>NC_081564.1:7315560-7517877 GCF_022355385.1 Mustela nigripes
TTTTTTTAAGATTTTATTTATTTGGGAAAGAGAGAGAGAGAGCAAGCATGAGCAGGGGGAGGCGCAGAGGGAGAAGTCAACTCCCTGCTTTTTTTAAGATTTTATTTATTTGGGAAAGAGAGAGAGAGAGCAAGCATGAGCAGGGGGAGGCGCAGAGGGAGAAGTCAACTCCCTGCTGGACAGGCAGCCTGATGCAGGCTGGATCCCAGGACCTTGAGATTGTGACTGGAAAGGAAGGTAGATGCTTAACCGACTGAGCCACCCAGGTACCCCTGTTCTGTGTTAATGTAAGGATATCACGAAGTCATCCTCATCAGTATATACAGAACTACCTTATTCTTCTTGATGATTTGATAATATTTGAATGGATAAATGGTCCAAGAATTATTTAATCAGTTCCCCAACTTTGGGATCCTTTTCAGTCTCTTTCTGTTGCAAACAGGGCTACAATGGATCGCATCTTTGTTTTTGTGTCTATCAGCAGGATATATATCAGGAAGTGGTTACCCATTTCTAAGGCTTCCTGCCTCAACACCACTTATCTGTCCTTGAAAAGTCTATTTGTCAGATCCGGGCAGGTGGGACAATCTTGAATCTAACCAGTATCCCCAGGTGCCCACCGTGCTAAGCTCTTGGCAGACCCTCAGAGTGAGTGGTTTAAGGAACAGCACTTCGAACATTCACACGGTCCCTTCGAGGAAACCTTTGCAGGCATCCCTGTCCCTCTCATCATTCCAATACTTCATTTTCTCAGGGTCCCTTCGTTCATTCCACAAATATTTCCAGAAGGTTGATTATAGAGACACAGAGCCAAATCAGACTCTGAGATGTATCTAGTCCTGTAGGTAAAAGTTAAGACAAATTCTGGGAAACACTGTAAGGTTGCACTGTCCAATAACAGACACCAGCTATGCACAACTATTTATTTATTTATTTATATTAAAAAGATATTTATTTATTTGACAGACAGAGAGATCACAAGTAGGCAGAGAGGCAGGCAGAGAGAGAGGAGGAAGCAGGCTCCCCACTGAGCAGAGAGCCGGAGAGTGGCTGGATCTCAGGACCCTGGGATCATGACCTGAGCTGAAGGCAGAGGCTTTAACCCACTGAGCCACCCAGGTGCCCCTATGTACAACTATTTAAATTTTAATTAAAATTAAACTTAACATTCATTTCCTTAATCTCACTACCCACATTTCAATAGCACATGCGGCTAGAGGCTCCTGCATTGGACAGCACAGACATAGAATGTTTCCATGACCATGTCCTAAGGGACAGCCCCGAACGGGAGCATAGTGAGTGGTAAAGCCTGTGAGCTCTGTATTCCTGCAAACCCTGGGTACAGATCCTGTCTCTTATTTTACGGCTGTAAAATTTAGGCAAGTACCTTGACCTCTCTTCGAGCCTCAGCCATAGCGGTGGGGAATTATAGACCCTCCCTCATTAGGGCTTTGGGAAAGATTCAAGACAGTAACAAACGTGAGTGACTTTGCTTAAAGACATGGTAGGCACTCAGAAATCCAGAGCTCTTATAATTATGTATGAGGGTGAGAACGGCTTCAGTTTCTAAGAGTTTTTAAAATCTTGGGGATTCCTAACTCCCCTGGGAGCCGTCTGTCCAGTCCCTGTCCAGGCTGGAGTATGTCTACAATCAAAGCTGGTTCTTCCATATCCCCTGTGTGTTAAAGCACAGAGCTGCTCAATCAACCTTTGATGAATGAAGAAATGAATGAATGGAGCCAACACAGCCAGGGTTTGACTGGGTCTTTTGTAAGAATGAGGAGGAGGATCCGGGAAGTCATTATTACTAAGTTTCAAATACAACTGGCCTGGTCTCCCCCCCCCCCCCCCAAGAAATAATACCTCTCTTGGAGAAGCACCTTCATCTCCCCTCCCCTTTCTCACCTACTGCCCACCCCTCTGGGACAATTAGCCAGCACTAGGAGCTCAAGGGTCTTGGCCCATCCCCCTTTGGCCCAAAATAACCTCCTCCCCCACTTGGAGCAAATGCCTGGAATTCTTTCAACAGGAGGACAAAGCCTTTCATCTGCCAATTACTGATAAAGGGAAAATGCAAATATCGCTGGGGAAGGTGATCCATCACGAGCCCAACATTTACTGAGTGACCACTTAGGACCAGGAGGTAGGGTAGGCATTCTGGGGGAGTCCGAGGGAACAAACACCCCAGTTGGCCCATTCTTCTCTCTGGTCTGTAGTTTCCTCAGGGTTTGTAAAGAGAAGGGATTCAATTAGGTGACTACTCAAACCCTTTCCACGCTGACAGGCCAGGAACTCCCCATTGGGGTGATATATGGACTTAACTTTTGGCACTGAGGTGCTTGCCATCGGATTTTTTCCTGACACCAGCGTTTGGGGACACCCGCATGGGGAGAGAAGTGTCTCTGGGAGTAAAGGAGAATTGGGATCAAGCATTCTATTTTGGTTTTGCCTTATGGCACTTAACTTCCTTTTCCTGACCCGCCAGCTGCAGAGGCCCTCCCTTGAACATGTTCATTTCATTATGTGGGAACAAGGAAGGTGGTCAGTATCCATAAAGGCTGTGATGAAAGTAACTACACTTACAAGCTTGTGGCCTTGAACGGCTTTGCCTTTCTGAGACTCAGTTTCCTCATTTGTAACATGAATCCTCTAACAAGACTCTTATTCTTCAAGGGGTCTTCTGTGAGAGAAACTAGTGAGATGGGCCCTGATTCTTGACAGAGGCTGAGGGCAAAACCTCCTCATTCCCACTAAGCTGAAATAAGTTTTGGTATTTGCCAGGACTGGGATTAAAACAAACTTAAAAAAAAAAACAAAAAAAAAACAAAAAAAAGTTTTTAGGGGTGGGTGGAAAAAGAATATAGAAAGACGGGACAGGAAACTTAAAGGTGTGTTAGGGGGAAGCTGTCTTTTAGGGTGACCAATACAGAGCTGATGGTTCACATCTGATCTCTGATGGGAAGCCACTTCCTCTCCACACATCTGAATGGTGTGTCCACTAGGGAGGATATTGGCTTGGGCAGAGGAACCACCGCGACCTATCGTGTCTCTGAGCCTCAGTTTCTCTATCTGAAAATGACTATCCTAGAGGCTTAATGGCAGAAATAAAAATATGTTAAGTTTTTTTTTGCCAAGACTGCTATGAGCATCTATGTTCTTTTAATGGAGCTGTGCCCTGTCCTCATCTCCTCCTGATCCTTACCCCAAAGAGCAGGCCTAGTTGGATTTGGAGGAATGTTTAGGGCCAGCTTTTCTCATAGTCAGAGCTGACCTGACTGTTGTTCATAATGGAATTAATTACAGGACAGCTGCTTTTAGGGTTCCACTTTTGGGGGTGGTCGCGGCCATCCAGGTATACTGAGGGAAAGCAAGAGAGAACCAGTCCCTCTGCTAAGAATTCCTAAGAACTCATCAAGGGGCACCCAAAGGTCCCCGCGCCCCACCCCAGAGCGTCTTGCTCCTTTCCACCGACTTTTCTCCTATAAACGGCCAAAAAGGGCTTACCCTTCGCCTGCTTGCCAACTGCGTTAGGAGGCGCCAGATCGGATTCTCTCGGTGTTTCACTCTTGAGCATCATCTATTTCCTTCTCTTGGCGAGCGCAGGGACCTTTAAAAACTGTCCAACTTCTGTTCCAGGGCTCGTCGCCTAGTGAAGGACTCCACAGACGCCGGCAGGATGAATGAATGAAAGGCAACGTCTTCCGGTCAGCTCGGCTCGGAAAAGGCTCTGGTCTGGATGTATTTCCTGTACCTGCGTTTGTGTGGGTCCATTATCTTTGAGTCCGGGAGTTTAAAAGTTATGCAGTCCGTACAGGTATGGAGCTGCGCTAAATTCTTCCTGAGCCCCCAGATGCCTCCTCCATATGGCAGGTCTTCATATGGGGGTCTGGAGAGGATCGCTCCCTGCCCCCCCGCACCCAAAAACAAGACATGCAGCAGAAAAAAAAAATTACATATACAAAGCGCTTTGAATTTGGGTCGGCCACGTAGGTAAAGGGGTGGGGTGGATGAAGGAAGAGGAAGAGGGGTGGCCCGTGGGGACCGTGGGCAATGGGGGCAGGGATGAAGGTGGGGGGTCGTTTTTGGGGGGTGCCAGCCCTCGGGGGCTTTCTAGCCAGCAAGCTCGGCTTGCATTTCCGCGCCTCCCGCTGAGGCCAGCCGTGCAAATCTGCACCTCCTTCCCCACCCCCTCCTCCTTCCCTCCCTCCCTGCCCCGCCATCTCCGGGATGCGCCCGCCGCCTGCAACTCAGCCCTCCAAAAGTCAGCTCTGCACACAACTCCCGGGCGGCGGCGGCGCCTGCGTGCAAGGCGCACTCGTGACCCAACAACAAAACAGCGATGCCAGGGCGCTAACGGCGCCCGGTGCCTCCCGGGCGCCCTCCCCGCCCCACACCTCCTCCGGCAGCCGCCCCCGCCCCCCCTATGCCGGGCCGAGTGCCCCCTCCACTAGCCCGGCCGCGGGCTCAGAGCGCGATCGGCAACAATGTTTACGTTCCGGGGATTATGACGTCGACGCCTCCCCCCCCACAACTGCTGAAAATGGTTTCCTAGGACTTTGCAAACGGATCTGCTTAAGTGTTGGTGCAAAACTTTGTAGATCTCGGCTGTGGCTTGCTTTATTTATTTATTTTTTGGTTTTTCTTCTTTGGTCTTCCCTCCTTTCCCCCTCCGCCAAAATGCAGGGGGCAGGAGTGTTGACAATTAATTGGTGAACTCTCCTAAAAAAATGGAGGCAGAGAAAGACTCTGGAAGAAGATTGGTGTGTAGCTTTTTTTTTTTTTTTTTTCCAATTTTTTTTTTGTTAATGATAGTTTTTTTTTTTTTTTTTTTTTTTTGGTTGTTGTTTCTTGCTGCCTTTTCTTTCCTTTTCTGTATTTTGCAAGAGGACCGGAAAAAATATAATAAATTGCATGCAAAAGGAAGCAAGCAGCTTACTCCTCCAGTCCCTTGTGAGGCTCAGAGTCTCAGACACTTGAGTGGGGAGGTGGTAGCGGGGAAAGGCGTGGAGAGAGGCTGAGCGGGCTCGGGGTTCGCCCGGAATCTGGGGGGCTGCAGGGCCCGGCGCTGGGCGGTTGAGGGAGGAGGCAGGGGATGCGGGGAGTGGTGGGGGAGTCTCCTTAGGAAGTGAGTGTGCGCGCGCGCTTGTGGGGAGATGAGGCAGCTGCTGGTGCGTTTTGGGGTCTCCGATGGGAGCTTTGTGGCGGGCCGTCTGCCTCTCCCCCTCCCAAGCCCCGATCTCCCCCTCCACCTCTTCTTCTAGCACTGGCGGGCGGTCGGCGGGGGCGGCTGGGGTCTCAGCCCTTCCATTTCAGCTTTCCAGCTTCCCGAGTAGCTCGGGGGCGGCTCCAGTCTTAGAAATGCCGCCGGCCCCCGGTTCCGGCTTCCCGGCTCTGCCGCGGCGGCCGCCGGGGCTACTGTTAGCGCCGAGCAGGGCGCTGCGGCGGCTCCTCCCGGGGCCTACAAATGCCCCGCCAGCCCGTGAGCGGAGCCCCTTTCGCGGGTTACATAACCAGGCTCCCGGCCGAGTGGGCAAAACTCAACACCTATCGGGGGGGGGGGGGGGGGCAGGGAGAGCCCCCCAGATGTCCTTTCCACGGCCTCCAAAGATGCAGGAGGGGAGTGTCCTGCGTAGGACACGGCCGGACCCCGGGGTGCGGGCCCCTCTCGTTATCCTGATTCTCAGCATCTTTGGCATTTGCGCAAAGTTGCTCGGGTCGCAGTGGTGGGGTGCGGGGGGCGCGCAACTCCTGCACCTGCTTGAGCTGGGCCTAGGGTAAGAGGCGACCCCCAGTTCCCCCAATAATGCCTCGGGCTCTCTGGTTTGGGTCCCCGCAGCGTCCGATTGACCGCCAGAGATACGACGAGAACGAGGACTTGTCGGACGTGGAGGAGATCGTCAGCGTCCGCGGCTTCAGCCTGGAGGAGAAGCTGCGCAGTCAGCTGTACCAGGGGGACTTCGTGCACGCCATGGAGGGCAAAGGTGAGGCGCCCCCTCCTCGGGCCGCCCTCCGCGCCGCGGGCCGAGCGCACGTGGGGAGGGAGCTGCCGGTGGCTGGGTTCGTATTTCGCGCCCGCGTCCCCCATTCCAGGGGATCCGGTGACGAAACGAGGCCGAGCACTGGGGGGGGGGGGGGGGGTGGCGAAGGAGGAGGCAGGCGGGAACGGGGGCCGGGCGTGGGCCTAGACCCGGCCGGCGCCCACAGTCGGCCGCAGGGTGGGCAGAGCCAGGGGACCAGCGGTCCGAGGGACCTGGGGACTGACGGGTGGACGGAGGGAGGGCGGGTGCGCCGCATTCTACCCCTCCCGGAGCCAGCCCGGCTCCTTGTGCTGGATGAGGTGCGGCTGCCTGACTGGGAGAGGGGCTCAGGTGCCCCTGGGGCTTTGGGATGAGGACCCCCCTAGGCCTGAAGCCTCCCGAACCCTGTCCCATCTCAGGCCCTGCCAGTTAGGACCTGGTGCTGGGGATGCTGGGGTCCCTGAATGATGCCTCCTCAGCCCCTGGGGTCTGCGGAACCCTGTAACCTTCTGGTCTCTGCCAGATTTGAGCAGGGGCTGGATGAGTTTGAGAGCTCTTGGCCGGTGCCCCCACTTATGCCTGAGGCCTCTGACCCTCCAGCCTTGACAGTTTGAAGTAGGGACTGGGGATAAGTAGAGTTTTACTCCCTTAGGCTTGTGGCTGAGATCCCTGACCCCTGTGGTTTGAAGTGAAAATGGGGGTACCCCTCTGGGGAACAAAGTCTCTTTTCAGCCTGAGACCTTGAGAGCACTGTCCCTTATAGGCCCTACCAGTTTAGAGAAGTTGGGGGAAACCTCTGTGGTCTGGGGGACCCATCCCAGCCTGAGACCTTCAGGACCTGAGTTTCTCCCTGACCCTAGTATTAGGAAGGTGTCTGGTGCTGTCCTGCCAATATTGGGGTGATGCTCTGGCTTGGGTCTGAGGCCTCCAGAGGCCCCATGTGACCTGTGGTTCTGCCTGTGGGGTTGGGGTTTTGGAGATGCCCCTGCCTACCTAGGTATTTCCCTGGGCTCTCTGGGGTTTCTAAGTTGCTTTTTGTTTTTTTTTTTTTCCTCCTCTTAGATATTCAGGTTTCCTTTATAATACACCGTTTTCATTTCATTGACTCCCCTAACTCCCTCAGTTGACAACAGGGACAGTGCTTTCCCCTCCAGGTTCTGGTTGAGTGCCTGGAGCTGAAGGTTAGCCCCCAGAAGAGACAGTCCTCCTGGCTTTGCATTTTTGAAGTTTCTCTTTTGTGCCCACTGCTTCCTGGGGTGCAGTGCTTCAGGGGTTGGGGGGTAGTCGTTGGGGGAGGGAGCAAGACATTTCTTCCAGCCCGCCAGGTCCGAAGAGCGTTGCACCTTGACAGCAGAGGGTGGTGGTGGGGGTGCTAGTCTCAACTGCATTTAAATTTCCTTAGCGCAAATGGGATTTTAATTCCTTTGGTTTCCTTCCCATTTTACTGAGTTTGGTGGATCCTATGAGAAAACAACATGCAAACTCTTCCTAGTCATTGGTGAGGAATTCTCAGCCCAAGATCAGAGTGTTTTCTCAAGCTCATTTGAGGAAGTTGAAGCTGAGGAGAGTGGGGGTGGGGGGCGGGCTTTGGGTATGGGTGTGGGTGCGTGGGGGGTGGCTTCCAGCTAGGGAGAGCCTTTAAATCTTCTGTCCAGGCTCTTTTCAAAGGAGAGGGCCCTAGCGATTTGGTAGTTAATTCAGATCTGGCCCCAAAACTTGGAGGGAGGAGCTAGGAACAGAAGGAGCCCTTAGCCGCGATTCAAAATAGAAGCTTCTTAAACTTCTCTGCCTTTAAATCCTTAGGAATCCCCATTCACTGTGAGCCCCTGGGGATCTGAGCTGCTAAGGTCAGGGCTTTCCCCAGCGTTGGTTTTGTTCTCTTCCTCTGCTCTGAGTAGAGTCTCCTTGGCCTCCTCCCCCACCGAGCTGCCCTGCCCTGATGAGCAGCCCTGATGAACCGTTTCCCTGGGGCAGGGGCTCCTGTGGCCTGTGGTCTCTCCTGTCTCTCCTCTGACCTGCCAGGGAGGGCTTGTGTCCGTGGGGATTGCTTTGGGTCACCTGAGGATCTGGGGATGTGATGGTTTATCAGCCTCCCTCCATTCCATATTTTGGGGTAAGGTTGGGTCAGATCCCCTGGTTTTGGAACTCGAGGAACATCGAAACGAAGGCCTCCTCCGCTCTTCGGGGCTTTCGATAAGGGCTTTGGGGGTCTATGCTAGACAAGCCCCAGACGGGGAGCACTACCTTGTGAATTGGCTTTGGGCCTCACTGTGTCCCCTTCACCCTGTCTTCACCTGGGGGGAGCGTCCGGGTCTGTTCCCCGGTGGAGACAAGGATGGCAGTAGCTGGAGCAGAATTACACTATTAAGACAACAAAGCTGTGCCCAGTTCTCTAGTTATTTTGGCACCAAATACACAGTTTCCAGGGAAACCAGCTTCCCCCCCCTCCCCTTCACTATGCAGGATATTACAATAAGATCTTCCCCGATGCTCAGCTACAATGAGAACCCTCTTCCCAGCCCCCTCTCTGGGGCTTCAGATCCTCCCAGGTGGCATTCTTGGATTTTGCACTGCCTTTACTTTCTGAGCTCAGCTTGGGGTGCATTCTCTCTGTCTGTCTTTCTCAGCGATGGCTGGGGCCTTTTCTGTGTGGGGCCCTTTCGTGAGTCTCCCTCCCCAGCCTCCCTGGCCTTGGGCTGTTCATTGACAAGTTCTGACCCGTGGGGCATGCGGGGAATGACTGAGTAGGCAGAGGAGCTGATAGTTGGCAAGGGCTAGGCCTGCTCCGTTTCCTTGTCATTGGACGGGGATCGCTTGCCCTAGCGAGGGAGCCTGGTAGAACCGTATAACCCATGTTCTTCCCTCCGACCGATCGTTCATGGCTCATCTGCTCCTTCCTGACTTAACCAAGCTGTTTTCATTCCAATATCCAAACAGATTTCAACTATGAATACGTGCAGAGAGAAGCTCTCAGGGTTCCCCTGATATTTCGAGAAAAGGATGGACTGGGGATTAAGTAAGTTGGCGAAACAAATTGTGTCTTCCCATGTCTCTCTCCCTGGTAGATTTTGTTCTCCCCACCTTGCATGATCACAGAGAAGGATCTTTCTTTATTGTATGGGGAGAGTATCTCTTTGTTCCAGGCCTGACCAAGGGGAAAAGCTCTCCAACGATGGGTCTTTTTCAGAGAATTTGGGCAGAGAGGACAGAGGGTACTTAAACGGTGCTGACTTTTTCCCCCTGACCCGCCCCAGTTACATGCAGTGGGTTCCTAAGGAGAATTGTGTCCCCCTCCCAAGTTAGGAAACTGAGGCAGGGCCTGAGCTGTGAAGGGATTGGCCAGTCACTAAGCCCAGAGGCAGGACCCCTAAAAACATATTTTTCTACTCAAGACTCCCACGGTGTGGGAGATTGGTTCTTTTCTGTAGAGGGCCTGTTCTAGGATGCTAGGCTCCAAGTCTCCTGTTTCTCTGCCTGCCCCAGCACCTGCCTCCCCCACTGTGTCTTGTTTGGTTTACATTCTCTTAGAGATCTGTCAGAGCTCCAGGTGGGGTGGGGGAGAGATCCGGGAGGGAGGCTGGAAGAACAGGTTTCCGCCCCTTGGGCAGGGGTGGAGAGGAGCGGGCTGGGATCATCCAGCCTCTCCTGCCAGGCTTGCTCAAGAGTCTCGTTCCTCGGGTAGAAATCAAGCCTTTGACATCACTGTTAATTAATAGTGAAGGTCATCACCGTCCTTCTAGCCAGTGTTACCAGATCCTTGGAAATGGAATGATGTGTGTCTTTTTTTTTTTTTTTTTTTTCCCTTTGAGCTTAAAGGGATCTCTGCAGCCCTCCATACAATTCCTTTTATGGCGAGTGTTTGCTAGAAGAAGAGACACAGAGCTGCCCACCCTAAAAGAATGCAGGTGTTTGAATGCCCAGCTCTGGGACTTACCCTTGACACCACAGTTCAGTCTTCCCCTGAAGAGTGGGGTGGACGGTGGTGTCACATCTTTTCTGCAGCAGTGTTAAGTTCATATCGGGGAGAGTGAGGGAGTTGGCTTGCCTACCGGGATGAGGAAAAGGCTCAGGGGTTGGAGAGTGACCCTCCCTTGGGACATTGACTAGTCTATCACTCTCCCTCTGGATGTTGTCATTTTGGGTTCCCAAACTGAGAGCAAGGAAGAGCGAAAACCCTCTTGGAAAATGGCCTTCCCCGGCCCCCAGAGTTGGGTCGAACTCTTTTGTCTCTGGCCTCTCAGCAAACGCCTGTACTCCTCTTTTTCCAGGATGCCTGACCCCGATTTCACAGTCCGAGATGTCAAACTCCTAGTGGGTAAGTCGCTTGCTGTGTGAGCAGCTCAGAGCTGCCCAAAGTAGGGAGGACAAGGGGCAGGAGGTCTCTACCACCCGCCTGTTTAGATTTTTAACTGCCCCTGAAAAGAAAGTTCCCCGTGGGAAGAGGCAGGAGCAGGTGCGAGCTGCAACCGTCTCGTTCTGGAGAACAGGTCAGATTGCACAGTCGTGAGAAACCGTATGGAAGGGTGTTTGCCAGTGCGCGGTTTTATGAGGCCAGTTTGGACCCTCGCCTCCATCAGCAACACAATCTTAGATCTCTCCTTTGCGTTTGTTTGTGGGTTGCTGGGTAAACACTGGGTGCTTGGTGACCCCTGAAAGACTTTCAGACTTCCAGGGGCGGGATCATTTTTCCTGCTTCCTTGGGGTTCTAGACAAGTCTAGGGTGGGGTTTGCCACTCTAACCGGAAAATGCTCGTTAACTCCCTGAGCACCTGCAGAGTGTGGCTGATCCCTTAGGGGTCCGGACACCTGACCAGGTAGCAGGTGGCGTTTCAGGTGTTACGGAAGTCCTTGGATAAACCCATTCTTCCCGGAGGTGTTTCTCAATTAGCTCCTTCATGGCAGGCACGTTCAGAGCTGTGGGCGTGACAGACCAGATCCCTCTCCTCCTGCTTGGAGTGATAAGGCAACAGAGATGTAAACAGTTTTTTTTAAAAAGTCTGTATCTTTTTGGAAGGTCATTAGGCCTGTGAAGAGATAAAGCAGGATATCAGGATGGAGCTGTTGATGGGATATTGATGGGAGCTGTATTTATTTTATTTTTAAATTTTTATTTATTTGTGTTTTTAGAGAGAGCGTGAGCGCACGTGTGCTCCTGTGGCTGGGGGAGGGGCAGAAGGAGAGGGAGAGAGAGAGAGAGAGAATCTCAAGCAGACTCCATGCCCAGTGCAGAGCCCTGCTCAGGGCTCTGTCTCATTACCCTGAGGTCATGACCTGAGCCAAAATCAGGAGCCGATGCTTAATAGGATACCAGTTGAGGAACCCAGGACCCCCTGGGAGCTGTATTTCAAATGAGGTGGTCAGAGAGGACCGTGTGTGTGTGTGTGTGTGTGTGTGGTGTGTGTGTGTGTGTGTGTGTGTGTTTACACATTTGGACAGAGACTTGACTGATGAGAAGCCAGCTGTGGGAAAGAACGTGCCAGATTGAGGGACAGGCCAGGGTGAAGGCCAGGAGGTAGGGGGAGAGTAGGAATAAGGGGGTGAATAGAAGGAGAGGGAGGAGGTCACAGGGCTGGGGCCATGTGGGGCCTTAGAGGCCCTGGCAGGGAATTTGGGGAGGATGCCTGGTGTGATGGCAAGCCAGTGGGGAGTTTTAAAGGAGGGAGCAGGGGTCACTAAGCTATCCGATCATTTTCTTTGGGAGAGGGTGAAAAAAATTTTTTTTAAATTGACATAAAATTCATACAGCAGGAAGCTCTGTCTTGAACCACTGTAGAGTGTGCAGCTCAGCGCCCTGAGTGCATGTACGGTGTCATGCGGCCGTCACCACGATGGGATTTCAGAACGTGCGTCACCTACACAGTCAACCCCCGACAACCAGGGGTATGCTTTTTGCCTCTGTGGGTTTGTCTATTCTGGACGTCTCGTGTAAGTGGAATCGCGCACCGTGTGGCTTTTGTGACTGGCCTCTTTCCCTCAGCCTCTTGGTTTTGAGGTTCATCTATGTGACAAGTGGGGCCCGGGCTTCGTTCTCTTTTATGAACGAACAAGATTCCACTGGATGTGTGTGTATCCACCCCGTTTTGATTATCCGTTCGCCAGGTGATGGGCGTTTTGGTTGTTTCCATCTCTTGTGTGATGGAATAAGGCTGCCGTGAGCACTTGCGTACGACTTTTTGTGTGGACATACGTTTTCCTTTCTCTTGGGTCCATACCTGGGTAAGTGGGTCATATGGTAACTATATTTAACCTGAGGAACTGCCAGACTTTTTCAAAGCAGCTGGCCATTTTGTATTCCCATTAGCAGTGTACGAGGGCTCCGATTTCTCCACATCCTCGCCAAAGCTCGTGATTGCCTGTCTTTTTGAGGATCCCCGTCCTCGTGGGGATGAAGTGGTGTGATACGATTCATAAGAGCCGACTCGGGTGGCCGTGTGGGTGAAGACCGCTGGCCGGCCAGGGCTTGTGTCAGATAATCCAGATGGAGTAATTGACCCCAAGTACTCGGAAGGGAGGACCCATGGGCTAGAAGGAGATGCTGGTGATGGTGGGTGGTGGAATCTTAGGTAAAGCTGGATTCTAGAAAGCTGAAGGAGATGAACAGCAGAGCAGAAGGGGCAGACTTCCCAACACTGTGCAGAAGATGGAACGATGGACCCCCAAAGTTAAGTCTTGGCACCAACAACCCTTTTCAGTGCCTCAGCCCTACCCAGGGCGTTTGCGTCTGAGGCCTAGTTCTGCCGGCTGACCGATTTGGGGCAAGCCGTTTACTTCAAGCCTCAGTTTTCACATCTGCAAAATGGAGCTAGTAGCAGAATCTACCTCAAAAGAGGATGAGATTGAATGAAGGCTTCGCATTACATTGGCTGATGGGTACTTGGTGAATGGTCCCCGATGTTACTTGTTTATATGGCAAGATGCGGATCAGATGGAATTCCCTTGATGCGTAGGGATGAAAGCCAGATTCTCAAGTCAGGTTCAGGCAATATCAGAGTCTTCATCATGATGCTCTTGGCCCTTTTGAGGAACTTAAAAGCTCTGCGAAGTTTTACTATACTCTAGTCGTATGCTGGCTGCTGCTACTTTCTTTGTGCCTTTGTTCTGGTTGTTGGAGCAAGAGGACGCAATTAGATGGTCCAGACATCCTTGCCAGTTCTCGAAAAGTCTGGGATGGCAAGGAAAAGGGGGTAGTGATACCTGCACCCTGTCTCGCTTGGCATTTCTGTGACGATGGAATGGATTAGTGGGTATTGAAGTGGTTTGGAAGGTGTACTGTGTTCCGACATCAGGAGGGGTGCACTTAGCATGGAGAGTTATTAAGCCCATTTTATTTAATTAATTAATTAATTAATTTTTAAAAAGATTATTTATTTATTTATTTGAGATAGAGAGAGAGAGAGAGAGCAAGCACGAGCAGGGAGAGGTGCAAAGGGAGACAGAGAAGAAGCAGACTCCCTGCTGCCCAATGTGGGGCTCGATCGACCCCAGGATCCTGGGATCGTGACCTGAGCTGAAGGCAGATGCTTCACTGACTGAGCCATCCAGGCCTCCCTACTATGCCCATTTTAGTCTCTGAGAGTGCAGTGAAAGGACACGTACTTCGTAGTGACAATAAATGGCAGATGTAACTCAAGCTGGCTTAAGCAAAACAGAATTCACCGGCTTACATAATAAATGTAGGGTGTGACCTTCAGGAACCTCTTGATCTAGGTGTTCCAAGATCTCGAGAGGTTGACTCTCATTTTTCTGTTCTGCTTCCCTCTTTTGCTTCTACTTTCTGCTTCATTCTTGGGCTAGCTTCTCCCAAGCTTCTCTTAGCTTCTTTGGGCTGGCAAAGATGGGGAGCCAGCAGCTCTCCACTTCTTTCCTGCCGGCTCAGGGCCTCTCTCGCCACATCTACCAGTGATTCCATCAAGGGTCTCTGGATTGGCTCTGGCAGGTTTAGTACAACCCGGGTCTGCTGCAGCACAAGCAGGTGATCTGGGAGCGGGGAAGGGGTGGCGCTGCGGGGTTGCTAGATGGCATAAACGTGCCTCTTATGGAAATGGACCACATATGTGGTCGGCATATGATCTCAGCCTCTGTCTTCCAGGCCTCCCTCCCCAGGCCTCGAATCTTGGGAGGCAGCTATTCGAGAAGGGGCCAGCTATGGAGGCTGAGGCTCCAGATTCTCCTCTGATGCCCTAACATCAGGCTTTTTTGTATCAGCCCTATTTATATGCCTCCTGGGAATTCAGGCACCTGGTCTCCGTTCTTAGCTCCTCGCCTTTAAAAAAAAAAAAAAAAAAAGAGGCACTTTCCATTTTTAGGACACTGTACACTTAAAATAAAAGCTTTTTATTGAAGTATAATTTACATATAGAAAAGTGCACATATGGTAATGATACAGCGCGATTAATTTTAACAAACTGAACATATTACAGTATCCGGCACCCCAGAATCTACCCCCATGTTCCCATGCCGTCTGTGCCCTCTGCTGTCACCCTGACTGCTACCAGCGTGGATGATTTTTGCCTTTTCCTGCGTTATATGACAGCAGAATCCGGCAGGTGACCTCTTGTCCTTTCTGCTTCTTTTGCTCACCTTGGTGTTTACGAGTCTTCCAGATTATTGTGTGTAGTTGTAGATGGTTTATTTTCACTGCTGTGGTTTTCTGTTATGTGATTATTTCACAACGTGTTTATTCACTGCTATTAATGGGCTCACGGATAGCTGCCAGTTTTCTATGTCTCGTGCTGCTGTGAACACTCTAGAACGTGACTTTTGGGGAACACAGGGATGCATTTCTGTGGGGCATATGCCTGAGCGTGGAATTGCCTGGGTCACAGGGGAGCGCATATGTTCAGTCTTAGTGGACACCGTCAAGTCATTGCCCACAGGCGTGGGTCTGGTTCTGATTGAGCCACATTCTCTCCGAGAGTTGGTGTTTCCATCCTGTTCGTTTTAGTCCCATTGCTGTGTTGGTGTATCGCATGGTGGTTTTAGCTTGCCTTTCTTCCCGCATGAAATTGAGCTCCGTTCATATGTTTGCTTGCTAGTTGGATATACTCTTGTGAACTCTCTGATCGAGTCTTTTTTCCATTATTTTGTTGGGTTGTCTTCTGTTGAGTGTAAGATGAATTACTGGCTAGGGCCGCTGCAACAAAGTAGCACAGACTGGATGATTTAGACAGCAGAGGTTTATTTGCTCACAATTCTGGAGCTAGAAGTCCAAGATGGAGGTCTTGTAGGGTTGCTTTCTCCAAAGGCCTCTCTCCTTGGCTTGTAGATGGCTGTAGTCGCCCTATGTCTCCACCATGGTCTTCCCTCTCACTTTCTGTGACCTAATCTCGTTTTATAAAGACATCAGTCTTGTCGGATTAGGGCCTACCCCGAGAAAGACCTTATCTTAACTTAATTACCTCTTTAAAGACTGTTCTCAAATATAATTACACGTGGAGGTCCTGGAGGTTAGGACCTCAACATAGAAATTTTAGGGGACACAACTCAGCCCATAACATAAAGTTTCTTGATGTGTTCTGGATATGATAATACGTTCCAAAATCACCTCTTACTCTCTGGGTTTGTTGCCTTATCACACTCCCAAAGGTGTCTTTGAATGAACAGACGTTCTTTGTTTTAACATAGGCCATTTGGGTCTTTTCTTTGTGCTTGTTTTGTATCTTAAGAAATGTCTGGACATTCCAGGGTTAGAAGATGTTTCTCAAAAAAGCTTTCTTGTTTGAACTTCCACATTGAGATTTATAGTTTATCTGGAATTGGTTTTTGTGTTTGGTACGTAATGGGGATTGAGAATCCAGTTGATTCCAGTACAGTTATTGAGAAAACACCCTCTGGGGCCCCTGGGTGGCTCAGTCATTAAGCCTCTGCCTTGGGATCAGGCCATAATCCCAGAGTCCTGGGATCGAGCCCCCCACATTGGGCTCCCTACTTAGCGGGAAGCCTGTCTCTCCCTCTGCCCCTGTTTGTGTTCCCTCTCTAGCTGTCTCTCTCTCTGTGAAATAAATAAAATCTTTAAAAAAAAGAAAAAAGAAAAACACCCTCTCCTCACGGCACCAAAATGTTGTCTTTGGCATAAGTCAGTGACTGCAATTGTGTGGGTCTGTTTCTGGATGCTCTAATGTGAATGTCCCCTAAGCAACTCCCCTCATCCCACAACCAATACTCTCAACCCCAGATAATTCATTTAGGAAGCCTGGGATGTTTTCACGTTTGTGGGCTGGGAGCTGGGGCGACGGGGAGACTGGGAAAGAATTCTAGTTGCCTCTAAAGATGCTTTAAACCTTCCAAGAGGACATATCCATAAAGAGCTGGGTCCCTAGTCCCTCTCCACCATTATGTCGCTGAGGGATGGCTTACAGCCATGTGTCCTGTATAGTCTCTTTTTATCGTATTTCTTTTTTTAAAGATTTTATGTATTTATTTGAGAGCGAGTGAGACAGAGTACGTGAGCTGTGGGGAGGGGGAGAGGGAAAGGGAGAAGGAGACGTCCCGTTGAGCAGGGAGCCCTGTGCGGGGCTCGATCCCAGGACCCCAAGATCATGACCTGAGCCGAAGGCAGATGCTTCACGGACTGAGCCACCCAGGCGCCCCCTCTTTACTGTATTTCTCTCTAACAAGGATACCCAAGCGAACTGATGTTTTCTTTGGCCTCTTATCTTGAAGAATCTTCACAACAAATCGCCTCATTCACTATTCATTTATTCATCAATTATAGTAATCATCACCTATCTTTTACTGTATGTTTACTATATGACCTCATTTTGTCCTCAACGGTAATCATATAAATTAAGTGTGACTGTTCACTACCCCAGTGGGGGATCCGAGGCTCAGACAGGACAACCCACAGGGCAGGTGGTCGAGTTCGGATCTGAACCCAGCTCTGGGCATTTCCTCATGCTTCTGTTCCTTGACTTTCTCCTCCTCCGTGTCTGTGTTGTGTCTGGTGAAGGAGGCTCACCAGACATGCGCGTGCCCTTGACCTGCGGTGCTTAGTAAATTCTCCACTGCTTACAAATCAACCATAGCTGACTCGCCTCCAGATCTTTTCTAAAAATTGGTTTAAAATCATAGACATTTTACATTGTAAACCCCAGAGAAGTTCTTAGACTTCCTCTAGTGTTTGTTTGTTTGTTTGTTTTAAGATTTTATTTATTTATTTGACAGAGATCACAAGTAGGCAGAGAGGCAGGCAGAGAGAGAGGGAAGCAGGCTCCCTGCTGAGCAGAGAGCCCGATGGGCGGGGCTCGATCCCAGGACCCTGAGATCATGACCTGAGCCGAAGGCAGAGGCTTAACCCACTGAGCCACCCAGGTGCCCCAATTTCCTCTAGTCTTGCTTTCCCCTTTCACAGGTGGTAAAAAATGAGGCCTGGAGAGAAGGGACTTGCGGGTTGCCCAGACAGCAGATGGCATCTCAGATTCAAATGTGGTTTGAATTTCTCAGGTTGGGAGAAAGTGATGCTTGTAATGCAAACTCAGAGGAAGGGGGGCCGTGGTGTGGATGGGCTCCTTTCTGGCCACATTGAATGGAGCTCAGGAGAGAAATCCGGGCTGGATCGACAGGAGGCATTCACCTCGCAGAACAGAGATGCAAGCGGGGTCGGGGGGTGCAGGAGCTCAGCTCGAAGGAAGGAGGGGTCCAGAGGAGTTCAGTTGTGTTTCCTTTTTTTTCTCTCTCTTTTTTTTTTTTTAAAAGATTTTATTTATTTACTTGAGAGAGAGAGAGTGAGAGAGAGCATGAGCGAGGAGAAGGTCAGAGGGAGAAGCAGACTCCCCATGGAGCTGGGAGTCCGATGCGGGACTCGATCCCGGGACTCCAGGATCATGACCTGAGCCGAAGGCAGTCGTCCAACCAACTGAGCCACCCAGGCGTCTCATCCTTTTTTTTCTTTTTTTTTTCTTTAAGATGAACACCCAGCTCACTGGTTTTTTGTCCTATTTCCCTTTTCCTGCAAAGCCAGTGTTCTGAAATCAAAATCTTGACTGTGTTTGGGCCTTGGGGAACTGAAGTTGCGTCTGCCCCCTGTTTACGTAATAGGAATCACTCCCCTGTGGGGTAACTCCTTAGACTGGAATCACAAACATTAGCTGCTTAGATTTTGTAAGCCGGGGACCCCTCCCGTATTCTTTTGTCTGATCCGTATAAAACTGGGTTTCTCGCAATCCCCATTCCATCAATGTCACATTGAGGCTCAGAGTGACTTGTCCAACAGTCAGAGAGCTAGGTGTGGAATCGCTGAGATTTATGCCCATATCTGTTTGGACACGGAGCTGTTCTCTTAACTTCTGCACAGAACTGTGGCTGGCTCCCAGCGTCCTATAATCTAGAGCTCTTTCTTGGTTTTGGCCCGGATGTCTTTTGGGTTTTCTTGGCTGACTGGGTTTAACCCCACTTTGTTAGTGTGGGTTTGTGTCTTCTTCTGCTCATCTGTCTGTGAGCTTCAGGCAGGGTCTTGAACCCAGGGCACAGAGGACATCCTGGCACGTGATGTGTCCTGGGGACCATTTCTGAAGGTTCAACGGTACGGAGCCAGAAGATATCAGTGCTTAGGGAGAACCCAGCGACCTTTGCAAGCATCTCGTTGCACAGTGAGGAAACTGAGGGCTAGACCTGGGATAAGGTTTTTCTCCACCTTAGAGATGAGGAAACGGAGACCCAGGGAACTTTGGGGCTGTACATCCCCAAGGCTTCCCTGCTACGAGAGAGTGGAGTGAGCTTTGAACTGTGGCCAGCGCTTTTGTGATTTCACACTACCTCTGTGAAATGGGTAGCAGAATAAAAAGAAGGAGCAGAATAAAAAAACCAATCCAGAAACTGGAGGAAGACGGAGATGGATGGTGGGGGACAGTCTCCAAAGAGTGGGCTCAGCAGCAGTTTGGGGTCATCGCCCGTGTATGCCTTATATCAGCGTTCAAGGTGACTTTCAGCAGCCTCTTCCCGGCTCTGAGCCCACAGTTCTTGGAGCTGACGGATGCGGCCTTCAAAGCAAGGGCCATGGGGCCACGGATTAATTTCTGCAGCTGGAATTTGTTGGATGCGTGTGTAGCCCGTGAGCCCAGAGCACCAATGAGATGGGGGGAGGAGAAAGGAAGGGAGGGGGGCTGAGCTGCTGGCCTACTTAGGAATGCCAGGCACTGCTCAATGTGGAAAATTTCTCCTGTAACCCATTGACTTCAGGAGCCCGAGAGTTGCAGGGCGCTGGGTCCTTTGCAGGATCCAAAGGGCAGCTTGTCCCTGTCACCTGGTCCAGGGATGGCTGCTCCCCAGAGCGTGGAGGGCCACATTCCATTCTTAGCGCTTGTCTGTCCCTTCTGTCCCTGGGGGGCACATGCCTCCTCCCTGAGCTTCCTGCTCAGACACCTGGCACTTAGGCTCGGCTCTCCTTTGCCGTCAGTGGCAGACCTGACTGGGAACCCGAGAAGATGGAGGGCTAATTCTTAATCTCCCAGCTCAGACTGAAAAGGACTGGCAGGCCCCAGTGTCCCCAGTGACCCCTGGGGCAAGCCTCGGGGTCTCGTCTCCCGCCGACTTCTTCCAAGTTCACGTTTAAGGGATCTGATCTGAGTATTTGAATACGAGGCTAAACATCAGTGTGTCGGTCCTGGAAGAGGACCTAAAAAAGACCTAACCCAGTGGTTTTCAAAAGGAAATCCCTGGAATCCGGATCTGGGTTCTGAGCGCCATCTCCCCTCCCCGCCGCCGCCTCCAACCTGAGCTGCCTGTTTTTATTTATGCTTTTGGCTCTTGTCGAAGCTTCTGTTTGAAGAAAGAGTTGTATGGCGGTGAAAACAGAAGTATAAAGGTCAGTTCTTCCTGGCTTTTGCACACGAAGCAACTGAGGCCGAGACAACAGGGGTCAGTGAGGGTTGCTGGGACTGGAACACAGTCCAGGGCTCTTGGCACTGTCCCGGGTGCCCCGGAGGCGTCCACCGCTCATTGCGTGGCCTCCTGTGGGCCGTCGCTGACCGAGCAACAAACAAGCCAGGCACCGGTGCCTCTGGTGTGGTTCTTCCAGACAGAATGAAAGACCCTGTTATGGGGCTGTATCTTTGGGGTTAAACTCAAAAGTGCCTGAGAAGTCCGTCTATGGGGCAGGGGAAAGAGCTCCCTTTCCCTGTCTGTCTAGTCTGGACACTGCATTTCAGAGCAGCACAGTGGCGGGTGGTGAAGCGTGTTGCAGACCTCACCCTAGGCCAGAAACTGTGCTGGGTTGTCTTGCATCAACGGGCCCCTTTTGCAAATAAACACCCTCAAAGTCTAGAAAGGGTATTTGAGGCCCCGAAGCCGCGGAGCGAGTAACAGAGCTGAGATTTATAAAAATCCTTTTTGCTGGAGAGAATTTTGAAAAGGAATGAGTAGACAGAAAGTCATAATGCATTCCCGTGGACCCAGCCCCCAGCCCCCACACATGCGCCTTGCATACGTCCGCCCGCTTCCTATCCTCCTGTGATGTTTCCGACATATCTAAGCATCATACCATTTCATCCGTAAAGTTTTTGGTATATGGTTCTAAATGAGAAGGGATTTTTAAAACCATAGTCATAATAGTGTTATCACACCTAATCTTTTAAAAACAGTAATTCCTTGGGGCACCTGGGTGGCTCAGTGGTTTGAAGCTTTTGACGTCAGCTCTGGTCATGATCCCAGGGTCCTGGGATTGAGCCCCACATGGGGCTCTCTGCTCTATGGGGAGCCTGCTTCCTTCTCTCTCTGTCTCTCTCTGCCTACCTGTGATCTCTGTCTGCTGGATAAAGGAATAAAAAAATCCTTAAAGAAAAATTAAAAAAAAAAAAAAACAGTAATTCCTTAAAATGAGTAAATATCAGTGCACCTGGCTGGCTCGGTTGGTAGAGCATGGAACTCTTGATCTTGGGGTCGTGAGTTCAAGCCCCACAGTGGGTGTGGAGCTTACTTAATAAAGAAAAAAAAAAAAACTTAAAAAATAAATAATGTGAGTAAATACCCACATTTATTGTGCAAATGTCCAGTTTCACATTAGCATACATGTTACTTCTTTTACCTTTTCTTTTCCTGATTCTGAGAGTCAGAATGTAAACACAGTCTTTATGCTGCGATTGGTTGGGATATCTTTTAAGTCTCTTGTAATCTCTGGCCCTCCCACCACCTCCAGCCAATCTGAAGTTGGATTCTTTGACCTGTAGGGTTTTTCCATTGTCTGGATTTTGCCCATAGCATTCCTTTGGAGTGGTCAGTGTTCCTCTGTCCTCGGTAGTTTCTGTTAGTTGGCAGTTAGATGGAAATGCTCGATCAGATTCAGAGTATGTCTTTCTCTCTGCATAAAAATGCACCATTCATTTATTCATTCCTTCTTCCTAGCAAGACTGCTTCATGGATGATGTTCTACTCTTCCATCAGGAGGCACATAATGTCAGGTCATCTCTCTCTCTCTCTGTCTGATGTGAGTAGGTATTGATGTCTGATGTGTAGCTTTGTTATTGTGTTAGAGGCTGCAAAGTGGTGATGGTCTCGTGCTCTCGTCCTTAGTCATTTGGTGGCTGTGATACACCTGGACATTATCATTTCTGCCCCTCTCGCTGCCACCTGGGGCTGGAACCCAGCAGAGTTTCATTTTCTGGCTGCTGGTACAGTTGTGTTTTCCTGGGGGTTTAGGTTTATGGAGCCCAGGCACCTAAAAGAATGGACTTCCCTTCCCCCTCCCTTTCTTCCCGCTTCAACCCCTCCCACAGGCTGTGGTGTCCAGGACACCTGGGGAGCTGGACGGAGCTCCCTGCGCACCAAGAAAGCTATTCTTAGAACCAAGTGTCTTGACCTTGCACGCCAGATATAGTCCGTCTGTCTCTCCCATCCTTGGGCCTCTTTCCTGTACACCCTTTCTCTCCCGTCAGCCCCAGAGGCTCCTCACTGGTCTGACCATACCAGGCCTTGACTTCCCTTTCCGTGTGAGGACGGGGCAGGCTGAGGTGGGGTCAGCCGGGGACGTGCATCTGGCCAAGAGCAGAGGGAAGCGAGGGTGCGTCAAGAGCCCTGGGGATTGTGATGGGGTGGGGGTGGGGGGCTGAAAGCCTGGTTTGTGTTCAGAAAAGAAAGAACAGGCCTCTCTCACCCACATCCTTCTGTGTTCAGCCATGGTCGTGCCACCGATGGGGCTCCTGAGTACTCGGGATTTCCAGATGCTTCTTTCCAGGTTGTGGGGGCTTTATCTTCTCTAGAACGGAGAGCGTTACACGTACCCACCTCCAGGTACCCCCAGGTCACTTGTCCAGTTCAGCTGTCATTTCTATGTGAGGTCCTATGTCCCATGCTAGGAAAAACTTAGGATCGAGAAACACCTGACGTGACTTACTCATCCCACAAACATTTAGTGAGCTCCTGCTGTGGGCCAGGCTCTCCGTTTTAGATCCGCGGGTTAGAGTCGTGAGCCAGAACTCTTCCCTTAATGATGCTTACAGTGTAGTAGTGGGGAGAGATAAGACACAAGCTGGTCGAGGATGGAGCGGTGTGATGTCCCCCGTGGATGCCATTTTCTCTTTGCGAAGCTTCTGGTCAACGGCACAGTTCTGTATCGTGTCTGTCCTGTAACACCTTGTACTAGGCCCCATAGGGGAGGCCAGGTGTGGGTAAGCCCTTCTCGGCCTTCAGGGATGTTTAGGGAGCCCTGTGGGGTTTCCCAGTCATTTTCTGGTCAGCCTTCTTGTTTGCCGGAGCTGCTGTAGCACCACAGTCCAGGTGGCTTAAAACCACAGAAATGTATTCTCTCATCATCCTGGAGGCCAGAAGTCTGAAATTTAGGTGCTGGGAGGGCTGGGGCGCTCTCGAAAGGCTCTAGGTGAGAATTCTTCGGTGTCTCCTCCCACTTCTGGTAGCTTCTGACTTCTCTGACGTTTGTTGGCTTGTGGCTCCATGTTCCATCATCTGGCTCCATCTTCACGTGGCTGTTTCCTATGTGTGTTTCCGTCCAAGTTTCCCTTGTCTTTTATAAGGACACCGGAATTGGCTAACGGCCCACCTTCATCCATCCTGACCTCACTGTAGCTTGATCACAACTGCGAAGACCCTACTTCCAGATAGTGCCCGTTCGTAGGTGTCTTGGGTTAGGACTTGCACATTTCTTTTGGGGGACACAGTTCAACCACAAGAGCCCTTGAGGTAAGCCTGTTAGTGGGATAGAGAGAAGTAGAGCTAGGCCAGGGAGAGGAGGGAACCAACGCGGAGCTATGACGTCTATGCCTCCCATGTTTTATATGGGTCACCTCTGTTGACTCCGTACTTTTGGTTTTTCCTTTGTGTTTTTACCTTTTTTTTAAAGATTTATTTTAGAGAGATATCATGAATGGGAGAGGCAGAGGAAGAGGGAGAGAGACTCTCCAGCAGACTCTGGGCTGAGTGTAGAGCCTGATATAGGTCTTGATCTCACAACCCTAGGATCATGATCTGAGCTGAAATCAAGAGTCGAGCACTTAACCCAACTGAGCCACCCAGGCACCCCCACATGTGTTTTTAAATTTTATTTACATACTTTTAAAAAAAGATTTTGTTTATTTATTTGAGAGAGAGAGAGAGCGAAAGCAGGGGGATCAGCAAAGGGAGAGGCAGAAGCAGACTCCCCACTGAGCAGGGACACCCCCCCCCCCCAATGCAGGACTTGATCCCAGGACCCTGAGATCATGACCCGAGCTGAAGGCAGACGCTTAACCGACTGAGCCACCCAAGCACCCCTCCGGGGATTTAAAAAAAAAATTAATTTAATTTTATATTTTTTCAGTGTTCTAAAATTGTTTGTGCACCACACCCAGTGCTCCATGCAATACATACTCTCTACAATACCCACCACCAGGCTCACCCCCGTTCCCCCTCAAGGGGATTTTTTAGAACTAGATTTGGGCTGTTGGTTTTTTGTTTTTTGTTTGTTTGTTTGTTTTCATGTTTTTATTATAGTCTTAGACTTGGTTGTATATAAATTGGCATCATACATAAAACCAACTTTATAGAATAGTATTGACTTACCATTTTTGGGTTGTCACAATTGTACATTTATTTATTTATTTTATTTTTCAAAGATTTAATTTGTTACTTGAGAGAGAGTGAGAGCAAGAGAGATCGTAGAGGGAGAGGAAAAAGCAGACACACTGCTGAGCAGGGAGCCCTATGTGAGGCTTAATCCCAGGACCCCAGATCGTGACCTGAGCTGAAGGCAGATGCTTAACCGACTGAGCCACCCACACACCCCAGAATTGTACATTTATTGTGCATTAGTTTTATTGTGAATACAATACAGTTTGCGAATCAGGTTAATGAGTCAGAAGTGTTCTGAAAGAGAAGGGGTTTATATAGACAATCTTGTCATTTTTTTAAAAGATTTTATTTATTTATTTGACAGAGAGCGATCACAAGCAGGCAGAGAGGCAGGCAGAGAGAGAGGGAGAGGGGGAAGCAGGCCCCCTGCTCAGCCGAGAGCCTGAGGCAGGGCTCTATCCTAGGACCCCGAGACCGTGACCCGAGCCGAAGGCAGAGGCCCAAACTCACTGAACCACCCAGACGCCTTGATCTTGTCATTTTAAAAATTTTATTCATTTACTTGGGAAAGAGAGAGCGCGAGCTGGGTAGAGGGGCAGAGGGAGAGGAAGAAGCGGACTTGTTGCTGAGCAAGGAGCCTGAGGCTTGATCCCATAACTTGGAGATCATGACCTAAGCCTAAGGTAGACCCTTAAACAGCTGGGACACCCAGGCGCCCCTACAATCTTGTTTGCATGCAAATCTTAACTTATGTGCCATGAGATGCCGTGGCACCTCTGATACCCTTAAGGGCCTTTCATTTGCCTCTAGTGTTAATTGTCTGAATTTGAAATCAGTTTTTAAATGAAAAGCAATGGTTTTGTTTCTTTTTTTTCCCCCCACAACTGTTTCTTAGGTGGATGGTCTTATCTCTCTTGCCCACTGGGGTAGTGGGGTACTTTGCCTACAGGTCTTATGCAATGGAGAAAGACTGGAACCTGAAACATTTCGGTCCTTCGATCCGTTTTTGTATGTGGAATGTACTCTCTGTGCTGAAAAGTTTAAAGAAGCATGATGAAATGAGCACCTGCCACCCAGGTTCCCATATAACCCTCTGCCCCAGAAGTGGCCATTGTCTAGTATTGGTTTTCTGGGGCTGCTAAGCCAGGTACCAGAGACCGAGTGACTTAAAAGTACAGAAACTTAGTCTGTCAGTTTCTGAACCTAAAGTCCAAAATCGAGGTGGTGGCTGCATTGGTTCCTTTCTTCTGGAGGCTCTGAAGGAAACTCCTGCCTTGCCTCTTCCAGCTTTTGGTGACTCGAGGCATTTCCTGGGCTTATAGGAACACTACTCTACTCTCCTTAGTCCTTGCTTCCGGCTTTCCCTTGACCTTGACTTTCTTCTAAGGACTCTAGTGATTGGATTTAGGGGCCCACCCTGCATCTAGGATGATCTCCTCTTGAGATCCTTATATTAATTACTTCTATAAAGATCCTTTTTTCCAAATAAGATCCTATTCAAAGGTTCTTGGTAAATCTTCTGGACGGTCACCATCTCACTGCCATCCTGTATTGTGTTTATCATTTCCTGGGCTCTCTGCAGTGTTTCCCCATCTGTGCCTGCATCTGTAAGTCAACTAAGTTGTGAGGAACTGAGCCCAGGCACACACCTAGCACCTAACAGCTCCCTGCGGGGAGGGAAGGGCACTGGGAGAAGTCGGTGAAGGCTCTGTGGAGGGAGGAGCTGGGCACTGGCCCAAGCTCCTGATCCACGAGGAAGAGACTCGCCAAAGGAGTAATAGAGTTTGTAAGTTCTTGTTCTGGTCGATTAAAGGAAGTAATGTCTTATATTGCTTTGAAACATTATTTTTTAAAAAAGATTTAGTTATTTATTTGAGGGGCGCCTGGATGGTTCAGTGGGTGGAAGCCTCTGTCTTCTGCTCAGGTCATGATCTCAGGGTCCTGGGATTGAGCCCCGCATCTTGCTCTTTGCTCAGCAGGGAGCCTGCTCTTCCCCCGCCCTCCCCCCCCACCGCCCTGCCTGCCTCTCTGCCTACTTGTAATCTCCGTCTGTCAAATAAATAAAATCTTAAAAAAAAAAATTTATTAGTTATTTGAGAAAGAGAGCACAGGTGTGTGGGGGGGATGCGGGGCAAAAGGGAGAGAAAGTATCCCCAGGAGACTCCTGGCTGAGCTCGGAGCCTGACCACAGACACTGAGATCAGGACCTGAGCTGAAATCAAAGACTTGGACCCTTAACCCACTGAGCCACCCAGGAGCCCCAGAAAAATAATTTCTTGAAGTGAAATTCACATAACAAAATTCAGTCATTTTAAGGTAGAGGATTCAGTGGCATTTAGTACATTTACAATGTTGTGCAACTATTAGTTCTCTGTTGGTTTGTTTTTTTTTTAAGGTTTTATTTATTTATTTGACAGAGCAAGAGAGAAAGCACAAGCAGGGGGAGTGGGAGAGGAGGAAGCAGGTTTCCCGTTGGGCAGGGAGCCCAATGCGGGGCTCGATCCCAGGACCCTGGGATGATGACCTGAGCCGAAGGCAGATGCTCAACCTACTGAGCCACCCCGGCGCCCCTTCTCTCTTGGTTCTAAAACATTCTCATCACCAGAAAGGAAGCTCCTATCCCTTAGCGCCCCTCCTTCTTGTCACCTGGTCCCAGGCTCCCACTAATCTACTCGCGTGCTGTCTGGATTTACCTATTCCGGACATGGTATGTAAATGACTTCATGCCACGTGTGACCATTGGACACTGGCGTCTTTCACTCAGCATCATGTCTTTCAGCTTCATCCATGTTGCAGCAGGGATCGATGGTACATTCCTTTCTAGGGCTCAAGGATGTACATTTATTTATTTATGTATTTTTAAAGATTTTATGTATTTGTCAGAGAGAGAGTGAGAGAGCGCATACAAGCAGGGGGAGCAGCAGGCGGGAGGGAGAGGGAGAAGCAAGCTCCCCACTGAGCAGAGATTTTTTTTTCCCCCCAACTTGGGGCTCCATCCCAGGACCCCGGGATCATGACCTGAGCCAAAGGCAGAGGCTTTAACCCACTGAGCCACCCAGGCGCCCCCAGTTGTGACTTTTGAAAGAAAATGTTACTTTTAGAAAAACCAAATTTTTTGGTCATTTAGTGCCCAAGTTTTTGTATTTAATAACATCTTTATCAAGATATAATTTATATACCATATAATTCAAGTATTTAAAATGTCCGAATCAGTGGTTTTTCATCTGTCTACATAGCCGGGCAAACATCACCACAGTCAATTTTAGGACATTTTTATCACCCCCTACCCCTCCCAAAACGTCTCCACACCCATTTAGCCATCCTTATTGTGTTTTAGGATCTTAAGTAGTCAGTCCACTGGACTGGCTGGCGGAGATTTAAGTGGCTCTGACTTTCTACTGCTTCACTTTTTCCACCTGTAATTATAGATGAAATCGGCCAATTCTCTAACACTACCTGCCTGCGGGCACTTAAAGGAAGTGTTTCATGGGCATGGTCTCATTTAAAGCTCAGATCAGCCCTATGGGCTAGCTGCTGTTTTTGTCCCCAGGTCACAGATGGGGAAACTGATACACTCAAAGAAGCTAGGAGGCCTGAGGCTCGGGAGGATTTGAACCACAAAGTCATCCCTTAATTTTGTTGTGTTGAGGGGCACCTGGGTGGCTCAGTGGGTTAAAGCCTCTGCCTTTGGCTCAGGTCATGATCCCAGGGTCATGTGATCGAGCCCGGCAGGGAGCCTGCTTCCTCCTGTCTCTCTGCCTGCCTCTCTGCCTACTTGTGATCTCTGTCAAATAAATAAATAAAATCTTAAAAAAAAATTTTGTTGGGGCACCTGGGTGGCTCAGTGGGTTAAGCCGCTGCCTTTGGCTCAGGTCATGATCTCAGAGTCCTGGGATCGAGTCCCGCATCGGGCTCTCTGCTCAGCAGGGAGCCTGCTTCCCTCTCTCTCTCTCTCTGCCTGCCTCTCCATCTACTTGTGATTTCTCTCTGTCAAATAAATAAATAAAATCTTTAAAAAAAAAAAAATTTTGTTGTGTGGATAGGGGCGACGGAGCTCAAGTTTTCTAGGCTGACTTGCATGCTGGAGCAGCTAGGGCTGTGATTCCCAACCACCTGCCCAGCAGTCCTCGCACAGGGGTCATTGCACATAGGACCTTGTGCCAGGGTTGGGAGGAGAGGCAGGGGGACGAGGGAGGCTGGCCAGAGAGGGGGAGGGGTTGGGTTCTGTTCCCCTCTCACCTCCCCCACTGTCACAGCAGGTTCTCTGCCAACTGGGCTTCCGCTAAAAGCTGACCAGAGCCCACCTGTTGTTCCAGGAACCCTGGTTAGGGAGGAGCCAGCGCTTTCCAGAGCAGGCCAGGACTTTCAACAAAGTTCAGGGATGCCCCCTGGTGGATCTGCACTCCCGATGCAGAAACAGAGTTGTTCTCCGTGTCCCAGGCGCGGAGGGTGGCAATCTTTTTTTTCCCATCCTAGCGTGTGACCACAAGTCAATGGCACAGGGGTGGGAGTTGGGGGGGATAGGAACCTGGGCTGTGGATTAGATTGAATTGGCTTCAAATTCTAGTTCTGCGATTCATTCACTGGGCATTTTGGGTCTAGTTAGTTGTCTGAGCCTCATTTTCTCATCCATCAAATGGGTATAAGTGAAGTTCTACCACACAGAACCGCAGTTAGCTTAAGATAAGCTGCGTGGAGAGCTTGCCTGTGCTCTGGGAACATTAGCTCTTCTAATTGTAGAGGATATTCTGGAGGATTTGAGCCAATCCCATCACCTCTGGGGCATTGGTTTCCTCATTTCTAAGATAGGGACAGTCCTACCTTGCGTCTGGGGTGGTTGTAAAAATTAGATATTGAATCTGGAAGATAGTTACAGGCGAGGGTTCCTATGTGCATAAGGGGCTGCTTTTATTATTCAGTTCCTGTGATGTGAAGGGCACTGTGTGTTTATTCAACAAATATTGACCCTGGGCCTGTTACAGGGCAAGCTCTGCACAGAGCTGGCGATAGAGCATCGAACCAGATGGGAATAGTACTCACATCAGCATGTAATTGTCAGGAGGATTTTGTCTAGTTCAAGGGTTGGCAAGCTTTCTCTGGAAAGATCTAGAGTAAGTGTTTTGGGCTTTGCTGATCGTTCAGTTTCCTGTCGGCTTTGCAGCTCACCTGGTGCAGAGTGGAAAGAGCCAGAGACGACATGGGAACCGGAGTGTGGCTGGGTGCTAATAAAACTTTATCTGTAGGGGCGCCTGGGTGGCTCAGTTGTTAAGCTTCTGCCTTTGGCTCTGGTCCTAATCCAGGGTCCCGGGATCGAGCCCCACATGGGGCTTCCTGCTTGGCGGGAAGCCTGCTTCTCCCTCTCCCACTCCCCCTGCTTGTGTTCCCTCTCTCACTGTCTCTCTCTCTCTCTCTGTCAAATAAATAAATAAGATCTAAAAAACACAACAAAAAACCGACTTAAAAAAAATACAAAACTTTATCTGTGGGTCCAGAGATTTGAGTTTTGTATCATTTTCCTATCACAAAGTATTCTTCTTTTGACAACCCCCCCCCCCCACCCATGTTCCACCACTTAACAACATAAAAACCAGGGCACCTGGGTGGCTCAGTTGGTTAAGCATCTGCCTTCAGTTTAATGATCCTGGGGTCCTGGGATCCAGCCCGAGCCCCGTGTTGGGCTCTCTGCTCAACAGGGAGCCTGCTGCTTCCTTTCTCTATCCTGCGTCCTCTGCTCGTGCTCCCTTGCTCTCTTTGTCAAATTAAAACAAAACAAAACAAAACAACACATAAAAACCATCTGTAGCTCAGGGGGCATAGAAAAACAGGTGGGGGGGGCATATTTGTCCGTTGGGCTGTCATTTCCTGGCTCCTTTTGTTTAGTTTGTTCTTCATTCTTGGAGTTGCTTCGAACAAGGTGATTACCTGTTTCTGGTTTTTCTCTTTCTTTTTTTTTTTTTTTTTGGCTTACATTTTCCCCCCTCCCCCCCCTTTTTTTTTAATAGGCTTCATGCCCAGCGTGGAGCTCCATGCTGGGCTCAAACTCATGACCCTGAGACCAAACCCTGAGCTCAGATCAAGAGTCAGGTGCTTACTCGACTGAGCCACCCAGGTGCCCCTCATTTACACATTTCTAAGTTTCTGTGGACTGTGTATTTGTCATTGAGCTAATGGGGGAATTGTGGTCTTTCCTTACCAGATGGCAGACTTCTCATTCTAGTCATGATGCTTATTTTGTGTCCTGACAGACGGGAGGTGGCAGCTTTCATCATAAATCACCATGAATTTGGCAATCTGCTCTGTGTCTGTCTGCTCCCCTTTCACTGCTCTTCCACTGAACTTTGCTTGTTCCTTCTCCATTGGCTGAAGTTCTCAAGCTATTATTCCCATCTTTTTTCTCTTTAATTTCTATCTTACAGATGGGGACGCAGAGTCCCCAGGAAGTTGTGATTTCCTTGAAGCCTTGTTTTGTTTTTTTTTTTTTAAAGATTTTATTTATTTATTTGACAGACAGAGATCACAAGTAGGCAGAGAGGCAGGCAGAGAGAGAGGAAGGGAAGCAGGCTCCCTGCTGAGCAGAGAGCCCGACACGGGACTCGATCCCAGGACCCTGAGATCATGACCTGAGCCGAAGGCAGCGGCTTAACCCACTGAGCCACCCAGGTGCCCCAAAGCCTTGTGTTTTTATTTGTCTTGCTTTTGTTTTGGAAAAAGAGAAAGAGAGCAAGGTACAGGGAAAGGGGGAGAGGGAGAGAGAGACAGAGAATCTGAAGCAGGCTCCATGCCCAGCATAGAGCCCAAAGCGGGGTTTGATCTCAAGACCGTGAGATCAGGACCCGAGCGGACATTAACAGTCAGACGCCCAACTGACTGAGCTGCCTGAGCACCCCATCTTGAAACTTCATTAGTTGCTGGTGCCCCAGGGCTGGCACTGAATGCTCCTGTCTCCCCGTCCTGAGCTTGTTTCCTTCTCTCTGGGAAGCAGTTCATTCCTTTTAGTTCAGACGTTGTTCGTATGAGAAGTCATATGTCACACACTGTACAGGACAGCCAACTTTTGTTTATTTGTTCCATAAATAGGTACTGAGTTCCCCTCTGTGCCGGTCTCTGTGTAGATACTACGCGGGGCAAAGTAGTGAGCAAGATAGGTAGGACTTCTGCTCTGGTGACAGTTGCGGAATGGTAGGGAAGAACGAAAACCGAGCAGACAAGCATTACTTAGGAATTATGGTTACTGTCGGGGGTAATCGGCGGGGGGACCCATGCATTTATGCACCAGACACTGGGCCGAGGAGTTCGGTGACCATCATCTGATTTAATCCTCGCAACTAGCCTATGAAAGCAGATGGAAGGATGAAGACACGGAAGTTCAGAGAAGACCAAGTGGTTTTCCTGGCCCCATAAACTGGGGAGGGAGATGACCAAACAGCTGATTTTCTGTGGAAATAAGGACTATCGTAATGCTGAGAATAAGCAGAAAGACCTTGAGGGCCATGCCAGGAGAATCTTCGGTAGGCCGTGGGGAGCACTGAAGGGGGGGTGTCCGTGGTCAGGTCTCTGTTTCAGAAAGCTCATGCTGGCAGCACTGTGGAGGATGGATAGGAGGGGGGAGCCTGAGGACCTGTTAGAAAGTTCTGGAAGTTGTCTTGAAGAGTAGTAGTAAGGGTGGACTGGACCAGCGCGGAGTCTGTGGTGTCCGAGGGAAGCAGATGGCTTGTAGAGAGAGTCAGTGAGGAAAACCGACCGGACCAGGTAATAGAGCAGACGTGGCGTACGGGGGAGGCAAGTTTCGTTGACGGGGATCCCCAGTGGCCTCCAGCTCCTGAGCCCCCAGGAGCCACCAGCATGTGGATTCTGCCTCTAGGTAGCCGGCGGCTGGTGGACGTGATGGACGTGAACACCCAGAAGGGCACGGAGATGAGCATGTCCCAGTTTGTGCGCTACTACGAGACGCCGGAGGCCCAGCGGGACAAGCTGTACAACGTCATCAGCCTCGAGTTCAGCCATACCAAGCTGGAGCACCTGGTCAAGCGTCCGACTGTGGTAGGGCCCCCGGCCACCATCCCCTCTCCGATGCCACCCCCCTCCTCTCCTCGCCCAGCTTCTGGGCCTGTGCCAGCCCCGGGGCGGGGTGGGGGGGGCAGGTGGTGAGGGAGCCCGGCGGACGGGCGCGGCCCGGGGCCAGGAGGTGCTGACGGCGGTCCGGCTTTCAGGTAGATCTGGTGGACTGGGTGGACAACATGTGGCCCCAGCATCTGAAGGAGAAGCAGACGGAAGCCACGAATGCCATCGCCGAGATGAAATACCCGAAAGTGAAGAAGTAAGACTGCCTGGCCAGTGGTGGGAGCTGGGCGGGCAGGGACATGGGGCGGGGGGGTGGGGGGGGTTGTCTCACAGCCCTGCGGGCGCTGCTGGGACATGAGGAAAGGGGGTCCTTGGCATCGGCAGCCTGGCATCTTGCTGCCTTGGAACGCTGGGGCTCTGCCTTCCCCCTCCAGATGGGCCTTTGGCCTCCCTGTTGGCTCTCCCCAGGAGCATGTGATCTGGGGTGGGGGGAGGGGGAGGAAGAATAATGGGACCATCTCTGCGTGCGCGTGCGTGTGTGTGTGTGCGTGTGTTTGTGCATGTGTGTGTGTCTGTATGTGCTTGTCGCACCCTTATCTCCTCCCACCAAGGGACAGCATGGCCTGGGATCAGGCATCTTCAGAGAGACCCGCTCACCGTGGACACTTTGCTTTTGCTAGTGTTGCGGGGGCGGTGTGTGGTCTGGTGTTCTTTTGTTCTTTGCTGCGGAGACCCAGGGCTTTTCCCAAACAAAGAGTGAGGGCTACTTATTCATCATCAAACACCTCTTAGACGGTGTCTCCACGCAGCAGCTGGGCTCTGGGCTGGGAAGGTGGCTGTGTCTAATGCAGAGACATCATTCCATGTGGACCTGTAAGTCCTGACACCCATTGTTAAACTTGGGCAGAGGTACCTGCGTTCCCCTCCACTTTCTAGAATTTCAGTAATGGACCCTTGGGACCCCTGGGTCTGCCTTAAAGCTCTCACCATCCCGGGCCGTCTGTGTTTCCGTCTCTGAAATGGGAAGGAGATGCTGTCCGTCCCGGGCAGCACTGCTGCTCTGGGCTTCCTAGAAGAGTTGGCCGGGGCGGCTCCAAATCCATTAGCATCTCCGCTCTCAGCCCTGCTGCCAGGAGTGCCCCCGGGAGCCTGAAGGCTGTGAGCTTTTCATTCACTGCACCCTTCATTCAGGACGCAGTGAATATGCAGACTTCGTGCCAGACTTCGTGAGGGAAGCCAGCGCGCTGGCCCCGAGCTGCTCGAGGCTTTGCTTTCAAGCTCTCTTTTTCTTTAATTATTTCTCAAGCATTTTTCCTCCCCTTGAAGCTGAAGCTCCTTACATCCCTTGGATCTGGGCTACATCAAACACAAAGAGTGGGCTCAGGGTGGGGAGGGAGGGGAGGGGTTTCAGTTCTCTTCGTTTCCCATACCACTGCGGCAGAATTTCCCGAGCCCCTGGGATGGGGAAGGAAAGGATGAACGAGACTGGGAGCCCTTACCCTCTGGAGGATGTGTCATAAAACACACGAGATGAAGTGCAGCTTTCATCCTAGGTGGAAGGAGGCAGGCTCTGGGGATGGGAGCAGGGAGAGGAAGAATCGTTTTTGGCTGGTGGCATTGCGGGACATCGGCCCCGGGCTTTGAAGGGTAGAGGGCATGGGAGGAATGTGAGGAGGGATGGGGGTAGTGAAGTGCCAAGGGCCTTGAAGGAATCCTGAGGGGACAGCTGGAGGAAAGAGTGTGGGATGCAGAGATTAGTGATCACAGCTGCCATTGATTGATTGGGTGATTGATGGATTGATTCATTCATTCATTCAACATGTGTGTTAAACATCTGATTGGTGCTGGGCACTGGACATATGGTGAGGGGAAAACCAAATGAGCTCCCTGCCCTGACACAGCTTACAGACTCTCAGGAGATAGATGTTCATCCCGCGATCTGAGCGACAAATGGAAATTTGCAGCCGTGTTGAGGCCACAAGGCAGAGATCTGTGGGGGTAGGGGAGAGCGTGTACCCTGGTACTCGTAGTCAGGGAGGGCAGGGCAGGTGTCCCCAAGATGGGATCTGAAGAGAGAGGGGTTACTTAGGAGAAGAGACCTGGGAAGAGCTTTCCTGGCTGCCTGCGGAGAGCCTGGTATGATGGTTAGGAAAGGTGGGGAGAGGGAGACAGGTAGACCTGTGGAAGGAAGGTTAGTGGGGCTGGAGCAGAGGAAAGCGAGAGGGTCGTGGGTGCAGGGTGGTGGGTGGGCCAGGCTGATCGGGGCCCAAGGTGCCATAGTGAAGGGTCTGTGTTTCTCCAAAGACCAGTCAGAAACTTCTGTGAGATCTTTTTTTTTTTTTTTTTTTTTTAGATTTTTTTTTTTTTTTTTTTTTTTAAGATTTTATTTATTTATTTGACAGAGCAAGCAAGGGAGAGAGAGAGCACAGGAAGGGGGAGCGGCAGAGGGAGAGGGAGAAGCAGGCTCCTCGCTGAGCAGGGAGCCCAGGGCAGAACTGGATCCCAGGACCCGGAGATCATGACCTGAGCCGAAATGAAGAGTCAGTTGCTCAACCCAGTGGGCCGCCCGGGAGCCACTCTCCATGAGATTTTAAGCAGAGATGGGTGTGTTCAGATTTGCTTTATGCAAGTTCTGGAGCTGTGTGGTTTGTAGGAGCTGGGAGTAGAGTGATAGGAGAAACCGGTACATCACCTCTATGAGGGCAAATGATGGGCCAGGAGGGAGCAGGGACAAATAGGACATGTATCTAGGAAGGTAAAATAGTGCTGGGGGACATCAATCTCAATTACTTTGCCTCCTTCCGATGTTTGATATATTCTTGACTTTATTGAAAAACTCCTCTAAGTAGTTTAATTTCTATTAATACATTGAGAATCCTATCTAATTACCAAAAAAGGCTCACACACAATTTTCTAGAACCACCTGCTTCAGCCCAGTGGTTGGATCGTGTGGCAAATTGATTTACAAGCCCTGTCCATGGCTGTGGGAACTTGTTACAGGATTTGAACCTTGTTAGGAAGGAAGTTGTCACCTTGGAAATAGTCCATTGGTTTTGCTGAAAAAAAAAAAAAATGCTGATTTCAGTTAATCAGGAAGGTAAAAATCCCACAGTGATGAAGTCCTCTGGGGCCGTAGAGTGGTTCTGTGGAATTTAATTAATATGACACTGTTTCTGGAAGTCAGAGCTTCTACCCTGATGGGCCACCTGAATTGAGGTTTGCAGGAGGGAAGAGAGGAGGGTTACAGACCCATTACTGCCTTGTCTCTGGCTCCAGAATTGTGCCGTCTGATCATGGCGAGGGGTTCAGAATTTTAATGGGGTTGGTTGAGATACTTAAAGCTAGGAGTGCTGACGTTTGTCAAGGGGGTGGTAGCTGTAACTTTGTGGGAGACAAAAGATGTAATGGTTACATTAGTGTATTAGCTATCTGTTACTGCCTTTAATGAGTGCCCATAAACCCAAGACCCTGTTGTGAGTAGTTGGTAGGCTACAGTGACTAAAGCAAAGGCCCCATGCTCAGGGGGCTTATGTTCGGGTGGGGAAAAGAGATGGGCAAGCAAACCCAAGTGGTAAGTATTTTTTTAATTAAGGAGGTTATAAGTATTAGGAGGAAACATAAAGCAAGATAAAGGAGGGCAGTGCCTGGCTGCTCAGTTGGTGGAACATGCGACTCTTGATCTTGGGGTCGTGAGTTCGAGCCCCATGTTGGGTGTAGAGATTACTTAAAAAAAAAAAAGACAAGATAAAGAGAAAAGAGGATGACAGGGCTGGCTGAATATATCTCGGCTGTCCTGGGCGCTTCTGCTGCCTTTGCCTTCTCTCCGTCTTTCCCCTGCAGGAATGTTCTGGCTGACTAGAGTTATTTGTCTTAGAATATTCCTTATAATAGATAAACAGCGACAACTGTTTGGGAATATTCCTGTATCAGCTTATTAATGCATAAAATTATCCTAAAACTTTATAGCTTAAAAAAAAAAAAGAAATCTTAACAGTTTAAAGCAACAAACATTGCCTCCCAGTTTCTGTATATCAGGAAACTGGGAGTGGCTTACCAGGCTCATAGTGGCTGGTGAGCTTGTCTCAAGGTGGGGGCCGGGGCTGCGCTCATACGAAGGCTTGACCGGGGCTGGAGGGCCCACTTCCAAGAGGGTGCGCTCTCATGGCTGTTGGCTAGAGGGCACCGTTCTTCATTGTGTGGGCCTCTCCATAGGGTGACTTGAGTGTCCTTGTGGCATGGCAGCTGGTTCCCCTCCACCACCACCCCACAAATGATTGGAGAGAGAGCAAGGAAGAAGCCAGAGTGTCTGTGATGACCTAGTTTTGAAAGTCACATGCTGTTTACTTCTGCCATATTCTTTTAATTAAAAGTGAGGCACTTGGTCTAGCCCACACTCAAGGGAAGGGGAATTTGGCTCTATATCTGAAAGGGAGGGTGGTCTCAAAGACTCCCGTGGACATGTTTTAAAGTCTTCATAATCTCCTAGGTCTATGACATGGGCATACCTTTCTCACTTAGCATTGCTGGGTATTATGATGCATTCCAGAAGGAAATTAGCGAGTCTTTTCTGTCCTCACATGTTGATTCCAGAAATGAGGCTTGTGGCTTAATGGAGACAAGCTGTGAACTAATGGGCAGGAGAAGGAAGGGGACCCCACATAAGGCATATGTTGGGCCTCCAAAGAATTGGGAGTCAGTTGTATTTTTTCTCCCTGTACTTTCTGGGGGTGGCGGGAAGAACCGGGAAAAAATTGGGGGATGCAAAGCTGAAACCCCGACAGGATGAAGCAAGTTTTAAGGCTGCCCCTGGGGATCCCTGGTAGCCGCGGGAAATCCTTCCATCTCCTCTCAGGGACTCAGTTTGCCTTTCTGCAAAATGGGGATCCTGTCATTCCTGCCCCACCTGCCAACCATGCTGTAGGGAAATGGAGCCAATAGTGGATGTGCGGTGTGGGAAGGATGTTTGTCTCTGTGCCCTCATGTAGGCACAAGGTCTCCAAGTGCCATTGGTGTCCCTGGCTTTTCAATCTATTCGGATCACATTTGCACTGGGCTTTTTTTTTTTTTTTTAAGTTTTTTTTTATTTATTTGAGAGAGAGAGAGCACAAGGAGTAGGGAGGGAAGGGGGAGAGGGAGAGGGAGAAGCAGAATCCACGCTGAGCACAGAGCCCAGTGAGGGGCTGAGTCCCTGGACCCTGGGATCATGATCTGAGCCAAAGGCAGATGCTTAACCAACTGAGCCACCCAGGCGCCCCTGCATTGGGTTTTTATCTTGACAACCTTATTTACTTTCCCCTCTCAGTAGCCATGTTTGCTGGTACTAGAAATGATCATCCCTGTGGGATAGACCACCCTGGAACACGGAGGGACTAGAGAGGTTGCTGATGTCACACAGGGGCGGAGCTGTGGGCCCGGCAGCACACCCCAGGCCTCTGGATTCCTGGCTTTTCCTCTCTACCTCTCTACCTCTACAAGAGGACCAAAGAAAGCCAGCCTTTTCTGTGCTGCCACGTATAGACATAGACACTGTGTTAGACACTTAACACGCATATCTCAGCAGTCTTGGAAGTAGGTGTTACTATCCTCATTTTACAGAAAAGGAAACTGTAGTTCCTAGTGCTTCCATGCAGATAACAGGTGTACAGCTGAGTGTAAGACAGTGGGGGCTGCTGCGGCTGTGGATAGTTTCAAAAATTCTTCTTTTAAAAAATGAAAAAAAATACAAAACAGCAGCAACCCAGTGCCGGCCAAACGAAGCACATCTAGGGCCTGGTTTGACCCCTGAGAACCACATTTAGAGGTCCCTGACTAGCTCACCAAATGGGGATGCTGAGTTCCAGGAGGGGGAAGGATTTAGTCCAGTGTCACACAGTTGATCAGAATAATTATAGGGCTGTATCGCTGGGTGCTATACTTAACACAGATGAATCTGATGTGATCCCTGCTGGGGCTCGAGCTGAGGCATTTGTGACCAAAAAAGTAATAATTTTCCCATGTGGCCAGCCTGGTTCAGCTGTCAGAGCCTTCTCTTAGCTCACTCAACTTCACTTATATTTTGTGTGTGTCAGGAACTTTGCTCAAGGGGTGTCTGGGTGGCTCAGTTGGTTAAGCATCTGACTCTTGATTTCAGCTCAGGTTGTGATCTCAGGGTCCCGAGATGAAGCCCCACATTGGCTTGGCCCTGGGCTTGGAGCCTGCTTGGGATTCTCTTTCTCCCTCTCCCTCTGTCCCTCTCCACTTACCCTCCCTTAAAAAAAAAAAAGAGTGCTTAAAAAACCTTGCTCAAGGGTGCCTGGGTGGCTCAGTGGGTTAAGCCGCTGCCTTCGGCTCGGGTCATGATCTCAGGGTCCTGGGATTGAGTCCTGCATCGGGCTCTCTGTTCAGCAGGGAGCCTGCTTCCCTCTCTCTGCCTGCCTGCCTGTCTACTTGTGATCTCTCTGTCAAATAAATAAATAAAATCTTTAAAAAAGAAAAAGCAAAAAACACCTTGCTCAAGAACACCCACCCAATGACTGGTGCTCAAATCCAAGATGGGAGATGTTTCTTGTACTTATAATTTTTTTTTTAAGTAGGCAGAATATATATATATATATATATATATATATATATATATATAAAGTCAGCCAGTTCCAAAGAGTTCACAGTGTAATCTCATAGCAGGCCTTTGGAGAGGCACTAAGGACCGGCTGGGCATCCTGTAAATGACCCTGGGAAGCAGCACTCTAACCTTGGGCATGGACCACCTTGAAATGGCTTCAAGGTTCACCTCCCTAAAATGGGGATTATAGGTTGTTTTATTTTTTTTAGATTTTATTTATTTATTTGACAGAGAGAGTGAGTGAGAGAGGGAACACAAGTAAGGGGAGTGGGAGAGGGAAAAGCGGGCTTCCTGCAGATCGGAGAGCCTGATGGAGGACTTGATCCCAGGATCCTGGGATCATGACCTGAGTGGAAGGCAGACGCTTAGCGATTGAGCCATCCGGGCAGCCTATAGGTTGTATTAAAGGTGAAATGATATCGTACGTGTAAACAGTTATTATCATTAGCGCTCATTAGGGACTATTAGTTAATGTTGGAGGATAGCTCCAGTGGATGGAGTTAGGCAAAGAATGGAGAAGCTTGAGTTCTGCCCCTACCAAGGCTATACCACTGTCTCCTGACCCCTTGTGGTTTAGGGGAAGGGTGTGGGGATAGAGTGGGAGAAGGGCTGTGGCCCTGGTGAGCCTGCCCTGGAGGGTGGGACTTCTCATTTGAGCAGGACCATCTCCTGCAGCCTGATGGGGGTTGAGTTTGTACACAACCTGAAGATATCGATACTCTTCAGTCTTGGGATTTGCCCGGTAGACCTGGGAGAAGAGCTGAGAAATTCTGAGCCAGGCTGCTTGGGTAAGCACTGTCACTGATTAAAGCAGTGACCACTGTGCCTCCGCTTTCTCATCTGTAAAATGGGGGCAGTCCTGGGAGTGATCTTGGAGGGTTGAAAATCCGATTAAATTATCAGTCTTATGGTGCTAGGTACTGTGTTAATATGTACATGTCTCTGAATTCCCTCTGAATTCTATGATGTAAGGTCGCACAGCTACTAAGGGGGCAGGCAGGGAAGGGGCAGCACAGGCCTGTCTCAGAATGCAGAGTTGAACTTCAAATCACCTGCCTGCCATTAGGATGAGATAACCGGCTCAGGGAGGGGAGGTAAGCTGCCCAAGGTCACACAGATAGTCTGTTTGAGGGCCAGAGCATCATCCCTGGGCTCCCAGCAGCTCTACCTGGGATTTGACACTCTCTCCCAACCCCAGCCATGCCCCGATGGGCACATTTAAGGAAGGTGGCTTTGCGTCGTCTTGGGTCGTCACCTCCAGAAGCAGGACGGCGCCCACACTCCCTGAAAACGGGGGGCGCGGGTGTTGCTGAGCGCCCGCCTGTAGAGCTACCCTCGTGTCCCCACCCAGCCGGGGGCGAGGGGGCGGCCGTGGGCGGCGGCGGCGTCCCCTGGCGCTGGCCGGCAAGCTTCCCTGTCGCCGCCGCGGCCTCCCTCCTCCTTCCTGGCGGCCGCCGCGCCGCGCGGGTGTTCAGTTTCAGCGCGGGGATGAGCGCAGGCTGCGCCGGGCTCCCGGAGGAAGGAAGGAGGAGAGAGGGCTGCACGGTCCTCCGCCGGGGCCTGGCAGCGCCGTGGAGGGGGCTCGGCTCCGGTCGCCGGGGCTGGGCGCGCGTCGATCCTGCGCTGCCGAAGGGGACGCCCGGGAGTCGCGCTGCCGCCGCCGCCGAGGGTAACCGCGGGCGCGCCGGGCGGGGCCGGGCGGGCGTCCCTGCGCTGCGCCCCGCGGGCCCGGGGCTGCCCCGGAGCCCCCGCTCCTACGGGGCGCGCCGGGGCGGGGTGTGGGTCGCCTCCCGCCCGCGGGCAGCGCAGCCGGCGTCGCGGAGCAGCTCTTTGTGTCTCCCCGGGCTGCGTGTAAGTGTGTAGTGTGTGTGCGCGCGCGCTCGGCGCCTCCAGCCCCGTCTCCCGGTGCCAGCTTTCTCCAGGTTACCCCCCGCCAAGACCTTTGCCCCAGGGGATGCTGCCGGAGCTGCAGGGGGAGTTTCGCTAAGTTGGAAGGAAAAGGGCGGGGTGGGGTCGCCCCGCTTCCGCGGATCCCAGGCAGCGCCCCAAAGTTGGTGCTGCAGGTGCAGCGCCCCCTCCTACCACGCTCCTCCCAGCCAGCCCGGGCCTTGGGAGGCGGGAACCCCCCCAGAGGCTTAGTTCGGGGGCTCTTGATTCTCATCCCCCAACTTGGAGGGTGCACTCCTGCACGGAAGCCACCGGGTCGGTGGGTGGGGGGTTGTCGAGGGGCGCGGCTTTCCGGGCAAGGGGCAGCCGAGGCGGAAGCCAGGCTGGCTGGCCGGCGGGAGAGCTTAGCGGCCGTGGCACCGAGCCGGGGTGCCCATGTGACTGCGGTGTGCTTTGGAAGAGGAAGCTGTAGAGGTCAGTGCAAAGGCGTCACGCCAGAGCGAGCGGGAGCAGGAGTGAGGGGGGAGACCCGGAATGAGCGCGGGGCGGGCGGGCGGGCGGGCGGGGGTGGTGGCTGCAGGGGCCCGGACAAAGCGGCCCTGTCACAGCCACCCTAGCGGCTCCAAAGCCTGCAATTGCCCGGCGGGAGGGGCGGCCCGGGCCCGGAGGCCAGGAAATGAGGGACAAGGGAGGAGGGGCCTCTTTAGGAGAGGCGGGGCTGGAAGTGGCGCCCCCAAGCTCCGAAGGGCCTCAGAGGATGCTGGAGGGTGACTGGGAGGACAGATCAGACGCAGGCACAACTTGGAGAACTTTCCTTGCACACAGCTCCTAGTGATCACGTCCACGCGTGCTGGGGAGGTTGGGGCTGGGGGCAGGAGGTTGAAGGGTAGTGACCAGGCCAGTTTGGGGCCTGGTGCCCAAGAGGCAAGCTCCTTGCCTCTCCTCTGCCGGCACCTGGGTGGTTATCCAGCTGCAGACTAAAGGAGACACATCTCCCTCCACCCCACAAACACTTAAATTGCTTTCCCTAGGCTGTTTTCTGCTGAGGCCTGAAGGAGGTGGAAACCAAGGTTAGATTAAAAAAAGGAAAGAAAAGAAAACCCAGAGGAAGAGGTGGTTTTAGGAAAACGAGGACTAATATTTTGAAGTGGTGCTTGGAGAGGAGGCCGGTGTGGTCTGTGGGGGGTGGGGTGGGTTAGGGCATTACCCTCACTCCGCACCCCCAGTTCCTTGGAGAGAAGAGGGTCACTGGTGTCTTCAGCCTGGGGGACCTGACCGGTCGCGTGGGGCAGAGGCGGGAGGGAGCGGGCCTGAGCCTGAGCTGGGACTTGAACAACCCCAGCGCCAGCCCAGCAGCCCGCGCCCGTCTTCGTGACAGGGCTGCGTCCTGTGCTGTCAACTACACCCCTCCGATGGGGTTGCTAGGCAGCGGGGCTCTGATGTGGGGGAAGGCCTTCTGATTTGTCAGCCTCCTGCAGACACATGGTTAAGGCTCCTTCCAGCCTATCCGGAGGAGGGACGCGGGGCACGCCGCCTGCATACTCTGCCGAGCCCCGGGTCCACCTGAATGTGAGGTGCAAAAGGCAGCCAGAGGGAGGGGGCGCCTGGAGCCCACCAGCCTCCAAACCAGCTCAGCCCCACGCCCCCCATTATCTCCACTGGGGCTTGCTGCTGGCTCCTCCCTGTCTGTCCCTGCCCCATTCCTCCCCTCTTCCCCAAACCATGGAAAAGCAAAGTGCAGCAGGGAAAAGAGGTCAGTGGGGTAAGCATGTGCGTGTGGGCCTCTGGAGTGCCAAGGTGCATGGGCATGAGCTGTGGGGAGGCCTCCCCATCCGTGCCGCCGGTGGCCCTTGTGGGAAGGGGTGGGAGGGAGAGAGGGGGCCCTGACATCGCTGCCTGCCGGGCCTGGACTTGGAAGCCGGCCCTGGGGGCCCCCCCCCCCGCCCGCCCCCCTTAAGCTCTGTCCGCCCCTAGGAGGGCAGCATGTCAAGGGAGGAAGGAGGAGACTGGTGAGTTCCTGAAAGGAAGGGTGGGTTATCGAACTCAGAAGGGGGGCTGCTGGCGGGTTCCTTCTCCTGAACGCGCCTCCCCCGCCCAAGCCTCTGAGGCCCAGGTTCTCCCCTCGGCCTGTCCCCCCCCCCCCCCCCAGCCCCCTTCTCTTACCCCTTTTACTTTTTTTTTTTTTTTTTTTAGCAGTTCTATGGAGATAGAATTCACGTACCATTCATTCATTTGAAGTGTACAGTTCAGCGGCTCTGTATGTTTACAGAGTAGTGCATTCACGGTCAAATTCAGAACATTTTTATCACCCCAGAAGGAAACCCGGTGCCCATGATCAGCCCCTCCCCAGCCCTGCACCCCACCCCCGCCCTCAGGCCCTGGCCACTCCTCTACTCCCTGCGTCCCTAGGTTTGCCTACTCGGGCCCTTTCATATCTGTGGGATCCTACGCGGTCATCTTTGGCGGCTGGTTGGAGCCTGTGCTTGGAGCTCGCTGCTCACTTCTCAGTCCGTTGCAGTTTGTCCTGTTTCACTCCCCCCTGTGCGGGCCGGTTCATGTCCCTTCCCAGGGGGGCAGGGGGCTGATGCATTCTGACACGCTGCTCTGAGCGCGGTGCCTAGCTCTGGGCTGGACCGTTGGTGGGCTCTCCGTAAACTCTTGCTGAGCAAACGGAGAGGAGAAAATAGGGACTGGTAATTGGCAAGCTTTGCAGGTGGTTTACACTGAGAATTCCAGGGTTCCAGCTGCTGCAAAGGGGACTAGCGTCTTGGGAAAAATGCAGGGCCGGGCGCTGGGAGGGAGCAGAAAAGGAGCCTCTCCTCCCTGGGGTGGGCGTGGGGGTGGGGCAGGAGCCGAAGCCGCCTGTGAGGAAGGAACCCAGTGGCCTGTGGGTTGCCAGCTCTCTTCTGGGGACTTGAAAACCCAGATGCCTCCCCCAGCCTTGGGGGCAGGTGGCCAATGCTTGAGATGCGTCATCTGATCACTGGGGCTTCCCCTAGGGGGAACTCCGGTTAGAATTGGGTTTAAAAAGAAAAGAAAAGTCCCCAGTGTTAGCATTTATAAAAGGGCAGCAGGTCAGACACCTCCAGTGATTCAGGACCTGAATGATTTTTCCTGCCCTCCCCATCCCCCGCTTCTGTGCCGCAGGTACTGTCTGATGAGCGTGAAAGGCTGTTTCACTGACTTCCACATCGACTTCGGAGGCACTTCCGTTTGGTACCATGTTTTCCGGGGTGGGAAGGTGAGTTGAGCCGAGTCTCCTGGACTTCTGCACATCCCTGCCTGTTTCCTTCGTGGAGGGGCTCTCGCTCCGCCCTCTGCATCTAGGGGCTCCTGCCCCGCCCACTTTCAGGACCACCTCCCCACTCCCTGTCTCCTCCTGGAGGGGAGGATTCCGCTCAGCCCTTCTGCATCACATCCGGTTACCTGTCCTACACCTGCTCCCCCAGTCCAGTGTTCCAAGCACCTCCAGCCAGATCACAACTCCAGCCTGGGTGCCCAAGAGCTCCCAGCCTTCCCTCTGTGCGCTGTGGTTTCCAGCCCCAGCGCGAAGACCGACCGTTTAACTTAAAAGTCTAGTTGCCGGCACCACCTGCCTCCAAGAACATTTTATCTGAGGGACAGACGTCGCCCAGAGAGAGGAGGTGGTGGTGCGTGCTTTCAGGATGTTACTGCTGCTTTTGCTTCTGAGTGTGGCCCGCACGGACGTGGGCGCTCCTTCAGCGGACGCGTGTCGCCCTGCTTGTCTGGGTTTGTGTGTGTGCGTTTGTTTTAACCAAACATGTTGGAAGAAATTCTGGGTAGGAAGTCATCCTACTTGGTTCCAGATGTTTTTCCTCCCTCTGCAGAGTGAGCACAGGCTGAGTTTATTTATTGGACCGTTTTTTCATACAACTTAGGAAATTCCCTTCCTCTCCTTCCCTTACCTCCCCAGCGAGCCTGTGGCTCGGGAGAAAGAATGTTCCACCCGGTCGAGGAGCTCTACCCACCCTGATGTTTGAGCGGGAATGGAGAGTCCCTAGAGGCAGGCAGAGGGTGTTCCAGAAGGGTGGCACAGCCTCCCCGCCATCCCAGAGACCCTTTGGGCCTGGGCCTGGAGGCGGTCCCCTCTCCTCCCTGCTTCCAGGCAGGTAGGGCTGTCTCCTTGGGCTGTGGCACAGCCTGGAAGGAATCCAGGACTTTGGCCCGGATCTTCAGCTGATTGCCTCCTTTTCCTCCCAAGATCTTTTGGCTGATTCCTCCAACCCTGCACAATTTGGCACTGTACGAGGAGTGGGTGCTGTCAGGAAAACAGAGTGACATCTTCCTGGGAGACCGCGTGGAGCGATGCCAAAGAATTGAGCTGAAACAGGGCTACACGTTTTTCATCCCTTCCGGTAGGTTCCGGCAAGGCTGGCGCCGGGCTCCCTCTCGGCCCCTGGCTCTCCTGTGGCCTCAGCCAGGGTTCTGGGCCAGGCGACAGGGTTGTGGCCACTGGGAGTCCCTGAGAAAAGCAGGCCTCGGGCTGCAGGGAGAAGTAGCCCCTGTCTCTCTCACGTCTAGCCTGTGTCTCCCTGCCTGTGGGCTAGAATTCACTCTTGGGAAAAAGCCTAGCGTCCTTCCTCAGGGGAAGGTGAGTGGCTCCCCCCGGGACGTCCTGTGGAGATTCCTGTGTGACGGGGTGATGTGGTGCTGTGGGGAGGGGGGTGGGCTCACCCCCTTGAAGGAGGAATTGGGTTGTTTTACCCAAAGAAGCAATGTATGGTAATGGCAGTCCCGGGCAGGTTCTGGGGAAGGGCGGGCCCCGGAGTGGGGTGTCTTCTAAGGGCGCCTGAAAGCCTAGGGAATGGGCAGAGGGGAATCTAGCTTTGGGCAAGGACCCAACGTGGCAGCCTCCTTCTGCAGCACAAGGTGAAAAGTAGTAAAGGGTCAATGTCCACTCTTGTACTTGGAGTCCCACCCCCCACCCCCCACCAAAAAAAAAAAAAAGAAATTAAGAAGAAAAGAAAAAAAGAAATTGCGGCTGCAAGTATAGTGGGGGGCGGTAATTCAGAGCACTGGCCCCGGAGCCAGACTGAACGGCTTTCGTTTGAATTTCAGCTCTGGTGCTTATGAGCTGTGAGTTTACGGGAGTGAGTTAAGCTCTCTGTGCCTCGGTGTTCTTGTCTGTAAAATGGGAGTGAGACTTCCCAGGGTGGTAGTGAGGACCGAGTGAGCTGAAACCTCCATGCCTCAGCTCTCTGGTGATGGACTGAGGGCTTTTGGGCAGCTACAGGCTGAGGCACCAGTGAGTATGACAGATGCCCTAGGGGTCAGGGAGTGCAGCTTTTGGTGGCATTAACAGTAAAATTTACCCAGGATGAGGGAGGTGACAGTCCCGCTGTATTAAATGAGGGGGTCTGGTCACATATAGGAGGTTGTGCTCCTTTTGGTCACTATACTTTGGAGAGTGAGTTGACCTGGATATGGGAGTCTGGATGTCACATCAGGTGAGATGAATTTGAAGGAGGAATTGGATGGTTTGATCTGGGGAAGTAATAGTGAATGGGAACAGCTGTCAGCTGGTTGAAAGATCTTCTCCTGGAAGAAGAGATACAGCCAAGTGGTGGAATGATTTGCTCTGCTAGGTAGTGAGCTCCCTGTCACTGGATGTATACAAGCAGAGGCTATGTATATGACTGTGCTAAGGAGCCTGCAGGGAATTTGCCACTGAGTGGGGACTTGAACCTTAGGAGTATCCTTTGAAGCAACTAAGATCCATGATGGAGAATCTGGTCACACTTAGGTTTCTGAGAGTGGTCTTGGAAGCTGGCCTTGGGTCTGGATGTGAAGCACTAGTGTCAAGTGAAGAGGGGGCTGTTATGGTAGCATCTCCCACCGAGGAGATGGGGTCTGCACACTTGGGCTTTTCCAGAAAGTTGAGCAGAAGGCAGAGATTTCACTATTAGAGAAACTGGGGGTTTGGAAGTGGCAGGGTTTAGTGGGGGAGACTTTGTTACCATGGCCCCAGGTCCATGCTCAGACTTGGGGAGGGGAGTGACCGCTCCTTGAGACAGGAAGGGGTGGTGCAGTGGGTGGGCAGAGAGGCACAGAGACCTCTTAGGTGTGTTCAAGCCACTCTTCATGGGGGGTTAGCCATGATGGATGCAGGGGAACCCTGTCATGTTCTTGGCTTTGCTGCTGACTCTCGTTGTGCCCTGGGGCAGGTCTCGTCCCCTCTCTGTGCCTTAACCATCCCATCTGCACAATGGGAGCAGGATGGCGCTGAACTCTGGACCCTTCCAGGTGCCTCCCAACCTGGTCCCACTGAGTGCAGGCCTCCTGCCCTCCCCGGGAGGACTCCAGGCCTTCTGCACAGCTGGGAGGTGGCTCATTGCTTTCCCTCAGTCCTGGTTGGGACGGGTGTTCATTTTGGTGACTTAGCAGGTTGGAGAAAGTCTTGAGAGGCGGCCTCTGAGTCCCAGCAGGGGTGTGACTGTTTGTTGAAGGCAAGAGGAGGATTTGAACCGCAGCAGCCGGTTGAGTTAGATCCCAGCAAAGACTCCTGGCCCTGAGGGCTGTGAGTGAGACCAGGATGTTCAGGAATTGAAAAAAGGACAGTTAGAACTTGTCCCCTTCGCAGAGGCAGGGGGTCCATGTGGTTCCCAAGCACTGATTTCTGCAGGGACCAATGAAATTAAAAAAAAAAAAAAAAAAAAGTTAGGAGTTTATTGTTACAAACTTGCAATTTTACTAAAGATGGGCGTTAGTTTAAAAACAAAACAAAACAAAAACTACCTGGCATCCACTACTGCTGATTTTCACAAATAGGAGGTGATCCCATTACTAAAAAAGTTGGAAATCCATAATTTTGGAATAAAGGATGGTGGTTTGTATTTGATGGTTTTGAGTTTATGACAGTCGGTGTCATCTTCCATTTTCTCATTTTCTTATCATCCCAGTGAACACTGAAGGGCCAGAGTTCGCCATCGCAGAAGTAGTCGGGCACCTGGGGATTCTCTCCCGAGTCCACACCCCCTGACCTGTGGGCAGACACACAGCTGGGGTTCGGGGGAGCTGGAGTGTGGCTTTGGGTGGAGAGTGGAGAGCTGGCCTTGGGGAACAAGGCCTGTCTGCATGTGGGTTTTTCTGTGTCCGGAGTAGAGAATCTAATGCTGGCATTTCTCACTTCTGACAATGATTTTTGTCCCCACAGTGCGATCTTAGACAGGTGTCCTCCTACCTCATGCTGGCCTCGTGTCTCCCTGTGGGTCATTCAGCAGGTCTTCAACTCTGAAGGCTAAACCGGGAGGCTGCTGGGTTGGGAGGGTTTTTAAATGTTACAGTAACTTTGTGAGATGCGATTTAACTCTTCCTTCTTGTGTCTGGGGTGAAGAGCTGGGTAAAGGCTGTGCTGCAGGGGGTCGTGGTGCTCAGGACTCATTCCTGGGTGGTCCTAGAAAGCTGCCTGGAAGAGGAAGACTTGAAGGTGGCCGAGGCCTCGCCAGGGCCCACAGTCAGGGTCAGGAGCGGCTGGCTGGTCACCCAGATTCAGCCTGATCGCGAGGTGGATGGAAAGCTAGAGGTGGAAATCATCCCCAAGGAATTAGAGGTCAGATGGACTCAGTGACATCTTTTTCCTTCATGTGATGTGTGTGGCCAGTGCCCTGACCATGTGGATGGGCTAGCCTCCCCTGGCTGCACCAGCTTAGGTGAACTATGGCTAATGGTCATAATAACATACTAGCAAGCCGCAAACATTTTGCGTATATTACTTACCTTCTTCATAAGCATAGGGGGAGAAACTTATTTCCTCCTGCCTTTTCTTTAAATAAAGAAAGTTCATGGGGGCGCCTGGCAGACTTAGTTGGTAGAGCATGCGACTCTTGATCTCGGAATTGTGAATTCGAGCCCACAATGGGTATAGAGATTACTTTGAAAAATGAAAAAAAAAAAAAAAAACTTAAATAAAGAACGTTCCTGAGGCCCAGAGAGGTAAACAGACTAGTCCAAGGTCACACAGTTAATAAGCAACAGAGCAGGGCAAGAACCCAGGTGTGTCTAGTTTCAGAGTTCACCTGGTTCCCCGTTAGTCTGGGAGTCAGTAGACTTAGGATTCAGTCTTCCTTCTCAGCCGTATGGCTTTGGGAGAATTATTTGCTTATTTAATAAATTCCTTAAGGGCCTTCTTGGCAGTGTGGAAGGTCCTAGGGAGGCTGTAAGACACATTCTCTCTGTCCTGAATGTGTCCAGCCAGGTAGCAGCCAGGAGGGGGATTCTAACATAGGGACCTGGGGTCGGTGGCTTGGACTGGCCTGAAAGTATTTTCCATCCTTGCTTTGTGGTAAGATTCACCCATGACCAAGGGTGCCTGGGTAGCTCAGCATCCAATTCTTTTTTCTTTTTTTTTTTTAAAGACTTTATTTATTTATTTGACAGAGAGAGATCACACGTAGCAGGCTGAGAGAGAGGGGGAAGCAGGCTCCCTACTGAGCAGAGAGCCCGACTTGGGGCTCGATCCCAGGACCCTGAGATCATGACCTGAGCTGAAGGCAGAGGCTTTAACCCACTGAGCCACCCAGGCGCCCCAGCATCCAATTCTTGATTTTGGCTGAGGTCATGATATCTGGGTCATGGGATTGAGACCCAGATTGAGTCCTGCCTCAGGCTCTGGGCTCAGTGGGGATTCCCCCTCCCACTGCTCTCCCTGTTGTCTGTCTCCCTCTAAAACAAGCAAATAAATAAATAAATAAAATCACTCATGACCCCAAATTCATGGGTAGCCCTAGATGTTTCTTAGACTGAGGCCAGTCTGAGGAAAAAGTAACCTGAAGCTACTTAAAGAGTGTTACATGACTTGGGCCTCAGATGACCCACCTGTAAAATGGGTACAGAGCAGGGAGAGGGTAGCAGTGAAGCAGGCTGGAGAGGCAGAGGGTGGGCGGGCAACACTGGGCAGTTGGTATGCGTCTCCAGCCAGTGAAGGCCAGAGGAGAACGGCCTGGTGGGCCCGTCTTCCTGTTTTTTCTAGAGAAGGAAGCAGTTCAGATTGTCTTGTGAAGTTTCCCCTTTTTTGTAGCACAGGTGGGTCAAACTAAACACGCTCTTGAGTCTGCCGCAGCCTGTGGCCTGTCAGTTTGGGTCCCTGGTACTAGCTGGGAGGTCCTAGAGAGGAGAGGCTGCACCTTGGCAGCTGATCTGCCCAGCCTGGAGCCTGGCTCAGCTCAGGGAGTTCATGAAGGAAGCAGGCCACGGCCCTTCGTGAGGTGCCCCCGAGTTCTGTGACTTCTGGGTTTACCCCTACAGCAGCCACAGAGACAGACAAATGTGGATGGCGGGGTGGGAGGGGGACTTTGGTTTCTGAATCCTGAGTGTCTGGATTGTGTGATCCACTGTTCCTCAGGTCCCAGAGAACACTTGTCAGTAGGCTCTGTGGGTTGCCTGCTTTCCTTCCTTGACTGGATCTGTCCTTTGTCGCTTGTGTGGAATCACCCCTGTTATTGCCTTCATGTTGTTGGTGATTCTGTTCTGGAAGCAAGAGGCAGATGTCAGCCTCCCCAGCTCAGTCACCAGCCTGGGACACCTGCTCTCTTGTGCAGCCAAGGAGACATCATCAGGAGGGTGAGGATGGATGGAGCCTGTGAACGCTCTTGTTTCTCCTTCCTGGTTCTTCCTGAGGGAAATGCTCCAAAGTCATGGAGCAGATCTGAGGAAGGCTACGGGGAAGAACTTGGCAGTGACTAACTCGTTTGAGGCGGCCTGGCCCACCTGTGAGGCCCTGGCTTGGGGATTAGAGAAGAGTGGGTAGAAGCTTCTAGAATCCATTGAAATGCCTGGGGGTATAGATTCCCTGCCACTCTGCTTGAAACAGAACCTCTCTTCCGTTTCCCTCTTGGCTCACCGAGTCACTTGCTGGATGAGTTACTAGGGTAACAGGTGTAAGTCAGGTGTATCTGCGTTTCCACCTGATAGGACAGAAGGGAGAGTCTATAAATGCAGACTGACGCGGGCACCAGTGTTTGCAAAGTCTTCAAGATGGACGAGACCACCACGAGTATCAGTGGCAGTTGCTTACATGGACTGAGTTCTTGCTCACCAGGTTCCCCGCATGGGAGGTAGTGATCTCCCTCATTTTACTCGGGCAGATAGAGGCCAGGAGAGGGGGTGGTCAGCTACCCCATAGCACATGGTGAGTCGGCCATGGGACAGTTTCCAGCCCAGGTGTGAGGGGCTGGAGCTTTCTGTGTGGCCCTGGGTGAGCATGTAAGGAGCATAGGAACGGGGCCCTGGATTCTTGGCCCCATTCAGGCTTCATCCTGCCACATGCATCTCTTTGACCCTGGCAGTCCTGGGTCCCAGTTCAGGAAATGTTGCTTAAGTCACGTTGCTTAAGCCGTAAGAACAGTCCTGGGCAGTGTAGCTCTGCTCAGCAAAGATAGAAAATGTACAGCCAAGAAAATCAGCTGGCACACAGCTGAGATGGAGAGGCCGAAGCAGATGCAGAAGCCAAGCGGCAGCCACACTTGTCCTGCACGGAGGGGCGAGGGTGATGGGAAGGCGCCCAGGGAACGCGACAAGAGCACACCTGCCCAGCGGAGCCCGAGGTGTGGGGAGCTAGACAGAACCAGGTTACACAGAGCCTTTGTTCCTGTGCTCTGGGCTGGTGCTTGTCCCCGCCCTCCTCCAGGACCGCCAGCTCATCCCACTCCCTGCCCTACAGGACAGCACCAGCGCCCCGAGTGTCCCGCAGAGGGCAGCAGTGGCCTTGTACCTTTGTTCCTGGCCGCCTTGGACCTGGGGCTGCCTGTGACCCAGGACTGGTGCGTTTGGGGTGGGGGTGGGGCTCTGTAATCGTCCTCCAGGCAGACAAACTAACGCACACAGCTCAGAGAAGAGGGGTCAGAGGAGATGTGGATGCCTGGGCCGGGGATCTCGGGGTTGGGGTTGCCCTGTCTGTCCCCTTTCTCCTCTGCCGATCCTGTCTCTCACTGTGAGTCTGTCTGCCTCTCTCTGTCCTTGTCCTACCTCTGTCTGTCTTATTCCCTCTGCATGTCTCTTTTTGCCTCCCTGGCCTGGTCGTGGGACCCGCAGGCCTGGCGGGCTGAGCCTGTGATGGAGTGGCCGGCGGCGTAGGGGTTCCGAAAGGAGGCACTGCCACCTCGTCCAGCAAGTGACTTGGTTGCAGCATCTGTCCATGGGCGGGGATTATCCTCCTGCCTGTCCCCTAGCTCTGCGCTGTGACTGTGGGCGGGAGCACATGTGGGTCCGCTGAGCCCTGGAGACATGTACTAGTTACATGTGAGGGAGTCGGGTGGCTCGATACGTCCAGCCTTCAGGGACCAAGCGAGGCCACCGCCCTGGGTTCCAGTCCTTACAGGTGACTTCGGTCTTCTGCACTGCAGACAGGGAAGTGTCTGGGTCCCCCGCAGTGTTCTGGCGGGTGTCACTCCTTAGCTGTGGTCCCAGGCGGTCCTTTGTGATTTCTCCTGAGACTGATGTTGTCTGGGCAGCTGGGAAAGAGGCTCAGGGCCAGCCTGAATGAGAGGGATGCGGCTCCCTGGCCAGCATGGGGAGGGGAGACGGGGCCTGTCCCCACTGGAGGCTGCAGCAACATGAGGAAGCCTTTGTCGAGGCCCTTCCGCTGACCACCACTGTCTCGCGCCACCCAGGGGTCAATGCCTGTGGTCGTCCTTCGGGGCTGTGTGTCCGAGCCCTGTCGGCCAGCCTGGAACTGTGCCTTCTGGGTCAGGCAGCCCAGGGATCCTCAGCTGTGGCCCTGGCTGCCCCCCTGGGCCTCCTGGGCCCTTGTGCGTGCTTCCATGGATGACCTCCCCAGGGGTCCGGGAGCCCGCGGCTGACCCTGCCTGTGCCCTCCCCGCCCCAGGTTGGATCCATGCCGTCTACACCCCTGTAGACTCTCTGGTATTTGGCGGAAACATCCTGCACAGCTTTAACGTGCCCATGCAGCTGCGGATCTACGAGATCGAGGACAGAACACGGGTAAGGAGGCTTCCTTCTCTCCCGGCGGGATTGCCCAAGCCCCTGAGCCCTGCCTGGCGCTCGGGGTGTGTGGGGACAAGTCGTTCCAAAGTCCTCCGTGGTTCCCCCCTCCCTCCCGTCCCCTGCCTCAAGCAGGGCCTTGGTCCTTGCGGGGGGGCTGTCTGTAAGAGCCCCACCCAGAGCCCCTGGAGTTTCTGTTCATCTCCAGGCCAGTGGCAGCCAAAACCCCCTCGTCAAAGAGGAAGCATCTAGTGAGGAAACGCTGTGAGATACTGGGAACCCTGCCTCTTCCTTCTTCTCGGGTGTAGACAGGGATGCACAGGAGTTGGGGGGGGATTTTGGGGTGGTTATGGCTGTGGTTCGGAGGGGGGCTTAGAAAGGTCAGCTCTTGGCCATGTGTCGCCTCCCATCCAGGGACCCCAAATGTGATATCACGCCCCGAGGAAGCCAGTATCTGTATGGTCTCCGAGCTCTGTCCCCATGTCTGCTTGCAGGCGGTGGGGGCGGGGCTTTTCCTTGTGACTGTGATGGTCACAGCTTCTCAGACATAGGGTCTCCCCCACTCCCATCCCCCAGGACCGGGACTGAAGCTGAGACACCTGATGTGTGCCCCGTGTGCCCTCCACGTCGCTCTGTTCCACAAGCTTCCCCTGGGGAGCACTGGCTGCTCGCGTCTACACCCGCTTTCCCACTGTGGAGCTGGGCCAAGGGTCCCAAGACAGTTGAGAGGCAGATCTGAGGGCGGGAAACTGGGGTCAAGAGGGCCCCTTCTTTCTCCTTTTTCCTTACAGTTGTTCACATATTCCCTTTTTTCTGTTGAGCTATAACGCGCATAGCACGTGAGCGACCGGTTACGCTGTGCGACTCCACGGGATTTAGCCCATCCACAGCCTTGCGCAGCTGCTGCCTCTAACTCAAGGACATTCTCATCACCCCGGAAGGAAACCCCCTACTCATTAGCAGTCACCTTCCATAGCCACCCCTCTCCCCCCCATAAGCCTGTGGCAACCAACAGTCTGCTTTCTGCCTCCACAGATTGGCCTGTCACTGGACGTTGCACAGACATGGAATCCTGTCCTGTGTCCTTTTGGGATTAGTTTCTGTCACTTCTCACTTCTGTCTTCGGGGTTCATCCGCGATATAGCCGGGGTCATTGCTTCATCCCTTTTTATGGCTGAGTCACAGTTCCCCGTGTGGACGGACCACACCACATCTTCCTGGGTTTTGCCTCAGAGGAGGCTTTTTTGCCCCAGAGAGGTGTGGTCGTGTCTGGACTCTGCAGAAGCATTCCCTTGAGGCAGATGCCCTGGGCCCAGGGTCCCCACTTTTCTTGGTCTAGTTTCTAGGCCCAGGGCTGCCAGAATCACATACGTGAACCAGAACTTAGCTACTGTGTTGTGTCTGACTTCTCAAACTGTCCTGATGGCATTGAGGGACTGTGTCCAGGGGTTTCCTGGGAACAACCTGAGCTCTGTTCAGTGGTCAGGTTGTCGTCCCAGAGCAACTGTGCGTCTTCAGTGATGGGTTTGCTGCCAGGTCTGCAGAGACTGGGTCTTGTTTTGTGGATTTTCGCACCTCTTTTCTCTGTTGCCCGCCCACCATTCCTTTCCAGGTCTGGGGGAGGCTGCCCTGGGGCATCCTGGGTGTGAGTGGTCCTCCCATAGTCTGGGTCAAGTGCTGTCTGGGGCTCCGGCCAGCTGTTCCCTGGCCAGCCCTGAAGAATGGGCCATTTTGCGTTATGAGCAGACTAGGGAGTATGGGAGAAAAAAAGGAGAAATCCAGAAGTGAGGCCCATGACTTTCCAGCCAATTCCTGAAAGCCAGAATCAGGCTGGGATTTCTAAAGGCTTTGGCAACTTGCTTGGCAGCTGTCCCCCTCCCCCAGGGGATCCGGATTGTCCGCTCTCAGTGGATTTGGGCCCCATCCTTCCATCAGGAGTCCAGCTCCCCTCCTCTGCTCGGAGGGAGGGAGGAGGGAGAGTAATAGTGTGGAACCCTCGGCATCACAGTGGGCGCCTGGAGACTCTCAGGTCCATGTTGAGATGAGCACGGCAGGGTCCCCTCCCCCAAGGCCCACTCTCCCTGTCATCTGAGTGGGCGCCCCATCTGGTTTCCCTGAAGCAGGTTTCTGGGCGGGGGGCTGGCGGGCAGGCTGGTCTGGAAGCAGCAGCAGGCTGTTTAATCTGCTTTGATTTCTGGTCTTTGGAGAGGGCTTGGCTACAGGGCCCAATTGTTTATGTCTTAGGAGCCAAGGCAGACAAAAGATGCTGGGGAGAGAGCACTGGAAGCCAGATAAAATGCCAGGGCTCCTTGTCAGCTCGCTACAGCTTAATTCCTTACATCCCTGTGAGCTTTCTTAAGAAGGTTATGGCCATTTAAAAATAGTTTTTCAAGAGTCCCTAAAACGGGGCTTTGCTTGGAAACCAAAGGCGGGGGTGGGGGGGAGGGGGCGGGGGTGGGGGAGACAGGAAACTGTCAGTCTTTAAGCCCTGTGGTGTGGATTTGTCTTAGAAAAAGAATTTGCCTTTGTGGCCCAAGGGGGGGATCCCCCCCTCCCATCCAGACCAGGGGAACCCCAATGGTCTCCTATGTTTAGGAAGCTGCATCTCTGCTAGCTAGGATTTGAATTTGGGTGGTGGGGGGGGTGGGTGATACTGCCGCTGGGGCCCTGCCCTTCCCCGGGCCTGGTGGTTTCCAGTGTGTAGACACCCACACGTATCTTCCCCTATGCAGAGTAAACCCTCTCATTGTAAAGATGTGCGGGGGGAGCCACACCAAGGACCGGATGTGTTGCATGTTTATTATGTGAAGAGAATGTCTCGACAACTCTCACTACGTATTTTTAACGCCAGTTAGCTTGATAAGGGACAGGGATGGTCCAGTTGATCATTCATTAAACTGCCGTCTCTCTTACGTTTATCTTTTTTTCCCCCCCAATGGCTCTAGTGAAGGCAGCTTTCTCAGGAAAGGTAACGCCGCACGCTCCATTCCGTCTCAGCCAGTGAATCTATTTGGAAATTGCAAATAATTTTCCCTTCCTCTCCTCTTTTCCTCCGCCATTGGATTTTTTTTTTCCCATTGACTTTTTTTTTTTTCCAGGAGAAAAACAAATTTTAAGATACTTCCACCCACCCTCATATTTTAGTTTTTCAAGTCCCCTGAGACCTGGGAGTTCTCAATGCACCAAAACGCCTTTGGTTCTGATCTCCCGAGGTCGCTCAGCTGTAAGAGGAAGGGCTAAGGCCAAGTGCTACTCGCAGGGGCCTTTGGGAACTCAAAGCTACCCCTTGAGATCGGCTCATAGACTGATCATCCCCTAGGCTGGGAGCGCTGCATGCTTTCTGAACTGCCTTGCCTTTTGGTGAACAACTCAATTTGGTGAGGCTCCGAATCTGTCAACAAATAATGTTGAGCAATCGTGTGTTTAATGTTCCCAGGCATGTGGCTGAGACCTTTTGAAGGCGAAGGGTGGAAGGCGACAACCCGTTTGTAAGTCAATTCTTTGCCCATTTTGTTTCCTGCCGTGCTCTCTTGGAAAAAAAAAAATAAAAAGAAAAGAAAAAATTTGAATTCCTTCATCAGCATTTGTTTTCACCCAGCGGGTTTCCCTTGGGTTCAGCAACAATGAGGGAGACTTCTCTTCCTCTCCTGATAGACAGCCAAAAAATATTTTTTTTTTTCCTGATCTAGAAAAAGTCTCAGGCGCCGCGGTGCCCTGCCGTGTGGAGTGGCTCGCACGGTTTCCCAAAATTTGTAAGGTCAAAAGCAACTTCAGAGTCTTACCAATCAAATCTGAAGCCAGGAGATGTGAGTAAGGGTCCGTCCGAGAAGAGGCGGGCTTGCCCGTCCTCAGCCTGCTCTGTAGGTATTGGCAATTGGTTTCAAAGTTTCTTGGTCCTTGCTCTGGAGCGGGGGTAGGGCTGAGGCTCCTGGACCCCTCCTCACAGGAGGTCAGGGTCTGTCTCAGTCTGAAGTGACCCTCTCCTTTTTAAACTCCGAAGGGCACTGATTCAGTGACAGTGAAAAAGGATTACTGCTATCCCAGCATTCAAACCAGGGTTCTCAGGAAAGTAGCTGGAGCCAAGGAAACCGCTAGATGTTCCCAACTCCATGCATCCCCCCGGAGGAGCTCAAAAGCATGCGGCGGCCAGGATCTCATTCCAGCACATACCATCCACCAGAGGTGGGGAGGTCGAATGGACCCAATAAGCAGATGGGAGAAGTGAGACCGCCCCAGACATGGGAAAGGGGCCTCACGGTTGAACACTGACTGAGTCAGCGGGACCTGGGGTGGCCGGGGGACTGAGCTGGGACTCTCAGAGAGGGCAGAATTGGGACCTTTTCCAGGTGGGCACTGTGAGAGAGGCAGGAGACTGGTATTTTAGGGCAGAGGACTGAGGTCTGCTTGTTTTTGCCTTCATCCCACACGTAGAATGTTGCCTGTAGACTGTTGCAAGAAAGTTGGGACCTTGTCCTTGGCTTAACGTTGAACTCCCTGGATTTCTGGAAGGTAGGAGAGGTGAAGAGGGGTCTCTGGCACCCGCAGAGATCCCGGGAGGCAGACACACCCTTGGCGAGAGGGCAGGAGAGCAGGTCCGGAGTGAGTGTGGACCTGTAGGATCTAGCTTTGGAAAAGAGGGCTCAGTCCCTCTGGGGGAGACAGGGACTAGCCACTCACTGCCCTCATTCCTCACTTACCCGCTCAGGATGAAGCTTCCGGAAGGTTCATCTGTGCAGGGCCGTCAGTGTAATTGTAATTGCTTCCTTTGCCATCTTTCTCTGCCATCTCGTCCATATAGACCCCGTGCTTCCACCCATCAGAATTCTCTTGGAGCCCAGGCCTGGAGCCCCGGCCTTTTCCCGGTTCTGATGCATAAAGCTCTCTGCACCTGCACTTCCTCCCCTATAAGAAGTGGCCCGAAGGGGATCCCCATCTGGACCCCTGCTCCAGACCCGGGCGTGTGTCTCCTGGTGTTAGAGCCACCCCAGGTCACCCTGGGGACTTTTGTCAGAGGGAATCCTCTGGGGATACAGACTGGGGAGTGCCAGGTGGTTGTCTGGGAGGAGCCGGAGGTGCAGGAGGTGGGACCCTCTAAGGCCCCGCCCCTGGAGGTAGGCGAGGCCACACCCCTCCCTCGTCATTGGTCCTCCCGGTGTTGCCTCCCTCCCAGAGTGCAGGAGATGCTTGATAGCCGGTCCGCGATCTAATGGAGGGGGGGGGGGGGGCGATTTCTGTCTTTCAAGGGGCAGGGAGGGATAGCAGAGTCTGTTCAAGAATTTTTGAGAACAAGGAGGAGCCTGTGTTTGTTGTAGCTGGAATCAGGCTCACATCCGCAGGTACCCGCACCCTCCGTCAGCAGGTCAGGGGACAACTGTTTCTCTGCATCTCACAGAAGCACAAAGCGGACCCCATCCGCCTTCCCCTGGCGGCCTGCAGCTCAGGGAGCTTTGAAATGATGCTCTCACACAGGCCTCTTTCTCCCCTCTTCCTCCTCATTTGTGCATGCTACTGGTATCTTGCCCCTTCCAGCGCCTCTCTCCTGCCTTCTAGCCCGCCTCCCCCATTTCCCCCTCACACCATTTGTGCTCTTGTTAAGATGGTGAGAATAACTCCCGCAGAAACCCCCTCCCCCCTGTTTTCTCCCTTGGTTCTCCTTTGCCTCCCAGAAACTGACTTCCACCCCTGGGTCTTTGCTTTCAGGTGCAGCCCAAATTTCGCTACCCCTTCTACTATGAGATGTGCTGGTATGTCTTGGAAAGATACGTGTACTGTGTGACCCAGCGGTCCTACCTCACTCAGGAATACCAGAGAGAATCAATGCTTATTGGTGAGTGAAATGTGGGCCCGGCCGTCTCCTCTGCTCAGCTGGGCAGGAAGAATGTTTTCAGTGTGGCCCTTGAGAGTCTCTGGGTTTCTGGAATACTTTTGAGCCAGAGTGTCGGCCAGACTCCTGGAGACCCCTTAGGAGGGGAAGCCATCCTTCTCAACTTCCCATGTGGAATAAAGAGTCCAAGAAAATGAGATCGTGACCTCCGACGGAGTCACCTTGGTGGTCTCCTAGGTCTCGATGAGGAACCAGTCCCAGGCGTGGTTGCTGAAACAGGATCCCTATGGAACAAAGAATCCTGGTGGTTTTAGTCCTCTGTGGCCACCAGCTAGCTGATCCCACAGCCCCAGTCGTCCCCTGCACCTAGGGATGGGTTTTTGTCTCTATGGGAGCAGGCCCGTGAGGTGCAGCCAGTCTCCAAAACCTGAGACCAAGCTTTGAGCTGGGGGAGAGGGGGTTGGAGACACAAACTTGGCAGAGCTTTGGGTGGTTCTGACAGAGGCAGGAGAGAGCATGGCTGCTGCGGAGTCCTGCCTTACTGCCTTTACTTAAAGGGACATCACCCCTGAATGGCTCAGTCCTTGAGTCTTGACTCTTGGATACCCAGCTGACTTTGCCTCTAGCTGTGACTCTGAGCACCGAGGAACAATCTGGAAGAACACCCCCAACCCCCCTCACCCCTGCCTCTGAGCTCTTCCTGCTGGGGGGTTTCCCGGGGCAGAGTTTGCTGAGACTCATTCACTGCTTCTTTCTAGAATAACACGATCAGTTTGTCTCCTTTAGGGTCTGCATGGTTTCTCCTGCGATCCCCAGGATTTTTAGATTTTTTTTTCTCACTGTAAAAAAGCCTTTTTCCCTCCTTCCCTGTCATCCTTAGTGACTCTTAGTGGTTTCAGACTGGGCGTATGATGGAGAGCAAATGTTTCCACTGAGCTCTTTATGGGGAAGTGCTTATTTCCCTCCTAGAAATTCAGTTTTGCCTGGGGAGTCTCTTGTGAGTCTCCAACGTGTCAGATGTGCAATAATCGGGTATTGAGAAGTCCTGAAACCTCACAGCCTGCTCTCTGGAAGCTTCCAGCCTGGTAGGGAATGGGAAATTAGTCTGAAATAATGGGGTGACCCCTGTGGTTGTAGTAGCTTACACATTCCTGTGGGGGCCAGGGGCTTGATTTTGTGGCCGTCCTCACGACCAGGAAACGGAGAGGCGCTTCTCTCATTTGGATATTTAGGGCTGTAGGAGAACGTTCCCGATTCCATTCGCAGGCACAAGAAGAAAGCTTGAGGCAGCGTTGGGGTCATTGAAATTGCTTGTCTGTTTCCCCCACTGCCTCACTGCTTCTCCCGCCAAAGTAAAGCAGCAACATCAGGACAGTGGCTCGTGCATCAAGTACTGGTTGTGTGCCGGGACCGTACTCAGTGAAGTCTTAGCCGATCCTCGCTGCAGGTGTTCCGAGGAAGCATTTTTTTGCCCTATATATCTATATATTTTTAATATTCTATTTATTTGACAGAGAGAAATCACAACTAGGCAGAGAGGCAGGCAGAGAGAGAGGAGGAAGCAGGCTCCCTGTGGAGCAGAGAGCCCGATGTGGGGCTCGATCCCAGGACCCTGGGATCACGACCTGAGCCGAAGGCAGAGGCTTTAACCCACTGAGCCACCCAGGCGCCCCGCCCTATATTTTTAAAAAACAGCATTATTGGGATATTGTCCCCATATCATACAATTTAATGTGTAGAACTCAGTGGTTTTTTGCATATTTTCAGAGCTGCGTGACCATCACCAGTCGATTTGGGATCGTTTTCTTTACCCCAGAAAGAAACCTGTACTCTTGTGTTAGAGCCTTCTCTTCCCCAGCCCCAGCCTAGGCGCCCACTAATTTATTTTCTGGCTCTATAGATTTCCCCGTTCCGGACATTTCAGGTGACTGGAGTCCTTATGTTATATACGCGTTTTGGGCCTTATTCTTATTTTTTTAAAAAGATGTTTATTTATTTATATGACACAGAGAGAGAGATCACAAGTAGGTAGAGCAGGCTCACAAGTAGGAGAAGCAGGCTCACCGCTGAGCAGAGAGCCCGATGTAGGCAGGGCTGCATCCCAGGACCTTGGGATCGTGACCCAAGCTGAAGGCAGACACCTAACCAACTGAGCCACCCAGGCGTTATTTTTATATGGCCTTATTTTTATATGTTGAAAAATAAAATGCCAGGGGTATTCAGAGAGGTAAAGCAACCTGTCTGAGGACACACAGCTGGGAAGAAAGCGAGCTGGGATTTGATCCTATGTCTGGCTGAGCCCAGCCTTTCTAGAGGCGGAGGGAGACATAGACCATGAGAAATGTCCAAAGAAGCTTGATGTCCAGAGTAGAGGGGAGGCATAGTGTGTGGACATTCCAGGGCCTTCCAGCAGGGAGTCTGGGACGTTCATCTCAGTCTTCCCTGTGACCCTTATGCTCCCCGTAGATGCCCTGAGAAAGCCCAGCATAGACGGCTTCTCATCTGATTCCTGGCTGGAGATGGAGGAGGAGTCCTGTGAGCAGCAGCCTCAGGAGGAAGAGAAGGAGGAGGAGGAAGAGGAGGAGGAAGAGGAGGAGGGCGCAGAGAAGGTGCCCAAGCCACCTGCCGATGGACCTCCATCGCCCTCCAGCACCCCCTCAGAGGACCAGGAGGCCTCCGGGAAGAAGCCGAAAGCACCTGCTCTGCGATTCCTCCAAAGGACTTTGTCTAACGAGTCGGAGGAAAGTGTGAAGTCCACGACGGTGCCCACCGACTACCCCAAGACGCCCACCGGCTCCCCTGCCACGGGGGTCTCCGCCAAGTGGACCCACCTCACTGAGTTTGAGCTGAAGGGCCTGAAAGCGCTGGTGGAGAAACTGGAATCCCTCCCCGAGAACAAGAAGTGTGTCCCCGAGGGCATCGAGGACCCCCAGGCACTCCTGGAGGGTGTGAAGGTGGGCAGGGGGTCGCATCTGGGCCTGGGCAGCTGAGAAGGTCCGGATGGGTTCCCAGGGGCATCTCAGCTCAGGGCAGCTTGGTGCAGACTATCCCGGGGGTATGTCTGTGCACGGAGAGGGGCTTCTGGTCCAAGCAAGCCTGCCCAAGCCTCCCAAGCTGAGGCCGCCGTTGAGAGCTAAAGGGGAAGCTGCCTCTGTGGTTGGCAAGGAGTTCTTCCTCAGCACTTGTGGAAAATCTGAGGCTTTGCTAGCAGTGGGCATTATGGGTAGTGCTGCTGTTAGGTCTGGGGACAGACCTCTCCGTCCTGCTCAGGAAGACTTGCTGTTCTGGGCTGGCTTCCCCTGGGGCACGCACCTGTTTCATAGGAGCAGGTTGTACCTCCTGGTGGTCCACTAGGTCTCCCGCAAAGGTGGGGCACGTAGCCACCTGTGGTTCAGAGGTCTCTAACTAGAGCCTAACTATCGAGCAGTGCTCACGGAGCAGCATCTGGGCTGGCCACGGGGGGAACAGGAAGCAGGAGGGCACAGTCACTGCCCTCAGGCAGCTCACCAGTTATTGGGTGAAAGACACTCATCAGCCACACTGGGTGCCAGGGCTCTGGGACAGTTATGCAGAGGGCATTTGGCTTGGGTTTTAGAGGCTGCATAGGAGTTCTCTAGATGGACAAGGCTGTTACAAGCAGAGTGCAAACGTGCAGTGTGTCTGTTTCCCAGGAAATACATGGAGAGGCCTTCCCCTCTAGTAATTGTCATCATAACATTTGTTGAAAACTCCACTACTGGTCAGGTACCAGCTCTGGGCAATGTACCTGAGTTACCTGCCCTTAACCGACGTGGAAGTAGGTTCAGAGAGGGTAAAGGATATGCCCGAGGTGACAGAGCAGGTCAATGCAGGCAGCTGGGAAGAGGACCCCGGACCGCTGTCAGGTGGCCTGACAAGGGCCACCAACAGAGGGACGCGGCGTACAAAATCATTAATCCAGAGGTGTTTTACTTTATTTAGAAGGTGTGCCCTTCTGGATGCTGGGAAGTGAAAAATATCATAATGGGACGGGGAGGGGGGGTGCAGATCGCCAGGTAAAAGAACTCTGTGGTGACCATTCCCAGAAAGCCAGTCTTTACTAGCTTTGGGCTCTTTTCATTGACTCTTTTTTTTTTTTTTTTAAAGATTTTATTTATTTGACAGAGAGAGATCACAAGTAGGCAGAGAGGCAGGCAGAGAGAGGAGGAAGCAGGCTCCCTGCTGAGCAGAGAGCCCGATGCGGGACTCGATCCCAGGACTCTGGGATCATGACCTGAGCCGAAGGCAGCGGCTTAACCCACTGAGCCACCCAGGCGCCCCTTTCATTGACTCTTGACTTTTTTGGAGGTTGATCTCTCTTGAGAGTTCTAGGAAAATGTGCTTATACACACAAAATTTTGCATGCTGGCCCAAGGGGTCTTAGACTTCTGAGCCTGATCTTGGACCACAGGTTCAGAATGCCTGATCTCATGGCTTGGAGTTTTGTATGTGAAGTTTCCTTTTTTTTTTTTTTTTTTTTTTTTAAAGATTTTTTTTTTTTATTTGACAGAGATTTCAAGTAGGCAGAGAGGCAGGCAGAGAGAGAGAGGAGGAAGCAGGCTCCCCGCTGAGCAGAGAGCCTGATGTGGGGCTCGATCCCAGGACCCTGGGAACATGACCTGAGCTGAAGGCAGAGGCTTTAACCCACTGAGCCACCCAGGTGCCCCTGTATGTTAAATCTCCTAAAGGAAACCTTAGAATTCTGTCCTGAGGCTCCTTTTTTCTTCGGAGGTCCTTTAAAGTAAAAACAGGGAGTTTTCATCAATAACAAAACCATTAATAGTATGGGGACCCAACCCAGAATGTTATAAGTGGATTAAAAACACATTCATCTTATAAGGAAGTGTTCTGTGCTGTGGAAAGCTCTTTTTTCCTTTAAAAGCTTCTTTGTGTCTCTGATCTGTTCGTGTGTAGTGTTCCTGGTTCCTGGTTGGTCTGATTTCTTTCTTTTTTTCTTTTTTGATCAGGTTTCTTTCTGGGGATAGAACTTGGCCCCTCCAGTCTCCCCTAGACCCACCTGATGGGCCCTGAGGCGGGATTCAGCCTAGGCCCGTTGATGGTGTGGAGGAGGGGCGGGGGCGGGAAGCCCAGCTCCTCCCTCTTGTCTCCACCGTGGGGTTCAGTGGCAGGTTGTGAGAAGGCATTTCAGTGGCTATGTGCTCTCACAGGTGTTTTCCATCTATAAACTCATTTAAACCTCCGGACAACACTTGGTAGTACTTTTATGATCCTCATTTTGCAGATGAGAAAATTGAGGTACGGATAGGTTAAGTGATTTGCGCAATATGTGCTGCTCAATGGGGGAGGCCCTGTGCTCACCCCCTACACCGTACTGCCTTGTTGGGCTGCGATAGAGACATGTTCTCTCTTCTCAGAGACCATCCTACATTTAGGGAGAAAGTAGGAAGGGGATTGCTTTGGCTTTCTTCATAGAGCAAGCAACAGATCTGGCCTTGGAACAGAGGATGTATATTGGCAGCCCCGGCCAAATCCAGCCTCTAGGCTTTATGTTTAGCCTGTACAGTATTAAACATATTTTTGTAATTACTTGCCAACATTAAAATATCAAAAGAGGAAAAAAGAAATCCTAGCTATCCTGGCCCATGTTCCCGACAGGCTACAAGCAGCAGGAAGTGAGTAGTAGCTGACCTCATACACCCCAGTCCTCACCACTCCCTACTGCCTCCCTGAGTGTGTATATATTATTAGACTCACACATCTCTTTTTAGTCTAATCTAGTTCACTTATTGAACTTAGCTATCTTGCTTTCTTCTTTTTCTAAGACCCCAGAAGAGATGATTTATTGTACATGTGTTATATTCAGCCACACAAGAAAACAGAATTAGTCTGGAAAGTCACAGGTCCAGGGCAAAGGGCCCAAAGGGGCTATGTTTTGGTATGAGCAAGGTGGGTCTTTCAGCGGTGGTCATTGTGATCAGATGGCAGTTGGGTGTTCTAGGTTCATTGACTCAAGTTCTAGAAAGTAGACATGCTGTCCAATAGTTTGTACCGCGTCAATGGCCTCTGGCTTTCCTTATTTCTGCTCCTGTGGCTTCTGTGGGTGCCCAAGGCAGAGCTTTACTAGGACCTCTCTTTCTCATCTTTTTCCCTTCAGCCTGCACATTCCCTTCTTTCTCCACTTGGCTGTCATGGCGCGGAGGTTTCCAGAAGATGGCGCTAAGGCCAAGAGAGCCCCAGTTTACCTAGCTTCTAAGAGATGTCTATTCTTGAGCCGTGTCTGGGGAGGTCTTTTGTAGGTAGCTTAAAGACCTTGTAAATTGGGTAGACAGGTCTCCTTAGAGCCCCAGGAGAACTGGAGGGTCTGCTCATGTCTCTAAATGCTGTGTGGCCAGGGGTCTGTGTAGAGGAGGTGGGCCAAATGTCTCTTCTGGAACAAGAGGGTTCTTGGCTGTGCAGCCTGGCCGTGAGCCCCTCACAGTCGAGACCCAAAAGAGAGGTTGAACCCAAGACTGACCTTCAGAGTGAGAGCGTTGTCATAGAGAATGAGCGGCTTTGTCCTGGCTGCCCTCTGTGCCTTGGCTCTCTCTCCTTAGATATTGGGGTTTTGTTTACACTGTCTGAAAAATAAAACACAGCTCAGGAATGTGGGTCCAGAACAGAAATCTTAGCCAGCGCCTAGTGCTATCACTACCATTGAGTGATTCCTGTTTCTGGTGGGTGGTGGTTCCCCCTTGGTGACTGACCAGTTGTAATCTTTGGTCTGCTTTGTTTATGTATTTGACAGAGAGAAACATAGCGAAAGGGGGAGCACAAGCAGGGGGAGTGGGAGAGGAAGAAGCAGTCTCCCTGATGAGCCACGAGCCTGATGCAGGGCTTGATCCCAGGACCTGGGATCATGACCTGAGCTGAAGGCAGACACTTATAACTGACTGAGCCATCCAGGTACCCCTGTAATGTACTTTTTAAAAATTGTGGTAAAATGCACATGGCTCCATTTTGCTTTAAAAAAAATTTTTTTTTTGCTTACTCGATCACCACTTTAGAATCTTTTTTTAAAAAAGATTTTATTTATTTATTTTTTCAAGAGAATATTAAATAGTTTATTGATTACACATGATAATGGATGATACACAAGCTTTAATCCCATCTATAATTTTATCTGATACCATAATTCAATTTAGATATATTGCATAGGATGTGCCAACAATCATATTAGATTTTATTTATTCATTTTTAACAGAGAGGGAGAGTACAAGGAGGGAGAGCAACAGGCAGAATAAAATGTTGAGGGAGAACCAGGCTCTCGGCTGAGCCAGGAGCCAGATGTGGGTCTCAATCCCAGGACCCCGGGATCATGACCCGAGCCGAAGGCAGACGCTTAACTGACTGAGCCACCCAGGTGCCCCTGTAATATACTTTTTAAAAATTGTGGTATAATGCACATGACTCCCATTTTGCTTTAAAAAATTTTTCTTTTTTTTTTTTGCTCACTAGATCACGACTTTAGAATCTTTTTTTATTTTTAAAGATTTTATTTATTCATTTTTAACAGAGAGGGAGACTATAAGCAGGCAGAATGGGAGGGAGAACCAGGCTCTTGGCTGAGCCAGGAGCCAGATGTGGGACTCGATCTTAGGGCCCTGGGACCATGACCTGAGCCGAAGGCAGACGCTTAACCGACTGAGCCACCCAGGGGCCCCTGCTTTTTGTCTTTATAGGTTTACCCACTCTGCATATTTTTTCTCGGTAAAAGCTTTAAGTGTTACATGATCAATGTAAGAAAAATTAAACATTTGAGGCTAAAGGTTAGAAAATGTCCCCTGCCTCAGTCCCCGCCCCCAGAGGTAACCCTGATGTTCATCTGCTGATCATAGTTCTGGAGATTTCCCCTTACCCCACCTATACATAATTTTTAAAAAATTAGATGATTCTGTTTTACAACTTGCTTCTGCCCCTTAAACTTTCTTTTTTGTGTCTTCCTGTAAGTCTGGCTCACTCTTTTCATGGACAGAACTTTTGAAAGTTGAGTTTGTCCTTCTTATGACCCTGTGGTTTTGAAAGTTGAGTTTGTCCTTCTCATGACCCTGTGGTTTCTCCAGGTCCGAGAGAGCTCATTTGTGCCTTGAAAACTTGTCTGCATGTAGATTCAAACCAAAAGGAACACCCCCACTTAATTTATTTTGTGGAAAGAAGGGCCTCTGGTAAAAATCCAACTAAGAAAGTCATTTCCAAGGCGCCTAGGTGGCTGAGTTGGTTAAGCGTTCGACTCTTCATTTCGGCTCAGCCCGTGATCTCAGCATCATGAGGCTGAGCCCCACGTCTGGCTCCATGCTCGGCGCGGAGTCTGCTTGGAAGTCTCTCTCTCCCTCTCCCTCTGCCCCTCTCCCTCCTCAGTCTCGTATCCTCTCTAAATAAAGAAATAAAATCTTAAAAAAAAAAAAAAAAAAAAAAGGAAGGAAGAAAGGCATTTCCTTTCCCTGTCTTTGTGAAACCCTTGGGTTTTGGCACTGAGATACCTTCAGTGACTTCCTTCTTTCAAGATACTTCTTTAGCTGCAGGTGCAGGATGTTGGCCTGAGTTGGGAAGAGTAAGAAATCAGGAGACGAGACCCTTGAGTCCAATTTTGGTTTCTGTTCTTTGCTGCTTGCGGTGTGGTCGAGTCACTCTGCCTTTCTGTTTACCTGCAGGTGAAATGTGGGTATTGGACTAGCTGTGCTTTATCTTTCTGGGGACCAGTTCTATAGGCCCTTGGCCATCCTGAAGTTCTTAACCCTGAGAAACCTGAGCGTCTTTCCCATAAAATGGGAGTAATAACAGGGATCTGTGTCACTGGGACCGTGAAGTAAAGAACACCGAGCACTCCTAGTAAACCCTTGGAGAAAAATTAGATATTCTTAGGTAAACAGTCAAAAGAGACTAGCTGGTTTTGCCCGTCTCCCCAGCGTTCCCAAGCTCTGCCCCCACCTCTCAGCTCCCCTCCATCTGACTTCCAGGCTAATGATCACCACTGGTGTAAGTTTCCTAGGGCTGCCATAGCAAGGAGACGCAGACTGGCTTAAAACAACAGAAAGTCACTTTCTCACCATGCTGGAGGCCGGAAGTCTGAAATCAAGGTTGTGCTTGCTCTGAAGGCTGTAGGGATGGAAGGATCCTTCCTTGTCTTCTCTAGCTTCTCGCCGTTGCCAGCAATCTTGGGCATTCCTTGGCTTGTAGCTACATCACTTCAATCTCTCCTCCTTGTTTACATGGTTGTCTTCCCTATGGGTCATCTTCTCTTACCAGGACAGCGGTCATTGGATTAGGGCCCGCCCTAATCCACCATGACCGGGTCCTAACATGGTTATGTCTGCAAAGATTCCATTTCCCAGTAAGGTCACATTCTGAGGTTTTGCCCATGAATTTTGAGGGGCGCACTGTTCAACCCACTGCATCATCATCTTTTTTCTCTTCTATCCTGGATTGGGAACAGTGAGGTGGGAGTTGCCCTGGGAGTAGCCATTCCTTCTAGAAGAATCTGTCTACTGGAACTCAGGGAGAGCGCTGTGGCTCCTGATGGGAGGAAAGGAAGGCATGTGGCTACTGGGGGGCAGTCCTCATATGGACTGTAGATGACTTGAAAATGCCTGGCAAGGTTGTGAAGGGTTTGGGTCTAAGTGGGTCGTGACCACTGAGGTTGGCAGTAGGAGGATCTTTGTCAGAGAACCCTCCAAGGTGATTCTGCAGTGGTCCTTGTTAATTAAAATAATGCCAGGCTCTCTTTCCCACAGTGCCATGCCCCCCTGGTTGTGAGAGTGTCAGCTGGGGATGAAAATACCAGCTTGCAGCAGACAGCCACCTTTCTTACTGCACAGAATTGTGGGACTCTGGAATTAGGGGGCTGGAAGAGGCCTCGAGGGGCCGTTATTTTCAGGTGTCATATATATATGTGTGTGTATATATATATATATATATATATACACACACACACAATATACAACAATACAACTGTATGTATACAAATGTATGTATATATATACATATACTATACAACAATATACATATATAATATACATATATATGTATATATCTACATATATATGTATCACCACATATATATATACATATATACTATATATATATATATTTAAAGAAAGAAATCAGTTGTATTGTTGTTTCATCAAAACCCAAATATAAAAGGAAAGAAAATAATCCTAAATGAAGAGTACATTATCCAAATAGGTACTGTCTTTTAAGACCAAAATTTCTGGAGTCAGGCTGACTCCCAGATGCCGTGCATCAGGCAGTCGAATGCTCTTGGGGAAAGTGAAAAAATGGAGAAAGAACATGTGCCTCATCAAATTCAGCGAGGCAAGAGGCATAAAGCCTTACTTAGCACAGGGCCTTTAAGTGCTTGGAACCTTGAGATGATGATGATGATGATGATGGTTTCAGACAGTGAAAAATGAAAACAGGTCCGTTTAGGGTCAAGTGTGAGAGTCTGACCCATGACCATGGAAGGTGTGTGTACAACTTTACTCTCAGGGGGCCATCAGCCCGATCCTGGAACACACCTGCTTGTTTAAGCACCGCCCGCCCCGCCGTCTCGCTGTTTTACAGAATAGTGAGGTGTAGGGCCCAGACCTCCAGCACTATTAGCTGTTTAGTTTACTTCTCCCCCACCCCCACCAGCCTGCTTCAGAGGAACCAAGAAGCAGGAAGCCTGGCTTGCTCCCACCCAAAAGATGACCCAGAGCTCAGACAACGGCATAGTCAGGTTCAGGCTGTCCTGCTGGGGCTGCGTGTCAGACTGAGCCCTGGGTCGTTTGGGCAGTGAGGGGCCAGAGGGTTGATACAAGGATGAATGAGACAGGCCTCTCACCTAGCGAGCTCCGGGCGTGATGGTGGAACAGCCATGGGTGCTCCCAGTTCTCTGCCTCTCCCACCTCAGGGAACGAAGGAGAACAGCAAAGGGCCAGATACCCGAGTTCTAGACGTCTGGGCAAAGCCTAGACCCCAAAAATGGGTAGGTCAAGCCGTGTCCCTTGGGACTATTTTTTGGCTTAAAATGAAATGGTGGGCACCTGAATCGCCTCCTTACCCCTTCTCGTTAGGTAGCTAAAGGAGCGCTTAGACTGCCCTTCCGACTAAATACACTTTTAAAATTTCTATTTTAAATTTCCCTGTGCTTAGAGCTTCGGAAGTGGTTGAGTTCTGTGAACGGAGGACAGGGGCAAGGTATCCCAGCAGAAGATAGGACAGAGGCCACAAGAGAGCGGCCAACACTTGTGGATCGTTTACTGTGGACCAGGTGCCTCCAGAGCACTGCGATTCTCGCCATGAGCCGGTGCAGTGGAGACTGTCATCTTCCCATTTCATAGATGAGGAAACTGAGACTTCAAGAGGTCTAGCTACAAATTATGTAGCTAACAGGCTTCTGACCACACTGTGCTCTGGCTAGTGTAGGGTGTTGGCCACCGTGACAAATGCCTGTGGACATGGTGGCTTGAAACAGCGGAAACTTACTCTCTTCCAGTCTGCTCTGCCCCCTGGGGAAAAAGCTCTGGTGGGGCGGGGGGGGGGGGGGGGGGGGGGTGGGGGAGCTCTTCCAGCTTCTAGTGATTTCTGGTGTTTCTTGGCCTGTGGCCACGTCACTGCGGTCTCTGCCTCGGTCCTCTCAGGACCTTGTTCCTTGTGTGTCTGTTCAGATTTCCCTCTTCTTTCTCTTACTCAGACACCAGTCACGGAACGCCGAGCGGCACAGTCCGTTAAGTGTCCGACGTGGTTTTGGCTCAGGTCATTATTTCAGGGTTGTGAGATTGACTCCTGCCTTGGGCTCTGGGCTGAGTGTGGAATCTGCTTGGGATGCTCTCCCTCTCCCTCTACGCCCCTGCTCCCACCGTGCAAGCACATGTGTGCTCTTTCTGTCTAATATATAAATAAGTTTTCTTTTTTAAAAAATAAAGGATCTTATTGTTTTATTATAATATAGCATGATTTTATGAAGATTCTGATAATCAGGATTCCTTAATCTACACAATTACATTGATTTAATTAAATTCTAATTAAATTGGAATTCTTGGTATTCCAATTGATTTACTGATAGCTACAAGTCTTCTTTAATGATTTAGATTTAATGATTAATAATATTTAATGATATAATAAAATAAAAATTATTTTATTTTATTTTAATTTATTTATTTGACAGAGATCACAAGTAAGCAGAGAGACAGGCAGAGAGAGAGAGAAGGGGAGGCAGGGTCCCCACCGAGCAGAGAGCTCGATGTGGGGCTCGATCCCAGGACCCTGAGATCATGACCTGAGCTGAAGGCAGACACTTAACCAACCGAGCCACTCAGGCATCCCAATAAAGAAATTTCTTTTTTTTTTTAAAGATTTTATCTATTTGACAGAGAGAGAAAGATGACCAGTAGGCAGAGAGTCAGGCGGGGGCGGGGAGAGGGGGAAGCAGGCTCCCCGCTGAACAGAGAGCCCGATGCGGGACTCCATCCCAGGAGCCCGGGATCATGACCTGAGCCAAAGGCAGCGGCTTAATCCACTGAGCCACCCAGGTGCCCCCCAATAAAGAAATCTTAAAAAAACAAAAACAAAACCCCCCAAAATACTAGTTACTGTATTTGGGGCACAACCCTAAAATCCCAGATAATTTCATCTGGATATTCTTAACGAATTACATCTGCAAAGAACCTTTTTGCAAATAAGGCCACATTCACAAGTATCAGGGTTTAAGATCTGAACATACCTACTCGAGAGATACAGGTCAGCCCAGTACAGGTGGGTTTTTACAGGCGGTACAAGCTGCCTGTGGCAAGGGCAGGGTGCCTCCGTCTGCTGAGCCCAGAGCCGTGGTCTGAGCTGCTCCATGCCTCGGTACCGTCCCTTGACTGTTGGTTTGGTTGATGGTTGGGGATTCTTAATGCCTGTCTCTGTTTTATTATCGTCAGTTATTGTTAACACCCCTCCTTGTGGAGCCGTGGGGCCTGAATCCGTTGTTAGCCAGTTAAACCTGCCGAGAGAGTTGGCCTAACAGGGAGCAGAGAGGCCCAGCACATCTGTTGTCTGTGGTGATCTTGGGGTCAGGTCCCAGCAGAAGGGGCCTGGTGGCCCCAATCTTTCCCTTTTATTTATTTATTTTTTTGGAAAGATTTTATTTATTTGACAGAGAGAGAGATCACAAGTAGGCAGAGAGGCAGGCGGGGGGCTGGGGAGCAGGCTCCCCGCTGAGCAGAGAGCCTGATGCGGGGCTCGATCCCAGGACCCCAAGACCACAACCCGAGCCGAAGGCAGAGGCTCAACCCACTGAGCCACCCAGGCATCCCTCTTTCCCTTTTAGAAAACCTGGCCTAGGCTCTTCTACTCAGAAGGTTTATGGGTGTAACCCAGAGAGCCCTGGGCTGGTCCCGGCACCCAGGCTTCCTAGTCTCTGTTTCCAAGAGCCCCAGGGAGTGTATAAATAGAGGCAGGACGTGATTCTCTTCAGCACAATTTATTTCGCAGAGAGTCCATCCCCAATTAGAAAAATCTCTTCCTGTAACCTGTCACAAACAAACGAAAATAACTTCTCTGAGGGACGGAATCCCGAGCGCCTCCTGGTGGCCCCCGAGGGCTGTGGAGGGGGACCATTTCCTGCGGGGAGTGTGTGAGCGAGATACCCACTCCAGGGCCCTTGGGGAAGTCTGTTAATTTTCATTTTTATTTACTTATTTTTACAATGACTTTTTAATGACTTTTTTTCAAAGTAGGCTTCACATCCAGCTTGGATCGAAGCTTGAACTCATGACCCTGAGATCATGACCTGAACTGAGACCAAGAGTTGGGACTTTTAACTGACGGAGCCACCCAGGCGCCACCCAGCCACCCACCCTTCTATTAATTTTTAATTATTATTTATCATTACTAATATATTTATTATTGATAATACTTACAGCTTCAGTAATAGCTTTTTGTAACCAGACATTCCTGAGGCCTCACTTTGCTTGTGAGGTATGGACTCCAGCTCTGATATCGAAATGACAGGAAGTCTTTTTTTTTTTTTTTAAAGATTTTATTTATTTATTTGACAGAGAGAAATCACAAGTAGATGGAGAGGCAGAGAGAGAGAGAGAGGGAAGCAGGCTCCCTGCTGAGCAGAGAGCCCAATGCGGGACTCGATCCCAGGACCCTGAGATCATGACCTGAGCTGAAGGCAGCGGCTTAACCCACTGAACCACCCAGGCACCCCGAAATGACAGGAAGTCTTGAGGCAGTTCAGAAACTCCGGGAGAACCAAGGCGAGTGGATATGATGTTCAGACTTTCACAGAGTGGTGTTGGCATGCTGGTGGCCTGTGGCCCGAACTGGCCCACAGATACTGTTTGGCTTATAGTTGTTTTTTTATTTTCGTTTTTGAGGTTTTTTTCATTTTTATTTTTGTTTTTGTTTTAAGTTTTCTGTCAGTTGCCAGCATTTAAGAGATTTCAGATAACACTCTGGATCTTTGATTTCTTCTGAAAAAATCAGAGAGCAGGTGGGGGCTTTCATTCCCACAAGAGGTTAATCATTTGGAACTGAGTAGCATTTGCCCTCCCTGAATGGGGCCTGTGACCTCCGGTGTGCCTGAGACCACACCACTCTCTAGGGCTCTAGTCTGTGGATACCTTGCTTTTTTAAAAAAAATATTTTATTTACTTATTTGACAAACCGAGATCACAAGTAGGCAGAGAGGCAGGCAGAGAGAGAGAGGGGGAAGCAGGGTCCCCGCCGAGCGGAGACCCCAATGTGGGACTCTGTCCCAGGACCCTGAGATCATGACCTGAGCCAAAGGCAGAGGCTTAACCCACTGAGCCACCCAGGCTCCCCGATTCCTTCCATTTTATCTGCTTGGTTCCTGGAAGCATTTGAGTTTGTCGACCCAGCCTAGAGTTTGAGATTGGGGTAAGGGGACAGGAAGTCCCATGGAAGTGATGGGCTCCCCTGCTCCCACCATATGGTGAGATAGATCTGTCTAGATCTATATAAGGTATCTAGATCTAGGGGGAGGGGGTATTGGGAGAGGGTGGCTGAGTTATGGACATTGGGGAGGGTATGTGCTATGGTGAGTGCTGTGAAACCTGGTGATTCACAGACCAGTACCCCTGGGGCTAATTATACATTATATGTTAATAAAAAATAAAAAAAATTTAAAAAGATATCTAGATATAGATATCTGTGAATTGAAAGGTTTTGCCTAAACATAGAGCTTGTGGCTGGGATATATATATATATATATATATATATATATATATATATATATATATCAAAATTTTATGCTGTTTTGGAGGTAGGGAAACATTATTAGAATAAACAACAGAAAATCCTGGTGTATTGTAGAAATTCATATGAATTTCATATGGACTGTTAGGAACCATGAAATGTCAACAGAATTTTGTGCTTGTGCAGGCCCTCACTGGGCACATGTGTGTCTTCCCTCTGTGATGGGGGCAAAGTTTCAATAATGTTTTGTAGAGTTAGTGGTTGAATGAGTTCTCTGTTTTGTAAGGAATAGGCGAGGATGACTCGCTTCTGTATTTGTTCATCAGATGGTGAATGTGAGCTCAGATTGTCTCCTGGTTTTTCAGTAATGGGGTATAGGTCAGCCCCAGAGTTTGCTGGAATGGTTTCCTGAGGCTTTATTATCCGACGTTACTACCTGGGCTTGTAGTTAGATGGACCTGGTCAGTGTCAGGTTTGGTCACCTTCCAGCTGTGTGACCTTGGGCACGTCACTTAACCCCTCTGAACTTTAGTTTCTGCTTCTGGGGAGAAAGGAGGAGATTCAGCCGTATCCCACAGAGAGGATTAGTCCAGAGCAAGCATGAATGCTCCTAAGAAGGGTAGTAAAATCACATCTCACTTCACAGAGTAAAGTCAAGGGTCGATATTACTGTTCTAAGCTGTGGCTTCCTCAAGGTCATATAGTCTGCAAGGTACAGAACTTGAAGCCATGTCTTCTGACTCTGGGACCAGTGTTGTCATAGGCATAAAAGTAATAGCTTAAGTTGTGAGATATTATTTCTCCCATGTGTACTTTCTAGAACCTCTGAGTCCAGTCCTTAGGGATTACTTTGCCCCACTGTCTCCTCCCTTTTTAAAAAAAAAAATTGTGGTAGGTGTGGGGTGCCTGGCTGGCTCAGTTGGTAGAGCATGTGACTCTTGATCTTGGGGTCATGAGTTCCAGCCCCACGTTGGGTGTAGAGACTATGTAAACAAAAATAAAACCCTTTAAAAATTTTAAAATTATGGTAAATCATACATCACATAAAATTTATCATTTTAACCATTTTTTAAGTTCCCATTCAAAGACATGAAGTACGTTTACAGTGTTTTGCAGCATTTTTTTTTAAAGATTTTATTTATTTGACAGACAGAGATCACAAGTAGGGCAGAGAGAGAGGAGGAAGCAGGCTCCTTGCGGAGCAGAGAGCCCGGTGCAGGGCTCGATCCCAGGACCCTGGGATCATGACCTGAGCCGTAGGCAGAGGCTTTAACCCACTGAGCCACCCAGGCGCCCCTGTTTTGCAGCATTAAACAACTCCCTGCTTTTCCCTCCCAGAGCCCTGGCAGCCCCCACTCTGTTTTATGCTTGTATGAACCTGACAGCTTTAGGGAGCTCATGTAAGTGGAATCACATGCTAGTTGTACCTGACTCAACAGAATGTCCTCCAGGTTCATCCATATTATAGCAATGTCATGATTTCCATCCTTTTTTGAGCTGAGTAATATTCTGTCACGTGGATAGACCTCATATTATCTATCCATCCATCCTCTGAGTTGTTTCCAATTGTCCTTTGGCTGTTGGGAGTCATGCTGCTAAGGAATGTGGCCCCCTCTCTTCTTGAGGGATAGGTTGAGTACGACCGTGGTTGGAGAACAGGTTGTGGAATTTGGGGGTCCCTACCTCTTCCTGGCTTAGTGGTCTTAGACCGTTCCCTCACCCCCTACACCCCAGTAGTCTCTTCTGGAAATGATGGCAGTCCATTTCACAATGTGTTTAATAGCGTTGGATGAGAGAGTAGATATGGCGTATTTATTACGGTGCCCAGCCCAGAGCTAACACTCAATATATCCTACCCTTGTACATTCATTCAACAAAATACATGGTGCCTGCTTCCTGATGGTTCCATTTCCCCCCCACACCTAGCCTGTCCCACCCATCCCAAGTGGCAGACCAAGTGGGAATGACCCACTTGGGTCCATGTACTAATGGGTACAATGTCTGGGGTCCATTTTTTTTTTTTTAAGATTTTATTTATTTATTTGACAGAGAGAGACTCAGTGAGAAGGAACATAAGCAGGGGGAGTGGGAGAGGGAGAAGCAGGCTTCCTGCAGAGCAGGGAGCCCGACGTCTGGCTCCATCCCAGGACCCTGGGATAATGACCTGAGCTAAAGGCAGATGCCTAACGACTGAGCCACCCAGGCACCCCTCTGGGGTCCATTTAATTCAAAACCAAAACTGCTAAAAAAAAAAAATTTGGTCTACTTTTTATCATCATTGGGAAATGGCAGTTCTAAACAATGTCAGTGGTGAAACAGTCCTCCTCCCCCCACGCATGGATCGTTCCCCCTGCCCATATCCCCAGCCTTCGATAGCCTCTTTCATGCCCCCACGTGTAGCCCACAACTGAAGCTGAATCATGCTTGTGTTCTTGGTTCGTTTCTGTCGTATTTCTTGTTAAATATGCGGCATGCACGTTAGGAAAATTGGCAGCCTACTAATTCTGTTCTCCTTTATGGTGGCTGTTACTGCTGTCTGATTGGCATTTGAGAGGGTGCCTGGGTGGCTCAGTCGGTTGAACATCTAACTCTTGATCTCAGCTCAGTTCTTGATCTTGGGATCATGAGTTCAAGCCCCATGTTGAGCTCTACCCTGGGTGCGGAACCTATTTTTAAAAAATTGCTTTTTATGATAGGATTTTATGTCTCAGAATGGTGTTAGATTGACAGGAAAATTCTGCAGATAATATACAGTTTCCACTCCCCCGCCCCCCACAGTCTCCCCTAGGATTAACATGGTATATTAGTGGAGCACATTGGTTACAATTAAACCAACATTGATACATTATTGCTAACTAAAGTCTAGAGTTTATTCACACTTCCTTAGTTTTTAATCCAGTGTGTATTTGGGGATCCCACCCAAGAGAGCACTAGCACTACCTCTGAATTTGTCATTTCTCCTTTTCTCCTCTTGGCTGTGACGTTTCTCAGACTTTTTTGGTTTGTTTTGTTTTGTTGAGCTTGACGGATTTGAGGAGTACTGGTCAGGGATTTTGTAGAAAGTCCCTCTTTGGGGATTTGTGGCTTTAAAGTTATTTACTGGAGGCTTACTGTAGGTTAGTCATTGTGCGAAGCTTGGGATATAGCAGTGAAATGAAGACATCTATAAACGGCGTTTATAAATCAGCGACATTGATGCTAGACTTGGAGAGAGCTGTGTGGGCTGAGGATTGAACCCAGACAGCGCCAAGTTTGACCCTTGATCACCGTCCTGTTTGCCACCTCCCATGGGCAGAGGAGAGTTCCACAGGTGGATCCAGCGTAGTAAGCACATCTTGAAATATCTGGCAACCGTGGAATGATGAGAAAGCTAAGACAATAGAACAAAATAGAAGTGAGTTGCTTTCATTTCCGGTGAATAGATTAGGAAAAGTGAGTTTAAGTAATCTTTACCTATATTTCTCTTTTGATCTCTTCTGCTCCTTCTGGTAAGTTCTACTATGCAGCTTTCTCTGCTTTTAAATGTCCCTGTAGGAATGTTTTTGCACAATGCAGACACCCATGGTCAAGTGCAGAATAGGCCAGTGGAAGATCTGTTTGTCCCTAAATGCTCTTTCATGGCATGTTGTGGGTGTATCCAAAAAAACCACATGTGAAATGGTCATGGGGTGGGAAGTCTGGTGCTGGAGAGTGGGGTTCAGGGGCTCTGCCCTCCTGGTCTAGAGCAGCACCCAAGCCCTTTGAGTCTTTCTGAGCCTTGACTGCCTCACCTCTAACTTAGGGGTAATTCGTTGGAGTGGAATCTTACACCTGGTTGAGGTTCTAAGGCCAAAATCTGGTGGAGTCAGCATTACCCTTGGAAAGCCTTCAGTCCACCCACAAAGATATGAACACCGTTGCCCATGTGGGAGACCCCTGCACAGCCCGGGGGTATGTCTGTCATAGCCCACTTTTTGGTCAGATGGCTCCATCCTTGGTCACACCAGATTAAGGATCTACTTGTGTTTGTGGCCCCTGTTGGAATAAACAGTGACATGTCTTTACGCACCAGGATTAGAATACACATGGCTTGCTGGTTCATGGAAGAAAAGAGGTCTCACAGGTGTCAAGACCTCATGGTTGGCTTTGTTTTTCATTGCCCTGCATATGTATTTAAGTTTATGTACATTAGAGCCTCTCAATGCCCTGGTCAGCCCAGTCCAAGGGCTGTTGGTAGAGACTGAATGAGATCGTGGGTGTGAGGACCCATGGTGCTCTAGACAAATGTTTGAAGTTGACAGATGTTTAAATATGATCAGTGAGCGATACAGTCATGGGAGTCATAGGGAGGCGCGTGATTTGCTATTTAAACATTTTGGGGGGAATGCGGGATACTGCATGTCTTCTGGCCTCTGAGGAGCCCTGGTGACTTGGTTTCTACTAAGTGTGAAGGTGGTTGTTGACTCAGTAGAGGGCTTTTTTGGGTTGGGTACAGTCTTCGCCCCCTTCAGGAACCTCCCCTCTACTCCGGGCTAATATGACTCCTTTGTTTGGCCACAGAATGTCTTGAAGGAGCATGCGGATGACGACCCCAGTCTGGCCATCACTGGGGTCCCTGTAGTCACTTGGCCAAAGAAGACGCCAAAGGTAAGACGCAGATCACCTGCAGCCGGGAGACCACTCCCACTGCCTTTCCCATCTCCTGTAAGATGACTGTCGGCAGCTTTTCACTGGGGACTCCTGGCAGAGGGCACCCCAATGAAGATGAATGGTTTTGGTGATTTGTCTATTGCAAGTTTTTGTTTTTTGAAAGCAACAATTTTCCCTAAGCTGTGGAAACTGCAGGCAGTGCCCCCTGGTGGTCATTCAGAAAACTGTAGGGGAGCGATGCCTCCTCACCTTTCCCTATCTTAGGTGGGAGTTCTTTCTCTTCTTCCTTCTCTCCTTTCTTTTTTTTCTCCTTCTCTTTTTCCTCCAGGTGCTTCAGGGGCTGTTTCCTCTCTTTTGAAAGTAACTTTTTTCTCTTTTATTTTTCTTTTCCTCTTTTAATTTTCCCCATTAATTTTGATTGAGCCTGGAAAAGTCTAATCAAATTGGAAAGGACAAAGACCCTAGGGAGAATGATAGTACCGATAGAATGATAGGGGACTTACCAGAAGCAAGTTGCTCTCCCTCGTCATCTGCATCCCTTAATCTTCTTTAGACGCCAGCAACCCTGTGGGGCAGACACTCGGGACTCTCATTTTACAGATGAGGAAACAGAGGTTTACAAAGGTCAAGTCACTTGTGAGGGCACTTGGCAGAGCCGAGTGTGGGATGATCAGTCTGCGTGACAGCAGAGACCAGACTGTTAGCCAGTGTCCATCTCAAAGTCCGGAGAAGTCCAGTAAGATTTTGGTGTGCCTTCTTCCAAAGACCGTGCTAGGGTGGGACGTGTATGTATCAAACCTGTCTGTCCACACTCAGACCTACCACTTTCTTGAGCAAGTTCTAGAAATGTCCTGAACCTTGCTTTCCTCATCTGTAAAAAGGGGTTATGCCAGCAACTCCTTCAAATGGTTGTTGGGACGACTAGATGAGATAGTGCATTATTGAATTTGTTTCTGGTTAATTGTAAAGAACAAAAAACAGAGCAATGCATGCAAGTTCCTAGGACAAGGACTGACCAGTAGTTAGTGCTCTTTAAACGTTGTGACTTAAGTGGCCTCTCGACTGATGGGTATTTTTTCTGATTTTTTTTTTTCCTGTTATAAGAGACATCTAGAGGAACTTTCTAGATCTGTGCTGTTTCAAATGGTAGTTGCTGGTTATATGGCTGTTGAGCACTTGAAATATGGCAAGCCCAAACAAGATGTGCTCTAAGTGTAAAATACACAATAGATTTCAAAGATTTAAGTGCAAAGAAGAACACTGTAAAATTACTCATTCATTTATTTTTTTATGTTGATTGCTTGTTGAAATTAGGGTTGCCAGATTTTAAAAAGAATGCCTATTTAACTGAATATCACATAAACAACAGGTAAAACTTTTAAGTATAGCTCACATACCACATGGGATATACCTATGCTGGAAAAGAGTATTCATTGTTCATCTGAAATTTAACTGGATGTCCTGTATTTTTTTCTTTTTAATATGATGTTAGTCACCCTACAGTACATCATTAGTTTTATATGTAGTGTTCCAAGATTCATTGTTTGGATGTCCTGTATTTTTATTTGCTACCTCTGGCAACTCTAGTGGAAATTATAATATTTTGGATATATTGGTTAGACAAAATGGGTTTTTAATATTAATTTCATCTTTTTCTTTTTGCTTCTTTAAATGTGGCTACAAAAAAGTGTAAAAGTACATGCATGACTTTATATTTTTGTTGGGCAGTGAAGTTCTAGATTATTCCTTCCACCCTTGTTTGATTATCTTCTTAGGGTATATTCCTAAATGTGGAACTGCTGGGGAAATGGGTCCCTCTTCCTTGCAGGTAAAATCTAATTCTCTTTGAAGCTTAGTAGGAATTTAGGTGATAGGAGAAGTGAAAAAGGATTTGCCCTCCTAGTCCCTGCCTTTGGTTTCCAGATCTGTGGAAGTGTATAGGGTTTTAATGTTCACTTTCTCCTCCATGGGCACTAAATGCATTTGGCATTTCTGAGCCCACAAACTGCTTGCAGACCTAGCACCCTGCAACAATGCCTCGAGGCCCCACAGCTGCCCTGAACCCAAAGAGGAAACCGTGGCTTTGCCTCATTGCCTGCTTCCCTCCCAGTTGAGGAATTGCTCCAGGGGAGGGATTAGGGTTTGCAGAACATGGGCTTTTCAAAAAACAAATTTGCCACTACCCTGTGTAATCCCAAAATCCATGGATGGATCCAGATGAGCTTCTCAGGGGGAAGTCACTTCAGGACTGCTAAGGTGTCCTGTCCTCCGTGGTGGAGACCCTCCAGTTTACTCCTGAGAGGCTGATCGGCATTTTAAAAAGCAAAAAAGACCACACCTCTGCTCCTTTCCTCTAAAGGGCTGGAAGCAGGAAGCAGGCTGGGGGCGGGGGGTGGGGGGAGCCCTTACCTAAGGCTTTCTTGGAGGATCAGTGTGTGTCTATACACGTACTTGTGTCTACAAGTGAAGGGTGAAGAGAGAGCATTTGCTATTTGACAGTACTTTGGGGGAGTACCACTGTGGGTCTTTTTGAAACCTTATAATGAAACAGACATAACATGCTTACCGTACAGTTCTCCCACTTAAAGTGTACAACTCACTTTTTGGTAAATCCAGTATATTCAGAGAGAGACGCAACTATCCCACAATCTAATTTTAGAACATTTTCCTACCCTCTGAAGGAGATCCCATCAGCTGTCAGTCCCCCAACCTCCACCCTCAAATCTTCCCCTCCCCCAGGCCCTGGCAACCACTAATCTCTCCATCTCTGTGGCTTTGTGAGCTCTGGACATTTCATGTAAATGGAATTATCCGATATGTGACCTTTAGTGATTGGCTTCTTGCACTTAGTATAATATTTTTAAGCTTCACCCACATGGTCACTTCTGTCAGGACTTCCTTTTTATGGCTGAATAGTATTCCATTATGCTTGTCTACCGTGCTTGGTTTATCCATTCACCGGTTACAGGACATTTGGGCTGTTCCCACCATTTGGCTGTCGTGGGTAATAATGCTGTGAACATGCATGCACACGTTTTTACATGGCACAGGTTTTCATGTCTCTTGAGCAGGTGCCTTGAGCACTGACTGATCCCACAGTAACGCTGTGTTTAACTGTGTGAGGAACCGCCAGACTATTTTCCAGAGCGGCTGCGCCCTTTTGCATTCCCACCAGCAACGTGCGAGCCTTTCAGTTTACCCACAGCTTCGCCAATGCGTATTATCCGTCTTTTTGTTGAGAGCCCTTTTTCTTTTCAATTTACTTTATGATTTCTCAAACTCACTGGAAGCTTCTCGTAGGAGTTTGCAAGGGCTGCCCTCACAGAGAGCTGCACTCCGTGTGCGTGGTTCAGAGGGCAGAAGTTCATTTTCCCACAGGTCTGGAGGCCAGAAGTCTGAGAACAAGATGTCAGTTGGCAGGATATATGTCTTCTGGGGACCGTCTCCTGGACTTGTGGATAGTCGGTGTCTCTATATTGTCACATGGTCTGACCTCCTGGGCGTCTGTGTCCTAATCTCAGAAGACACCAGTCCCGCTGAATCAGGACCCACCCTAGCTTTAACTCCGTTACTTCTGGAAAGACTTTATCTCCAGGTGCCCACATTCTGAGGTCCTGGGGAGGGTCAGGGCTTCCATGTGAGAATCTGGTGGTGGTCCGGGCGGCAGGAGGGGCGGCGGTGGGGAACACCATTCAGCTCTTAGCATTTATCATACATGATTTCAGAGCCACAAAATGATGTCAGTAATATAATAACGAATACCGTGGACCCCCACTCTAGAAATAAATGACCACCAGTGCCATCCAAAGCCGACTGGGCATTCCACCTGGATGTATGCACCCCTCTTTATTTATTTATTTATTTATTTTTAAAGATTTTGTTTATTTATTTGACAGACAAAGATCACAAGTAGGCAGAGAGGCAGGTAGAGAGAGGAGGAAGCAGGCTCCCTGTGGAGCAGAGAGCCCGATGCGGGGCTCCATCCCAGGACCCTGAGATCATGACCCGAGCCGAAGGCAGAGGCTTTAACCCCCCCAGGCACCCCTGCACCCATCTTCAGATGCCTTCTTTCCATTGTATTTGATCCTCCCAGCGAGGCTGGGAGGCACAGATAGTGTTACCTCCGTGGGTGCGGCTGAGAGGGGGGACCCAGAGAGGGACGCTGGTACGCCCTGGGCCCTGCAACTTGTGAATATGCGGTGTTGGTCCCCAGATCTGGGGAACTCAGGGGAATGTGGCAGAGGGGAGGGGGAGGGGGAGGGGAGCCGCGCGGCTCTAGGTCTGCGTTTCCCGGCTGGTGGGGTTAAAAAGTTAACAGGAAAAGGAGAAGTGAGTGAACGACTGACTGCCCGGGCCGCCGGGGTCTCACCGTTCCCAGGTCTGCAGTCGCCGGCTCCCAATTTGATGCAGGCTGGGTTGAAAGATCAAGGGTGCTCGTTGAGGCTGTCAGGATGCGAGGTAGGGAGCGGCATTGGGTCTGGGTCAGGTTACTTAACAAGTAATTAATGCTAAATGATGATTAGCAAGAAATGCTTTGATCTCCCACCTTGCCTCCCGGAGAACAAAGTCCTTTTCTGGAACTGATTAGGTGCGGGGAGGTCATTTCTGATGCCGCGTCTCTCAAAGATGCTACTGAACCTCCGTCCGTCGTCATTGATTGGCTGTTTCCACCAGCGGTGATGGATTTGTTTTGATCCATCTACACTTCTTTTATGACCAGGTGGCAGGATTTGGGGGGCCTGTCTGTGACCTTAGAACCAAGCCAAGGGGAACTGAACTTATTTGAGGCCCGACCTCTGACCTCACCCTTATTAAGCAAGCCAGCCTTCTGCTCCCCAGCCAGACACTTCTACCCAGCTAGCTTGATGGGTCATTCACAGAGAGGGAAACTGAGGAAGGAGAGGAGAACGGGGCACAGCCTTCTCTGGAGGTCTGGAGGGTGAGCCCATGGATATGTCCTGCTTCGTCCTTTTTTTTTTTTTTTAAAGATTTTATTTAAAATCCTTCTCCCTCTCAGAGAGGGAGAGACTGAGCATAAACAGGGGAGCAGCAGGCAGAAGGAGAAGCAGGCTCCCCACTGAGCAGGAAGCCCGATGTGGGACTCGATCCCAGGACCCCGGGGTCATGACCTGAGCCGAAGGCAGATGCTTAACCAACGGAGCCACCCAGGCATCCCTACATCCTGCTTCTTATTCTTTTTTTTTTTTTTTTTAAAGATTTTATTTATTTATTTGACAGAGAGAGATGACAAGTAGGCAGAGAGGCAGGCAGAGAGAGAGGGAAGCAGGCTCCCCACTGAGCAGAGAGCCTGATGTGGGACTCGATCCCAGGACCCTGAGATCATGACCTGAGCCGAAGGCAGCAGCCTAACCCACTGAGCCACCCAGGCGCCCCCTGCTGCTTATTCTTAATCCATTATCTCAAGAGGCCAAACCCGGCTGCCACTTGAATTTCAACTGGCAGTTTTTCTGGACGGTAGGAGCAGAGGCTAGAGTAGGTGTGAACAAGTGCCCAGATAGGGGACATGGGACAGCCCTTTTCAGTTATAGGACTGGCTTCCTTACAGGGACATTATGGGGCCACACAGGAACCAGGGCAGGAAATCACACACACACACACACACACACACACACACACACACACACCTGATGCCTTATTACCCCTGATTCTACTTTGTTTCTCTTCCTCTTCCTCTGTAGTTGGTCATTGAGATCTGGGAAGCCTGAGAAGTGTGGGGTCCCCCTGGAGTGACACACAGCCTTTACCTGAAGGCGAGGCCCATAATTCGGTAAAAAGGGGCCCGTGTACTTCCTGTTCTTTCTCTGCCCTGCTTTCAACTCCTGTCACCCCTGCAGTAATGAAGTTGGGGAGGAGGAGGAGGAGGAGTAGGAGGATGAAGATAAGGAAGGCCTTTTATTGTTGTCACATTGGGGCCAGGTAGTTTCCCAGAAAGGCTTCTAAGGAGAGCCAGTCCTCGGGCTAGCGGCATCAGCGGCATCAGCGGCATCAGCGTCACCTGGGGAACTTGGTAAAAAAACAACAAAAAAAGAAAAAACAAGCAACCAGCTTCCTGGGCCTGGCCTGGATTCTGGAGGTTTGGGGTGGGGCCTGAGAACCTACCCTTTCTTAACACTTTGCAGGTAAGTCTCATGCAGGACTAGGAGGGGCTCTGGGGCCAGGGGCCTCTGGGGATTAAACCCTGGCTTTGCCACAAACTAGCCCTGTGGTTGTGGACAAGTCTGAGCCTCAGTTTACTCATCTGTAACAAAGGACTCATAATGCCCTTCCTGCAGAATTGCTGTGAGATGCGGACTGTAGGCCATTGGTCAGGGATACCTGTTGTCATTTTTTGTAATTGTGACTTAGAGGTTAATGGTGACCCTGCGTCTGCCCTCCCAGAAGGTTCGTGATGCTCCCTGTAGAAATAGAGGACACAGGAGGAAGGGCCTGGAGCCGGGGAGGGGAGTGAATAGTTTAGACATTTCCCATGCTTCCGTGATTGTTGGCTGGTGCAGCAGCTCCATCTCAAGCAAAGACCTTAGTGGCTTCATCTCCCCAAAGTAGTCGTGGCTATGCCGAAGTGGCTGGTTTAGGAAAGGGCTTCTCCCGTGTCCGTTCCTTACTCCCCCGAAAGGAGAAGCCCTAGGCACTGTGGGTGACTGTTGCCTTAGACTATCGCGTCAAGGGTTTGAAGCTGCTGAGGCTACAGGGGAGGGGGGGGGGGGTCCAGTCCTTCCAGCTTCCTGAGAGCAGGACAAATCCAGGGGAGGGCAGCTTCCAAGATTGGGCATGTGTAATGCTCAGGGAAGGACGGGGCCAGCCGTGGGAGCTCCAGCACCAGCAGAGCAAAGGAAGGCAAGAGAAGCAAGTGGATGGTGGAGAGGACACAGTGAGAGGAACCAAGGGAAAAACAATCTGGGGCCCCCGTCTGGAATCCCCGGGGTTTTCCTCGGTGACTGCTGAGTCATTTGTGAAGTCCAGCACCTTCTCAGGAGGGCAGCAAAAACCTGTGATCAAAGAATACCCACAAACGTGGCCTTCTTACTCTGAAGAGTGTTGTATACAGCAGCAACAAGCAGAAAAATCCAACTGGAAGAAAATCATCGAAGGTGAAGGGGGAAGCTGGGACCCAGGGGTCTGGACCAGTTTTTGGAGCTCCAATTCCAGATTTGTTAGTGGCCGAACCCGAGTGTCGTGGTCCCTATGGGTGAGCTGGATGACAAGGATCCCATCGGAGCCCTCCTTTTTTGGTGGAGTGAACCCAAGCCAGACAGTAGAAGTTGCTAGAGAAACACCACACATGAGATGTAGGCAGGACAGAACTGTGGCTTTAGCTGCTGGCTTTTAGTAGCCAAGAGTCCTGTCTTCTTGCTGTGTCTTCACATTTTTTCTCTGCCATATACGTGTCTGTGTCCAAATTTCCTTTCTTTTTTTTTTTAGATTTTATTTATTTATTTGTCAGAGAGAGAGAGAGCGAGAGTGAGCACAAGCAGACAGAGTGGCAGCAGAGGCAGAGGGAGAAGCAGGCTCCCTGCCGAGCAAGGAGCCCAATGTGGGACTCAATCCCAGGATGCTGGGATCATGACCTGAGCCGAAGGCAGCTACTTAACCAACGGAGCCACCCAGGTGTCCCCAAATTTCCTCTTTCTATAAAGACACCAGTCTTTAGAGGTCTTGAATTGGGGTCCTAATAGCCTGTTTTTAACTGAATCACTTCTGTAAAGCCGCTGTGTCACCTTTTGAGGTCCTGGGGGTGGGACCTCGTCATACGAATTTTGGGGCAGATACGATTCAGCCTATAAACCTGTCAGGCCTTCAGGGAGTCTCTGTCTTCTCGAAATCATGTCCCAAGTCCTTGTGGCGTGCCCAGGCCCTCAGCTGTGGTTGTGCTTTAGAATCTCAAGATTTTCTCTCCTCTGTTCAACATCACCGGGAACTGAATGACTCGAGATTTTTCCATTTACTTGGTCTTGGCTCATGCTAGTCCCCTTCTAGAAATGCCCTTCTTATTCCCCAGTTACAGAATTTCCACCTCTAAGCCCAGCCGACCCCCTGCTTCACCAGGAAGCTTCCGGGGCTGGACGTTTTCTAGTTATCTCTCTAGAGATCCTCTCTCCAGCTCTCTCCGGTCTTCTCTGGCCTTCTCTGGCCTGTTCCGTGGGCTGCTTCTCTGGCTTCTGGTTGGGCTCAGCCAATGGGAGGTTCCAGCAGGAGATGGGAATGTAAGAGAAGAAAGAGGTTGGGGTATTTAATAACCCCAGCTACTTCTCCATGAGATCATGTCATGTTGGTTCTTTCCTCCTTCTGAAGGCCACAATTTCTATTTTGTGGACTTCTCCAGCTTTTTTTTCTGCATTTCCAGCAACTGGTCCCTCCTGTGGCCCATCAGCCAAAGGGAAGTAATGGCTTGTGGCTGTTACTAGGCTCAGAGTGTAACACCACACCTTGTAGGTTTCTCTAACCCTACTTACACTCTGTAGATCGAGTCTGTTAAACTCTCCTCCATGACCCAGTGTGAGGCCGCCGGGGTGCCATCAGTTTCCTGCCAAGATCCTGATGGCTGTACTTCCCCAGTCTCTCTTTCCACTGGACGTCTTTATGCTACTCTGCATTTTATGGCCTCCACCAGCTTCCCGAGACTAGATCTCATCTTATTAATTTTTTTCCTTCTCCATTTTTGTTATCCCGTCATGCATGCGTGCTCCCAGATTGCGAGGGCCCAGGAAATGTTTGTTGAATGAATGAACTCAATCACAGGGTTTTCCTAGCACTTCTAAAAGATGAAATTGGACCGAATCCGTTTCTGGCTCTTGGCTGTCTTTCTCTGGCTTGTGTCTCTTTGGTGAGAGTGTGGATCTCTCCTTACTGTAACTTTTATATCCGAGTCCCAGCCAACTGTTGAAGGAATGCTAAATGGGATGTTCAGTGCTCCTTGGTACTCCTGGACCCTTTTGTCCCTCAGATTTAAGCTTCCTTCTTTATCCCTCTGGACTTAGAATTCACCTGAAATTTCTCAGCCAACATCTGTGTCATTTTAGAACCGCTTTATTGGAACTTAAAAGTCAGCGTTCAGCTGAAATAACCTGTAATTAAAGTCTGCAGCCGAAGATTTCTTTCTTAGTCTGATAACCTGCTCAGCTGTCTGTGTTAATAATGCCAAAGACAAATTCTTGGAAAGCAATTGAAATATTGTGGGCTCCTGCCTTTGGTGGGGTAATTAGAAAGCCAGGCAGCCGCTGTAAGTGATTGCCTGCCATTATCATGGTTTTATTTCTGGAACAATGGCCTATCCTTCAGACTTTTCTTTTTGTCGAATGTCATCATATATTTCCCGTTCTTAAAGGAGGATACTTGATCATTGACATGGGGAATAAGTTGTCATGCCCTTTAATAACCCTCCTGGTCCTCCCCGCTCTACAGTTTGCCTTTGTTAGAAAGATGGATGTGCGTGTTGTCGAATGACAATGTTGTCAGGTAATGTGTTCTCCAAATTCAGATGTTCGAGAGAAAAACGGGGCAGAGTAGGTGAATACAGGTGAAATATTTGCACTGTTTAACGTGGCTTCTTGTTCTAAAGGTGATGAGGGCAGGTGCATTTGCTGGGATGAGGGGAATTTTAATTACACGTGAGGAAGGTAGGTGAGAAGTGAAAGCTATAGTAAAACCTGCTCGAAACCACTGACCTTCTCCACCAATGCATGTAAATAACGAAACAGCAAAACACTTTGAAGGGAGTTGAGATGGTTTAGATTCAGTTCTGTCTTGGTTAATGTTTATGGGACGGGATGGTACCTCCCAGAGGCTTGTGGGTTTCAGTGTTCCCTCTTGATCTGTCCTTCTGGGGGAGGGTGTGCTTTCTTTTTTTTTTCTTTGATTTTTTTTTTATCATATTTTTAAAAAGATATTATTTATTTATTTGCAGAGAGAGATCGCATGTAGATAGAGAGGCAGGCAGAGAGAGAGAGAGACAGGAGGAAGCAGGCTCCCCACCGAGCAGAGAGCCCAATGCGGGACTCGATCCCAGAACCCTGAGATCATGACCTGAACCGAAGGCAGAGGCTTAACCCACTGAGCCACCCAGGCACCCTGACTTTTATCATATTTTTTAATTGTGGGAAAAAATATATAACCAAATTGACTGACCCTTTTTAAGGTATACAGTTCAGTGGCATTAAGTACATTCTGATGGTTATGTAATCATCATTCCTGTCCCTCACCAGAGCTTTTTTTGTCATCTGCAAGTAAAACTCTAGACCCCTTGAACACTCAATCCCCATTCCTCCTCCCTCAGCCCCTGGCAACTCCCCTTCTGCTTACCATTTCTATGAATTCTGTACCTCATGTTAGTGGAATCATATCTGTCAGTCCTTGTGTGAGTGGCTCATTTCACTCAGCCTAATGTCCTCGAGGTTCATCCAGGTTGTAGCAGGTGTCTGAGTCCCCGTTCCCTTTCATTTTATTTTATTTTATTTTTATTTATTTGCCAGAGAGAGAGAGAGAGAGAGATCACAAGTAGAGAGGGGAAGCAGGCTCCTCGCTGAGCAGAAAGCCCGATGCCAGGCTCGATCCCAGGACCCTGAGATCATGACCTGAGCCAAAGGCAGAGGCTCAACCCACTGAGCCACCCAGGTGCCCCCCCCCCCTTCCCCTTTCAAGCTAACAGTATGCATCAGTGTCTGGAAAGACCACATTGTGTTTGTTCGTTCATCGACCCGTGGGCACTCGGGTTGCTTCCAGCTTTGACTACTGTGAATCGTGCTGCTGTGAACCTCATCTTTGAGAGAGGTACACCCAGAATCGGAACTGCTGGCTCATACGGTCATTGTACATCTCATTTTTTGAGGAACTGCCATACCATTTTCCATAGTGGCCGTATGATTTTTTCATTTTATATGCTCACCAAGAGTACACAAGGGCTCCAGTGTCTCCACATCCTTGCGGAGACTTGTGACTTTCTGGTCTTGAGAACAGCTACCCTAATGGGTGTGCACGGATGGGCATCACTCTCTTTGAACTCACTTTATTTTTTTACGCAGAAATATTCTTTAGAAAGTTATGGGCGTCATGACATTGTGTCCCCTACCTAACCTGATACTTAGTTTGCATCTCTGCAAAAGACTAATTATTTTTCTACACAGCTAAAGTCCGTGTGATTACACGTTACCAAAATTTACAGTTCCTTAATGCCACCTAATGCCTGGTCATACTGAGATTTCCCAAATCATCCTTCGCAGATGCTTTATACAAACCAGGCTCCCATCCAGGCCCGTACGCAGAATCTGTTTTCAATTCTCTCTCAATCCAGACCTTTCTCAGGACATTGATTTGTAGAGAAGACAGAACCATCTGTCCTGCAGAATATCCTGCTCTATGCATTTGTCTGATTGCTTCCTTGTGTCATGTGGTTTTCCCACTATCTCTTGTAATTTCTGTAAACTGGAAAGTAGATCTGAAGGCTTGGTTCAAGTTCAGTGTCATAGGTTGTGGATTAAGGTGATGGTGATCTGATACCCCATTATTAGCTTTGTCCTTCTTTCCTCCGGAGAATAGTCTGGAAAGGGAAACATGGGGCCCCTCCCATCCTTCCCCGATGGTTTTAGTACCAGCTGATCATTCGATAATTTTATCAGGAGATGAGAATGAAACTTTAAAGTCTATCATCCCTCCCTCGTGAATTCGCTGGCCCCTCCCCCTCCCCCCTCCTCCTCTCCCCAATATTACTGAGAAAAAGTTGGCTTACATCACTGAGTTGGATTTGGGGGGGGGGGGCAGGGTTTTCCCTTATGAGTTGCAGCTACACTTAAACACAGTTATTCCTGAAAAGACAGTAGGCATGCTCAATTCCTTCCCTCTTAAATACCAATTCTCAAACTAAGAAGTTGGTTTAATGGCCGCCTCAAATGGTGACAGATGAACTTGTCAGGCTTTTTCTGCACTGAATGTCATGATAAACTCATGGCTTTTCATAGATCCAGGGGGCTTTTCTAGGCAAATTGGCCTGCTGGAAATGAGCCATTTTTCAAGGAAAGCAAGAATGGTAAATGAAGAGAGGCTATGGCTCTAGTCAAAGCGCGCGCGCGCGCGCGCGCGTGTGTGTGTGTGTGTGTGTGTGAGAGAGAGAGAGAGAGAGAGAGAGAGAGAGTTCCTCTATCCCTAGATCTCAGCAAACCAGCCACTGTACATTTGCATTTCTCAGGCTTCCCTAAATGAAAGGCATCAGAGCTCCATCAGAGCCCATCCCACCCCCACAGTGCCTGTTAGCAGCTCCTTTAAGAGGAGATCCAACTCTCTGGTTTCCTTCGTTTCAACACACCCCCAGTTTGAGGGCCTACATTTCCCAGCCAGGTTACGTTTCAGGAATAGGAACTCTGTCTACTTGTGATCTCTCTCTCTCAGCCTAATAAATAAAAAATCTTAAAAAAAAAAAAAAAAAAGGAATAGGAACTTAACATCACTCTTAAGTGGTGGCCAGTGAAAAAATATATACATATGTATCCCCTTGTATAGCTCTTCCGCATTTTGTCCTCCCATTCATCAGTGAATGGAAGTTCGGCAGTCGCAAGCAGAGCGACTCATTGACAACAAACACACTTTTACTCCATTTTTGCGCCTTGTCTCTCTGTTGACTGCCCTGTCTTGAGTGATCTTTGGATTTAGTGTTTTCCTTTGAAAACTCTGAAAACACAGAACTTTGCATCCCAATTCTCAGCTGGATGCTGGTGAGACAGATGATGGGAGGGGGATTGGGTCTTGTTAATAAGAAAAATGTTTTTAAGTTACCGAAGTACCAGAATGATGCTGGCATTTTATGTATTTTTAGCCCCTCCGATGCCCCCGCCCCAAGACCCAGGGGAGAGGGGCTTGTCAAGTGAACTCATTTATCGCATCCAAATGGAGTGCTCAGCCTTAGCCTGGATTTTTGTAGGGCAATGAGTAGAAAAGGGAAGTAACTTCCTTAGGTCAGCAAATGACCTGAAAATGGGGTGGATGGTGGGGAAAATATTTCTCAGATCACTGCCTATCACCTGTTAAATTAGCTAATCTAAAAAAAACCAAAAACACTCGTGCCCCATCACAAATCTTCCAGTGAATGTAAATATTTGTTGTTCGATTTTGGTAACGTAAAGAGACATTATAGGAGAGGAACCCCACTGGACAGAAAGCTCAGTCTGTTTAAAGGACCCCTATGACAAATATGCGTGGTTTTTAAATGCTTGTGGAATGACTCTCCAGGGGGAAAATAGAAAGCAATTAAATAACATTAGTAATTTCCTCAGCAGAAATCACTGCAGCCCTTGGTCTGTCACCCAGACAAGTCTTTGAACCATAATCCAGACGACCCTGGAGTCCCTCCTAAGCTGCACTGTGACACAATGTAAAAATTTCTCTTATTTACATTTTATTAGAAAAATAATTCTCCAAGAGACCGTTTGCCATTAAGGGGGGAAAACCCTATTGAAAGAGAGACAAATGGCAAAATACAGTAAACTAACTGAAGCAAGCATTCTCTGTTGCTTGTTAAATATAAATTATTACTTGCAGTAGGACAGTAGGAAGATCCTCTTAGCGTGCCTGTTCTGTCATTTCTGTTCCTTCCTTAGGGACATGTTTACACAAATGGGGTCCTTTGGTTCAGGAGAATGCCAGCCAGCTGCTGGTCTGGACAGAGAGAATCCATTCTCTTTTTCTGCCCCGATCCTCTGGGGAATCACGTTCCCAAGCTTTAGCCATGCCCTTTTCGACATGGGCCCAAGGAAAGGGGCCAGGTGTAGGAGAGACCCTTGTCCTAGGGAAGTCCAGAGCCTCGGGGGCAGCTTGTCCCTTGTCCCCAAGGACCTAAACTCACCACCTGTGCTCGCACTGGAGACAGCGTGGCTGATTCTGGGCACAATCTCTCGGCCAACAGGGGTCATTCCTGGTGTCTCATGATCTGATAGGCAGACCAGAAAATTAAATGACACTCGGAGAGAAAACAGAGAAATGGGTGCTCACTGTGACCAAGGCTGATTGGGCTCCCATGTGTTTTTGTTTATTTCCTCACCACTTGGTGGAAGTTCTGGATCCTCCTGGCTCAGGGCGGGCACCAACTGCCCGAGTGGCATGAGCTTCGGGAAGCTCTTTCTAAGAACATAAGCCTTAGCTAAGTGGAGCTGGGAGAGTTTTCAGCTCCGAGGGTCACTCAAAGATGAGGTCAAGAGGGAGGAAGGATAAGCCTAAAGCACAATGTAAACACTAAATTTTCAGATCACAATCCTACTGGGCCATGGCTAGCATAATGTATTTTAAATATGGTTCAGCATATTATTAAGACAAAACAAATGTCGGATAATTGTGTGTGCTGATTAGCTAAAGGAAACTTGATCAAGGGAAGCAGATTAAGAAGTTCTTCGCAAGGTCAGAAGAGAAATTTTTAAAAGGTGTTAGGATAGTGGCTGGCACGAGCCTCCTTACGTCTGGAGAGAACCCACTGCATTATCGTGTCTTAATCGAGTTTTCCTACTTTCAGAGTTGGCCCCTGACAGATGATCAGACAGCAGTTTGGTTACCAAAGATTACCAGAACCATACCTACCTGCTTTGAAACTGAATTTGAACCGGGAGTACAGAGTTTACAAAATTTAATAAGGGACAGTTAATTTAATTCAACATTAAGTTTGAATTTTTACTTGGATTCTTACATCTGGTCTCATTTGGCATCTTTTTCTTTTGTCCATGGCCGGAGGCATTAGAGGGGTGGAATTAACAGCCCAGGCTCCAGGCTCCGGACTCCAGCTGCCTGCGGGTTCGGATCCAGGTCCTTTCATTTCTGAGCAGCAATATGCCTCAGTTTCCTCTTCTATAAAACAGGTGAACAGTAGTACATACCTAATGGGACTGCTTAAAGGGATAAATGAGGTAATGTACAGAACACTCAGCACTGGCTCTAGCCCTTCAACCATGGTTAGTAAATATTAGCTGCTATTACTCTCTGAATCCTTGGAAGGTGGTGGTGGGGGGCTGTCTCTCGGTGGTGGTATTATTATATAAGGGACCCTGGGCTTAAGAGCTACTTCCTCATTTTCTTTGGGTCTCCATTTCCTCACTTGCGAAGTGAGGGGGTCTGGTTGAGGCCCCTTTTAGTTCAGAAATGGTATGGTGGAAGGAAGTCTGCGTTACCCCAGCTTCTGTTTATCAACATTTTCCCTTTCTCTTCTTTGTGCCATGATAAATGAGAACCGTGTCTTTTTACTTCCTTAAATACAGAAGAGAGCTTTGAATTGTTCAGAAGAAATCAGCCCAAAGACAGGTCTAAGTAATCTTGCACTCCTGATAAGCAATGCGAGAGACCTTCAAAAAAAAGTTCCACTTCCTTACCTCTCTCGATGGATTATGGTATTTGGGTATCTTTGTACCTTTGCCATTCTGACCACAGTGAATGACAATGAAGTGAAAGCATGATTAGCATTTTATCAGCCCCTCCCCTTTTTAAAAAAAGGGGCTTCCTCCCCGGTAGAATGGCTCCTAAGAGGTCATCAGTTACACACTTCCGTCTATCACCATAGCTTTTTCTAAAAGCTGAGATCTTTGGGGATGGAGTAAGGTGGAGGAGGGGGATATGCTTTTGCTTTTTGTTTTTGTTAATCTTGAGTGGGTTGTGAAAACTTTAAGAAGGGAGGAAGGAAACTCGGAATAGATATGTTTCAGTAAAGAGCAAATCTCCTGGGATTTCTTCCCATAGTGTCAGTGGGTGTATAAACTTCATACAGACTTCAAAATGCACTCGGTAAAACTGACATCCCTGTTCACTCCTTCCTGCCGACTCCCTGCTGGAAGCCTCCTGAGTTTTATTTACAAGGTCTCTGCCACACGCATTCTGACTTCCTTGAAAGCCCAGGCCATGACCTGCCTATGGGTCCCTTCCGTTCTCACAGTGGATTTCATGGCCAGTGGCCTGGGCATGAATAACAGTTGGACAACACTGCAGAGTTGATCACCAGATTTCACAGCTAATGAGCTTTTTCTTGGGAAAGCCTTTGATCTCTTTGCAGAAGGATGCTCATCCTTGGGTTGGGCAAACCTTCCCATTTTCTAGATGAAGAAACTGAGCAGGTACGGGTATGCCTGTTTAGTGTTATCTTGAACATTCCTGGTTAGATGATAGCTGCACCAGCTGCCCAGCTAAGCCCTCCCACTCCTTGTCTTGAGTTTAGCTGTGGTTTTGATGCTTGAAGCAGCATTGATCCCTCTAGTTAATGGTCAGAGCACCTTCTTCAGGATAAGGGCTGTGGGCATAAAACCCATACTTTTTTTTTTCCTTAATGAACCTCAGTCTGAATTTCCAGTAACAGTTTTCTGCAGGAGTGGGCTGCTGTTGGATTAAGCATTAAGAGGAACCTTTACAGTCTAAAGAATTTAGAAACCCACACCTTCTGAGCCAGCCTCCGGGTGCTGCTAATCTCCTAGGAGAACTGGGTTCAGGCCTGTAGCTCTACCCCTTCTGAGATCGTCTCCAGCGCGCATCACCTCCAGGACACCACCGGAAGGAGGGTTCCTGTCCAAGAGGGTGGGGCACCCACCTCGGGGCAGAGTGCATTCAGGGCGTTCTCTCTCTCTCAACCTCAAAAGTCAGGCAGCGCTATGGGAACTCCCACCAGCACCACCGTACGTTTCACGCTGACTCCCTCTCCATCTGCCAAGGCAAACCTCAGGGCAGCGAGGACCGTGTCAGGGGACCGGCCCAACCCAACTGCCCGCTTTCCGGGGGAAACTGGGCCCCCGGACCGGACCGTATCCAAGGCCAGCGGGCCTGCAAGCTCCGGGTACGGGACTCCCGGGTTCGCGGACATCAGGTCTTGGTCCCAGAGCATGTGCAAACCCGGGAGCCCGTGTGCCCGCTGCCGGGTGCACAGGGACTCCTGCCCGGTGTCGCGTGCAGAGCCATCCCCCGTGGCCTGTGCGCCCCCGGGCTCCCGCGAGACGCCCCGCCGGACCACACAAAAGACCCCACCCCAGGTCGGGCGTGCATTTCCTGTTAGAGCGGCGGCGGCGTGCAGCCACCCATGTGCATCCCGTGGCGCGCGGGCCGGGCGGGCCGTGGGGCACGCCCCCACGCAGTCCCAGTCCCCGCGCGCCGGCCGCGAGGGGCCGCCCTCGGCGGGCCCGCCCCCATGTCACCGCAGGCCGGGCTCCCTTTGTGTGCGGCCCGAGCGCCGCGGCCGCGCCATTGGCCCGCCGGCCCGGGGGGCCAGCCCCTTCCTGGCTCGCTTCATGCATATGCATGAGCGCCCCGGGCCCCCCCCACCACCACCTCCCGCCGGCCCCTCCCCGCCCCCTCCCGCGCGGGCGTGCGAGGCGCGCGGCGCGGCTCCCTCCTCGCGGCAGCAGGCGCCCGAGCCCGAGCCCGAGCCCGAGCCCGAGCCAGGGCGAGCCGAGCCTGCTCCCGGCGGGCGGCGGCGGCGCCGCTCCAGCCATGTCAGCGCGCGCGAGCCTGGGCCCACCATGAGCCATGGCCATGTCCGTGAGCGCCGAGGACGACGACTATGAATCGGAGCCGGACCAGGTCGGCGGCCCGGGGTGGGGCTGAGGGAGGGACCCGCCGCCCGCCCGCCCGCCGACCTCCCGACCGACCGACTGACGCGCCCGGGGCGGCCGCGACGCCGCCGCCGCGGCGATGAGGAGAAAGTTTTGCAGCCGCCGCCGGCGGGGCCGCCAGGGCCGGGCCCGAGCGGGGCGTGGAGGAGCGCGGCAGGCCGGCGGCCGCCGGGGCGCCGCGGGCCCCGCAGCCGGCCCGGGCAGGGGGCGTGTGCGAGCGGCGGTGCGGGAGGGTGGCCGGCCGTGCCGCGGGGACAATGTGGGCCTCGCCGTCGGGCGGGCCCTGCGGGGCGCGGGCCATGGCCCGCGGGCAAGTTGCGGGCGCCGGCGCTGGCGGCCAGGGCTCGCCTCGCCCTCCCCTCGCGCCCTTGCCCGCGGCCCACGCGCGTGCCGGCCGCCCCGGGCGCACCCGGACCTGCGGCCGCCGGCGCCTCCCTCCTTTCTGTTTGCAAAGTTGCACCGGGACCCTCGGCCTCGGGGCTGGAGGACGCCGCGGCCCGGGGCCCGTGGGCCCGACGGCCCGAGCTTTTGTCTGGGCGCCGCGCGCCCGCCGCCCGCCGTGGGCAGACGGAGACAGGAAGGGGTGCGAGCCTCGGGCCGGCGCGGGGAATCCGGAACCCGGCGAGTGCGCTCCGCCGCGGCCGGGCGGGAGGAAGCCGTGACCCCAGATGGCAGTATTTGGCCTCCGTTGGGTTTAGAAGGGAAAGCAGCCTCTCTTGGGACCTGGGGGGAGAAATCTGTGTATAAAACAAAGCCCTGGGTGTGTTTACTGCGTGAATTTACTCCGGGAAGATTCGTGTTTAGGAAGCGAGGGAAGAAAGTTGAGGATTTACGGAATGTAATCAGCGCAATATTTGCAACAGGGCACAGGCTAGGTAGACTTGTCCGAGGAATTAAGCATGGGGTGGGTTGAGTTATCATGCGGGCACGGGACCAGGTGAATAAGATGCTTATTTATAATCCTGGATGTCTTTCCTCCCTGGAATAAAGATATTTTGGAATGTTCAGGCCGCGATGTGGGAGCGTTTTTCTCTTCCATGAGGAAGTGCTGTGGGTGCTGCACATAAATTGTATCACACACATCATTAAGTGGTTTTATCTAACGAAGTTAGATTTTATTCTTTCGTTACACTTTATTGTTTTCTGAGTTTTGCTGGGTATTTTTCAGGCACATGCATCTGCCTTTACGGTGTTCCTGAATCTCACTGGTTTTACCAATTGGATTAACCCGGAGACAACCCAAGTGGTTTTGTCTTGGAACTTTTTATCAAGTTAGTATAGCACCGTGTGGGAATGGTTCTGGCGTCGTGGTTTGCACCAAGTCTTGGTTTGAAAATTTCTCAGTTCGGTTTGGATCTGCCTAATCCTTCCTGCATCTTCTCATTCATAAGTCACTTGTGTTCAGTGTTGACTTCGCATTGGTGTTTCAGGATTGAGGTTCCTGTTACCTGTTTTGTTTTGGTTTTTTTTAATTTGGCCACACCCTGCGGCCTATGGTAGATACAATCTTTGACAGTGTATGAGACAAGACTCCATATGTCTCTGGGCTAAAAAACCACGTTTTCAGGTCTGCCACTCCTGAGAGAGACTCCCATCAGGAGAGGACCTGTACTCACTGCAGCCAGATTACTTTCCTCCTCCACCCATCAGTCAGCTCTGTGTGGCTCTTCGGGAGCTGTCAGCAGTGTTCTCAAGGTTTGCTTTAAGATGATTTGTCCCACACAGGAGTATTGAGGTGACTCCTTAGCCAGGTCAAAGGGCAGCTGGTTTTTCCCATATTAACAACAGAGGATGGTTGTCAGCAAGGGACCTTGCATTTGCAGAAGCTCCAGGCTGTGGCTTAGGGCTCCCTGCCTCTTCCTCTTCCTTCCTCACTAGTTTTCCCAGCCTCCGGGTTTCATGGGCCTGAGAACAGGGACTTCCTCTAAGGATCTCAAAAGCATTTATGTCTTCCACAGGTGAGTGAGTCTCTGGGTGGGCTCCAGACCCCACTGATCTGTAACATGTCCTTCAAAGAGGGGTAGAAGTCTTGGATTATAGGCACACAGGCACACTCCCCGCCTGCTGTGTGAAGAGCCCAGTGGAGGCCCTGTTGGGAAATTACTACTGCCCAGTTGTAATTTCCAGCAGCTGCACCTAGCCCCTCACTACCACCCCTCATCAGAATTTTGCCTGTCCATCTTGACATTCTGTGCAAGTCTTTTGTCCCCACCTGGGTAGCATCGGGCTTCCTTAGTCCTGTCTGCCCCACTCCTTTCCACAGCAGCCAGTGTGTCCCCCCTGCTCCCAGGAGTGAGGGGGTGATGGTGTGTGGGAGGAGACCCCTTGCATGCCCTTTGCCGGTGCTCACTCTTAGCTGGGCCTTCTCCCATGGACTTGATTTGCTTCTCCAGTGCAGAATGTGTCAGAAGATTCTTTAGCTGTTTTCAGTTTAAGGAGATGCCCCTTAAAGAATGGCTGTTAATGAGAATTTCTTGTTCCATCTTGTTGTTTTATTTTTAACCCTTGAACTGAAAGTAGCTTCGTTCCTTATTTTAAACCAAAAGTGATTGTTGGGGCATCTGGGTAGCTCAGTCAGTTAGAATCCAATTCTTGGTACCAGCTCAGGTCTTGGTCATCTCAGGGTCATGAGTTGAGGCCCTGAGTTGGACCCCATGCTGGGTGTGAAGCCCACTTAAAAATAATAACAATAATAATAACAGATTGTTGTTCGTTTCAAAAAAAGTAACAATTACAAAATTATGAAGAGGAAAATCTTTCAGAAGTATATGCTGCCATAACTAATGTGTTACTCATTATAGCTTCTTAGTGAGATTTTAAGACTGGGATCCCTGAACCTTCCTGAAATTTTATGCAAAGGTTGGTGACTTCGTGTGCGTTTTTCCGGGAAAAGGTCCTTAGCTTTCCTCAAATTCTCCAGAGGTCTTCTCCTCCCCTGGGTTTCTGGTAACTGTTGTGTTTTTATTCTCTTGCTTCTTACCCTTAGTATATAAACAAACCAAAGCCCTCCCTGGAGTGTACAGGTGTGTGTGAAGAGACCCCACGAAGCTGCTAAAATCTGACTCTTCCTGAAATGTCCATGATGCACGAAGATTTGGGAACAGGCATATGTTGAGATGAATCTGTTATGCAGTGGAATATGACATTAGCATGTTTGGGGGGCTGTGGCTACCCCTTGTGGGGGCTCAATGTCAGTGTGCTGCTGTTGGGAGTAGCTTGCTAGGAAACCTGGAACTGTCTTAATTGTAAAAACACAACCATGTTTCACTGTTCTTCTCACTGACCCGTCTTGACAGTCTTCCCTTCTTGAAATTCTTCCCCGGTTCAGTGATGACACAACCTTCTGCCTTACCCGCCTTTCTGGCCATTCCTCCACAGGTTGGTGATTTGCGCTGGTCCTTGAATATTTGTAGTCTTGAATGTAGTGTCCAGGATCCTCTTTTCACTCTGCCTTTTCTCCCTGGACAACCTCATGGATTTAACTAGTTTAACAGTACTGATGCTGACTCCCAGTTGTGTACGGGCTCTGGGCCCTCCTGCCTGCCGGCCACTTTCCTTGAACATCCTTTGGCCCCTCAGAGTCCTCTCCTAAGCCCCATGTTCTCCTGTTGCTCAAGCCGGAAACCTCAGAGCTTTTCAGGACTCTTCCTGCCTGCACACCCCATGTTCAGGCAGCCTCATGGGTCTCCTTCTAGAACATCTGAATCGTCCCCGCTCCGTGCCTTCATCATCTTCAGCCTGGGCTCCTGTAGTGTCTTCATCTCTTCTCCCCGCCTTTCACCTTGCTCAGCCTCCCAAAAAATACTCACACACGTGCCAAAATGTGATCATGTTGCTCCTGAAGGGGACACCATTTCTCTGTGTCCTATGAGGCCCTGCAGGATTAGGCTCCTGCCATCTCACGGCTGTTTTCCAGTAGCCATATCAGGCTACTGAATGTGCCGTGTAGTTTCACATCTCTATCTTACTACTCTTCCTTCCGCCTAGACTATCTGCTCTCTACCCCACCCCTGTCCCAGTGCAGAGGCCTGTTCTCCCTTAAGACCCTTTGTCACTACCTCCTGTGTGTATGACCCTCCTCCGAACCTCCTTTCCTAGTGAGATGAGGCTCAGCATGTCAGGGTCCAGGCTTTAGAGCCCCTGCTCAGACTCCTATCTTGGCTTCTCGTTCATTGGCCATATAACATGAGGCAGATGACTTAACTCTGCTGTGCCTCAGTTTCCTCACTTCTGAATGGAGATAATTTCTTGTAGATTACTGATGGCAAATGTTGAAAAGAGCAATGACTTCAGTCAGTGTTATTTTTAAATATCATCATCCTATCACATCACATTGCATTGCATTTACATAGTTACCTTTTTTCTCTCCCCACTCCCCACCCCCTCCCACCCCACCGTAATGCCTTTAAGAGTAAGGAACATATTCATCTCTGTAGTCCCAGCACCTAGCACTGACTCGGGTACATAGTTCTCAACCAGCAACCACTTGGGTAGGCAGGTGGGTGAATGTGTGAAATGAGTCTCCAGTGTGGATTGTAGGCTCTGTTGGCTAGTGACGTTGAGCATCTTTTCATGTGCTTATTCCCTATTTGTATATATGGGTTTTGGGGCTTTGTTTTGTTTTAAAGCATGTGACAGGGGGCGAGGCGGGGGGAGGAAGAGAGAGGATCATAAGCAGGCTCCATGCCCAGCGCCAAGCCTGCCATGATACTCAGTCTCACAACCCTGAGGTCAGGACCTGACCTGAAATCAAGAGTCGGATGCTTAACTGACTAAGCCACCCAGGCACCCCGTATATGTTTTTGAAGAAATTCCTATTTAAAACCTTTGCCCATTTTCAAATTGGGGTGTTTGTCCTTTTGTTGTTGAATTGTTGCAGTTCTTTATATATTCTAGGTACTAGTCCATTACTAGATATACTATTGGTAGTAAGTTCTCCCATTCTTTTCACCAGAGTGTGCCCCCTTTAAGCACAAAAGTTTTTAGTTTTGAAGTCCATTTCTTCTGTTTTCTTTTGTTGCCTGTACTTTTGGCGTCCTATCCAAGAAATCAAGGTCATAAAGATTTACCCTTTTGTTTTCTTCTAAGTTTTATAATTTTAGCTCTTACATTTAGGTCTTTGATCCATGTTGGAGGTCACTTTTGCATCTAGTATAAGGTAGGGTCCAGCTTCATTCTTTTTGCATGTCCCTGCACCGTTTGTTAAAAAGACTATCTTCCCCCAACTAAATTGCCTTGACACAGTTGTTGAAAATCACTTGGTCACTGAAAATTGTTTGGTCATAAATACTAAAAGAGTTTATTTCTGGACTCTCAATTCCATTGATCTGTGTGTCCTTATGTCAGTACCACATGGTCTTGTTTACTGTAGATTTGTACTAAGTTTTGAAATCAGGACTTATTAATCCTTCAACTTTATTTTTTTTTAAGGGCTTGTTTTCTTTTCTTTTCTTTTTTAAAGTTTATTTATTTATTTGACAGGGATCACATCACAAGTAGGCAGGGAGGCAAGGCAGAGAGAGAGGAGGAAGCAGGCTCCCCGCTGAGCAGAGAGCCCGATGTGGGGCTCGATCCCAGGACCCTGGGATCATGACCTGAGCCAAAGGCAGAGGCTTTAACCCACTGAGCCACCCAGGTGCCCCTCTAACTTTATTCTTTTTTCAAGATCGCTGTGGCCTTTCCAGGTCCCTGGCATTTCCCCTTGAGTTTTAGGATCACCTTGTCAGTTTCTACAAAAATCCAGCTGGGACTTTGATAAGGATTGCATTGAATCTATTGATATTTTGGGGAGTATTGCCATCCTGACAGTATTGTCTTTGAATCCATGAACATGGGATGTTTTTCGTTAATTTAGGTTACTCCAAGTAATTTTAATCCCCGAGTTTTAGAGATGAGGGACTGAAGAGGTTCTGTCCATGAATATTCAGGAGAGGATCTGATGGGTAGGAGGGACTCCGTAAGTATTTGTGGAATGAATAAAAGAACTACTGGACTGATGTTGCCTTTAAGGAAGATGCTTACGAGTAGCTGGTGGAGAAGATTGTTGGAATACTGTGATTTGTGTAGGGGGGCATGTGGACTGCAGATTACCTTAACAGGTGGAGCTGGGCTGATAAAATCAACATGTGGCCTTGGGATTGAGAAGGCTGGTTTGTAAGTGAAAGTTGGTGGCTGCCATCATTCCTTTTTGCTGAGAAAATCAGGTCATGCCGAAATTAAGAAAGTTGCCTTCTGGGTTACTTGAACAAGTAGGGGCAAAGGTGGGATAGAGTGGGGTTTAGAATTGGGCTGTGAACCTTAAGATACCATGCGGAAGAGATGAGGACAGAAGCTTGATACCAGAATGATAGGGCTTTCGCTTGTTTATCTTCCTTCTTAGAGACCCTCCAGTGTCTTTCTCACCTGTTGGTTTTCTGGGTGGTCTGTCTTAGGATCCTGTACTTCAGGTGTTGCTCAGCTGACTCCTGACAAGCCACCTGGCGCCCACTTCCCACAAAAGCTGGCCATGAAGCTGCAGGCGGCAGCAGCTTCTCTTGGCAACTTGAGACTTAGCTTGGCAACCGGCTGGAGAGGGCCTGAGTCGAAGTCTTCGGAAAACAGGGCCTCCTCACACCTCTCCCAGGATGTTGTCTGTCATTGGCTCTGTCATTTTCCAGGGTGGCTCAGCTGCCATCAGAACCCAGGAGGATTTGTTTTTTCCATGGGTTGGAGAAGTGCTTCTCTGGGTGGGAATGTGCGTTGGAAAGCACTGGAAGGTAGGCTCATCTCATAGTCACATACGAGCTTGGGCTGGATCGGCCCAAGGTTTTTTTCTCGGAGAGACACTGTCCTCCCCGTCAGTTAGGCCAGAGGCGCCCAGAGGCTATTTATACCTGATGTTCCTGAGTGGGAGGGAAGAGCCAGGTTTGGACTCTGGGAATTTTTTTCAGTCTTTCACCAAAGCAGCTGGTCCTTAGAATCTCCTGCTCTGGGGGTCATAGTTTGAGCCCTTCACCCCCGGTTTGTCCTTGGAGGTCGGACAGGGCTGCCCTCTGTCTCCCCGACTTGAGGTTCAGAATTGTCCACCTTGTCGCTTGTGTTTTGGGGATTAGAGGAGTGAGTTGCTTCCAGGACACGTGCTCTTTATAGGGGTAGAGTCTGATTCTTACGAGCTGTGAAGAGAGGGAAAAACTCCTGGTTTCCGTTTCTCTGGAAGTGAGTGTGCTTTTCCATACCTCTTTTTGGCACCTCTCCTGCCACGGGCGTGGAGGAAGGTGCTAACCTTGGACCCGTTCCAGGGCTGTGTGATCGTCCTCGGCGGGCTCTGTCACCTAGGACAAGTCGCTTTACCTCTCCCTCCAGTCTCCTTGTCTGAGAAATGGCATCTCTCACGGGGTTCTTGTTGGGAAAATAAGGTCCTGTCTTACGTAAAATGATCACAGTAGGAGGCACTCGGCAAATATCCACTGTCACTGCTGCCGCCATCCTTACGGGGCTGCTCCCGTCTGGCACACTTGCTGTTCTGTGGTCAGCTGCTTCGCGTTCAGGTCCATGGCCCCTTTGTACCATTCTCAACTCCAGACGTTCTGGAACACTTTGGTGTTTAACCACTCATCTGGCAGCAGTACCTGACCTGAATGGACGCGTGTGATGTGTAGCCTGATCATCCCTCTCCCGGTGTCAGGGCTGCTAAGCTCCTCCTGTGTGTGACAGGGCCCTCCCTGGTACCAGGGCCGCTGGCCGGGCCACCCTACAGCTGAGGGGGGCCCTGACTGAGTGAGTGTGGAGCGGGCTCTGTGGGAGCAGCAGGGGCCAGGTGGGGTCGACGAGGACTGATGGGCCACTGGAGCCAGGTCTCGCTTCTCCCTTCTTCTTCGGAATTGAGAGCAAGTTGAGGGGGATAACGATCTAGAGTAGCCGGGCTCCCTTGAATGTCGCAGGGTGCTAGGAAGACAAATTGGAGGGAAGGATCTAAGGTGTCAATACCAAAGCGGGGTGGTGTGAGATTTTCAGCTCTCTGCAGGGACCACTGCACTGCAGAAGAAATGGCTGATGGCGAGGCGTTATTCACAGGGGAAGGTGGACTGTGTTTCTTCCTGATGTTGTTATAGGTTTCTAGATAGCCCCTGTGGTGGCGCGTAGAGGGGTCACTGGAAGGAGGACCCTTTACACTGTTGTGATACAGAGTAACAAGAGGGGCATTTGTTAGGGATTCAGGTGTGGCAGGCAAGTAAAATTAAAAGGCTGGGACCGGGGCGCCTGGGTGGCTCAGTGGGTTAAGCCGCTGCCTTTGGCTCAGGTCATGATCTCAAGGTCCTGGGATCGAGTCCCACATCAGGCTCTCTGCTCAGCAGGGAGCCTGCTTCCTCCTCTCTCTCTCTGCCCGCCTCTCTGCCTACTTGTGATCTCTGTCTGTCAAATAAATAAATAAAATCTTTAAAAAAAAAAAAAGGCTGGGACCAGGCTTGAGATTAATTGCCCGCGAAGGGGCTTTTGTAAGCTATTAGATGCCAACCCAGTCATAATTTGGGGTAAGGAGTGTGTCTCCCCGACCGATGAACCATTTTCCAGCAGACTCCTGCTGCTTGGAAAGGTGCTTCAGACAATACACACTACCGTCCTGGTCCCTCCCACTTCCAGTCCCAGGTGCACGGGGGACCTGAGTGAGGGTGTCCTCCGCTGCTGGCCTGGGAGCTTCCCCACGGATCCTGGCTGGCAAGGGGCTCTGAGGCCCCCACCCCAGACAGCAGGACTCTGGGCAGGACCTGTGGCTGACTGGTTCACTGTTCCGCATTTTAGCACTGCTCTTCTGTTCATCTCTGTTTTCTTCTGAGTGCGGGAAAAGAGTGTTTGGAGCCTATTTAGAGAAGAGCTCAGAAGCCAAGGCTCCTTAGGCTTTCTGTCTCACTCTGCGAGACTTTGGTTTACTGAGCATATCCTGTGCTAGGCAATCTTGTCAAAGGACACTGGTGACAAGACATATTTTTTTTAAAAGATTTTATTTATTTATTTGACACAGATCACAAGCAGGCAGAGAGGTGGGGTGGGGGGGGGGTTCCCCACCGAGCAGAGAACCCGAGGTGGGACTTGATTCCAGCACCCTGAGATCGTGACCCGAGTCGAAGGCAGAGGCTTAACCCACTGAGCCACCAGGTGCCCCGACAAGACACTCTTGGTAACTGCCTTCCTGAGCATTCTGTCTCAAAGGGAAGGCCCCTGAGAACACAGCCCATAGGAGGTCCCCAGAACGCAGAACACGAGAGGGCACAGAGGGCTGTCAGAAGAAAGCAGAGTTGTAGACTGGGGCCTGCAGAACGATTAGGTCTCAGCCACCTGGAGTAGGGAGGAGGTTTGTGTTCCTGGCCAAGGGGACAGAGGCCTTCCGTGTGGCCCTTTGTGGCCTCATGGGGACGCAGAACCTGGCACGAGGCAGGAAGGGGGGCCTGTGCTGAGATGTGGCAGTGGCAGAAGGGTCTTTGAACCAGGATGTGCTCTCAGAAGTGGGGTGTCCTCTGTTCACTTTCTGGGGCTGCTGTAATGAGGTACCTAAAACCGGGGCGCTTAAAACAGCAGAAACTTTGTCTCTCAGTTGGGAAGCCAGAAGTCTGAAATCAGGTACTGGCAGGACTGTGCTCACTCCTAACACCCCGGGGCCATCCCGCCTTGTCTCTTCCAGCCGCTGGGGGCTGCTGGCTTCCTTGGCCTGTAGACTCTTCCAGTCACACGGCAGTCTCCTTCCTGTGTCTCCACACACACTCCCTCTGTTCCTGGGCCCAGGAACTGAGGCCCACACTCCCTCCGTTTCATAGGGACGCCGGTCCTACAGGAGTAGGGCCCACTGCAGTGACCTTACTTCAGTTGGATCGCCGCTGTAAAGGCCCTGCTTCTCCGTAAGGCCCGCTGTCCGAGGTCCTGGGGTTGGGAGCGGAACACGAGCCCCCGGGCCCCCGCCGTGGGGTCTGGCCGGCCCTGTGGCCCATCTCACCATCCCGTGTGCTCTCCCGCAGAACCGGGCAGTAGGTCGGCCCAAGGGGAAGCTGGGCCCGGCCTCCGCCGTGAAGTTGGCCGCCAACCGGACGACGGCGGGAGCTCGCCGACGCCGGACGCGATGCCGCAAGTGCGAGGCCTGCCTGCGGACCGAGTGCGGAGAGTGCCACTTCTGCAAGGACATGAAGAAGTTCGGGGGCCCCGGGCGCATGAAGCAGAGCTGTATCATGCGGCAGTGCATCGCGGTGAGTGCGGCGGCCACGCGCCCCGGGGCCGCCCTGCGTGCGCCCCCCAGCGCCGGTCCGCGCCCCCAGTGCCCGCTTGTCGGTCGCCTGGCCTCTCTCTTAGAGTGGGTGTTCCAGCAGCAGAAACCCCTCAGAGGTGCCCCCAGTGGCAAGAACGGGGGCTCTGAGCCGCGCTGTTTCAGATTCCACATTGCAGGACTGCAGGACCCACTTCGTGGTCCTGGGCCCCCTTTTCTTCCTAGGCTGACGGTCCTAGAACTCCTTCCTCCCCTCAGTGGCTGAGTACTTTGAAGTCTCTGCCATTAGAGATGTCAGCCTGTCCTGTCTGTGACCCCGTTGCCAACATTTATGGTCCAGTTCATGATGGTTCTAGGCCCTCCCTTCCTTCCTGTCCTGCTTTCAAAGTCAGAGGTCTTGGGGAAAGGTCAGTGCCCCTCCTGAGGAGCCTTCCCCGGGAAAAAGAGGACTGATTGATGGTGCCCAGGAGCTTGGGCTGCCAGAGAGTCTGGCCAGCCCCTCTGGACCCTCTCACTGCCCCCAGCCTTGCTCCAAGACAGTGCAGTGGATGCAGACTGACAACTTGGCGTGGTCCCGGGGTCTTTCTGTGGGTCCGTCCGGCACATACGCACGCTCTGCCTCTCACAGGGTGCTGCTGCCGGCCTCGGGGTCCTCCCTGTGGGAACAATGTGATCTCTCTGCTCCTGCGGGAGAGCAGGCTTAGCAGGAGGGACAGGATTCCTGGGTGAGCTCCGAAGGCCCAGCCTGGCATCGGGTGCGCCTTTCTCTCTGGCTGCGGCTGCCCCTCTGAGGCCAGGGGCGCCTTCCCCCTTCTCTCTCCATGTATACTGTGTGTGTTTTTGTTTTAGTTCGGTGGTTTTTTGTTTTTCTTTTTTTACTTTGGTCAAAAACACAGAACAGAATTGACCGTTTTAACCATTTTTAAGTGTCCAGTGCAGTCCTATTACCTATATACTCATTGTTGTGCAAGTTGATCTCTGGAACCTTTTCATCTTGCCAAATGGAAACCCTATATCCATTGAACAACTCCATTTCCCTTCCCCCAACCCCTGGCAACCACCTTTCTACTTTCTGAGTGTGACTGCTGTAGGTACCTCCGGAAAGTGCTATTTCTTCTGCAACAGGCTTATTTGTCCAAGCGTAATGTTCTCAAGGTTCATCTATATTGTAGCATGGGTCAGGATTTCCTTTCCTTTTTTTAAAAAAGTAAACTCTGTGCCCAACGTGGGACTTGAACTCATGATTCCAAGACCAAGAGTTGCATGCTCTACCAACTGAGCCAGTCAGGATTTCCTTCTTTTTAAAAGCTGAATAATATTCACCATTTGTATATGCTGCGTTTTTGTTACCTGTTCCTCTGTTGATGGATGTTTAAGTCGCTTCCATCTCTTGGCTCTTGTAAATAATCCTGCTGTGAACACAGGGGGGCCCGGTGTCTCTTTGAGATCCTGTTTGAATTCTTTTGGATATATACCCAGAAGTAGGATTGTTGGATCATATGGTAGCTCTATTTTTTTTTTTTAAGATTTTATTGATTTAGGGGTGCCTGGGTGGCTCAGTGGGTTAAAGCCTCTGCCTTCGGCTCACATCATGGTCTCAGGGTCCTGGGATCAAGCCCGGCATCGGGCTCTCTGCTCAGCGGGCAGCCTACTTGTAATCTCTGTCTATCATATAAAACAATAAAATCGTTTTAAAAAAAAAATAAAAGATTTTATTGATTTTTTTGAGAGAGACAGAGAGATTGCATATGCACACACAAGTGAGGGGAGGGACAGAGGGAAAGGGACAGAGAGAGAATCTCAAGCAGGCTCCGCGCTGAGCACGGAGCCCATCCTGGGGCTTGATCTTATGACTCTGAGATGGTGACCCCAGCCAAAATCAAGAGTTAGATGCTTAACCCAGCTGAACCACCCTGTGTCCCAGTAGCTCTATTTTTAATTATTTTGGGGACCCCCATACTGTTCTCCATAGAGGCTGACCACCTTACGTTCCCCCCAGCAGGGCACAAGGGTTCTGTTTTCTCCACATCTCACCAACACGTGTGGTTTTCTGTTGTGCTGGTAGTGGTTACCCGTATGGTTTTGATCTTCGTTTCCCTGATGTTTGGTGACTTTGAACATCTTTTCATCTTTTTGTGTGTGTTGGCCAATAGCTTCTTTGGAGATAGGTCTTTTTAAGTCCTATGCCCATTTTTTAAATTGGATTGTTTGTGTTTTTGTTACTGAGTTGCCGTTCTGCATGTGTTCTGCGTATTAACCCCTTATCACATACACGGTTTCTAAATATCTGCTCCCATTCCGTGGGTTGCCTTTTCACTCAGTGGATTATCTCCTTTCCCATATGGTTTTTGTTTTGTTGCTTCTATTTTTGTTACCTGAACCCAGGTCGTTTCAGTGGATTTCAGGAAATTTGGGAGTCCCCTTGAAGTTAAATACAGCTTTTTGTCTCTGTGCATGCCTATATATATACATTTTTTTGGAGTGAGGGTCCGTGTGACCTGTTGCATTCTGTCAGGATTTAAGGGTTGTTATCTGTAGGGACTGTTGGTTTTGAGAAGACTCAGGACCCTGGGCTGTGACCCGTAACTGTCTCTTCCTCTTTAGCCTTGCTCCGCTCCTGCCCCGCATTCTAGGAGCAGGTTCAGAACCTGTCTCTGCCGTCACCGGTGCTTTGCAGCTTTGGTGCCTAGCTCAGTGCCTGGCACAGTGAGTGTTGAAGGAAACCTCACTGCTGTGTGTCTCTCCAGTCTGATGGGAATGCTGGAGCTAACAGTAAATGTGGTCTTGGCCTGACCCTCGGCCGCCTCACTCTTCCTCCAACCTTTCCACTTTGTTGGGACTCTTCCTGCCGTGGTTTACCCACCTCTGACACACGCAGGCCACCTCTCTTCCCTTTCCAGGCCCTTCTCTCTTGATGTGCCAGAGTGTCTCTCTGTGACCAGCCTTCGCCCTGCTTCTGCGCAGCTCCTTCTCCCTGCTGGCTTGGGCCTGGGTTCCCCTCCTGAGGCTCTGCAGGACTTTGCCTGTGGTTCTGCCTGCTGATTTCAGAGTCAGTCCCCTACCCTTGCCTACCCCATCACAGACCATCTTCCAGCCACCAGGTGTCCCCCACCCAGCACCCCCAGCTTTGGGTTTGCTGCGTTCCCCTTCCCCGGCTGGCCTGGCCTGCCCCCTGTTGCTGCACATGTCTGGCTCTGGCTTCTCTGTCCCCTGTCACGTGGGTTGGAGGTCTCTTTTGCTTTTCCTGCTCCCCACTTTGCTCTGCCTGTAGGAGCCCAAATTCCCTGTCTTGGGAGTCCTCCTGAAATCAGCCACTCGCTGCTTCCCAAGGCACTTGCACATGACTTTTCCATGTTTTCCTGGGATTTCAACGTGTTCCGTCTCCTGGACGGCTTGAGGGAACAGGGGCCTTCCCTGTTCCCCTTTTGGTTCCTTGCTTCAGGCTTGAGTAGATGTTTATTAAGTATCTGTTGAACAAATGATAGCTCTTTTGCCTTTGGTGTTATTTGAACTCAAATGTTTGTGCCATCTTATAGGCTTTCATTTAGTGGAGCATATATCCCAGCTTACTTGAAGCTTTTCTAATTCAGTGTAATAAAAACTGAGTGTTTCGTCCGGATCCCAGGTACTGGGAGGGGGGTGTGTATGAGGGAAGGGAGTAAGTGCTGGCGCACCGACAAAGGGCTTGTAGCCCAGTCGCTCCGTCCTCCAATGTTTTGGTCTTGGGAACCTTGAAAACTATGAGGACCCCAAAGAGCTTTGTTGATGTGTATTATTTATTAGTATTACTGTATTCAGAATTAAAATGGGGAAGTTTAAAAAAATACTTTGAATTCATTGAAAAAAACAGACTTAAGAACTTTTTTTTTCATGAATGACATTTTTATGAGCAATAGCTCCATCTTCCAAAACAAAAATGATTAGGAAGAATGGCATTGTTTTACGTTTTTGTAAATCTCTTCTTTTATGTTTGGTTCGTTAGACAAGACCTGCATTTCTTTCATTGTGTCTGGCTTCATTCTGTCTCAGTATGTTGTTTTGGAGGAACTTGTAAGGAACCGCGGCCTCATGCAGATCTGTAGTTAGAAAGGAGGAAGGGTATTGTCATAGTCTTCTCAGGTGATGGTGGGTATCTGAGATTCTGCCTGAACTCAACAGGTGGTAGTTTCTTAAAGGTTAGTTGCAATGTGGAATCTGAAACTGTATCAATGAACTTTTCATACTGTTACATTAAAATTCATTAGTCTTTCTTGCACCTGGAACAGCTCATTTGCTCATGCATGATGTTACAACATCATTATTTGGGAAACGCTGGCTCACTGAGTTATACAGATTTTCCAAATATGGGCACACAGTGTTATACAATGTTTAAAAAAAAAAAAAGTAATCACATTTGTTAACACCACTACCAATCTCCTTAGAACTAGGTCTTTAACTCTTGGGAAGCTATCCAGTTCACTGCGGCTAATGTCAGTTTTCCAAAATTCTAATTTTTATTTTAAAATCTGAATTTTATCCTCTATAACAAATGCTATAATTTTTTTTTTCTGGAAGTGACCAGTTCATTTCATCTTTGAGAAATCTGCCAATACTCCTGTTTTTGTTTTTGTTTTTAAATCAGTTACTCTGTCAAATAGAATGATGTCCTATAGAGAAAAGGACCGAGTCAGGTCACCACTTAGTCACGAGTGCCTTTCCTTTAGATAACCATCGTCCTTTGGTATGCAGCAATAGTGCTTTATGCATACTTATTTTGTCATACAGAACATTAAAAAGAGAGGTACTCAAATAATTTTTTAAAAATTAAAAAAAAGCTGCATACTCAAGCGTCAGTTTTAATAACGTGAGTAGTGTCAAAGCCCTTCCTCAGTGAGACCTGGTGACCTTGGTCATGAGCGTGTGGCAGTGACAAACCCTGGGGCGCCCTGATGAAGAGTGCCAGAGTTTCACTCACCGGAGCAAATGTCAACATAGTTGGAAAAGGCAGATAACATCTTGGTGTTACTCTGACGATGGTTTTGACCTCGTGGACCTCCCTGGACAGGTGGTGGGGACAGCACAGTGATAGCGCTGGTGACGCGCAGCCTCAGTCCCCTGCGGGTCTGGGCGCAGTTCACGCCCCACCCCCCCTCAGGTCCTTCCTCGCCCCGGACGCTGGCCCTGGCCTCAGACGCTGGCCCTGGCCTCCGGAGCCCGCCTGCCCCCCTCACCCCTGGACCTCCCTGCTGTGTTTTTCTCCATACATATCCCTTGTCACAACATACACTGTCACTCTTAATCTGTCTGCGTCCCTCCACTGAAGGGTGGGCTCGGGATGGCAGAGATTTCTGTCCCGTTCGGTGCCCTTCCCAGCACTGAGTGTCTGGCACACTGAGACAGCGGCCTGATGACTGTTGGAATGAATGAGTGAATGGACGATGGGCAGGGCCCGGGCCAGTTCTCTGCTCACTCCTGGCCTGTGACCTGCTCCCCGCGGCCCCAGCCCCTGCTCACGCAGCTGTGCTCTCTCCGGCTCTTTAGCCAGTGCTGCCCCACACTGCCGTGTGCCTGGTGTGCGGCGAGGCAGGGAAGGAAGACACGGTGGAAGAGGAAGAAGGAAAGTTTAACCTCATGCTCATGGAGTGCTCCATCTGCAATGAAATCATCCACCCTGGATGCCTTAAGGTGAGCAGTCCCGGGGGCCTCTGGCTGTGCCGCTCAGCGCCCCCACTGAGGGCCTCGGGGGCCGGCCAGCTTCCTTCCGCAGAGGACCTCCAGGTCTGCAGGGCTCTGTATGTCGTATAATGCGCTGAGGCCCAGAAGGGTCTGGAGTAGTTCAGACCTCCCCCACCCGTGTCTTCGAGGGACAAAACACATATCCCCCATCTCCCCCAGAACCACAGACAGTTCCCAGAGTCTTGCCCCCAAACCAGAGGGAGAGGCTGGGTGGTTGTGCCGCTTGCTGGAATCCTGGCTTGGGTTTTCTGGGAGAACAAGGCCCAGGCCAGGGGAGGGCGGGTCCTGTAACAACAGGTGCTTGCGTTAGTGTTGCTGTGTGCCAAGAACCTGCTCCCTTGGTGTGCCCGGGGCAGGGCTGCCTTCTTGTGGGGACCACATGCTCTGCCTGCCTGTCTTAGGCAACAGGTTCCACTGCTGAAGGGAAGAGACTGTTCTGGGCTGTCCGCAGAGAATGTCCTCATGCCTGGCACCTCCCCGTCATCCCAGGTGTCAGCCTATGTGTATCTTTGTGTCCCAGCACGATGGAGGTCTGCCTGCTGCAGATGTTACCTCTGCTCTGAAATGTGTCTATTCCTCTGTGGCGGTGGCAGGGGTCTCAAGGTTCCTCCTCCTGCACACACCTCCCACTCTGACGGCGGCACTGGGATTTTCCCTGCCTTTGGAAGTCAGACCTTCATGGTTTAGTTGCCTGGTGACTTTGGTCTTCCGGATCAGGCACAGTGCCTCGGAGCTGCTCACACTCCGTACCCAGGACAGTGCTACTCAGTGACTGAAAATTTGGTGGGGTCCTTTCTGGGTGCTGCCAGGCCCTGAGCCAATCGTTTTACCGAGGTTAGCTCACTGAACTGCAGAGTGGCTGTGAGACAGGTATGGTCCGTTTTATGGTCGAGGGCACTGGCCCACGGAGTGATTTGCCCTCGATCACTGAGCTAGTAAGAGGCAAAGTTAGGATTTGACTGCTGGCCAGAATCCAGAGCCGCCTGTCTTAGCCAGCTTTGTTTTCTCTTGGTCAGGGATGGGCTAGAAATACCATTGCGGGGGGCGGGGGGGGGGGTGCTGTTGCTGCTGCTGGAGGTGTGGCATCTTCTGCCCGGTCCCTGCCTGCTGACTGGCCCGGTCCCTGCTTGCTGACTGGCGTGTGTCCTTTGCAGATTAAGGAATCAGAGGGCGTAGTCAACGATGAGCTTCCAAACTGCTGGGAGTGTCCAAAGTGTAACCACGCCGGCAAGACCGGGAAAGTGAGTGTCGGGCTCCAAGTCCCAGGGGTCAGCCTGGGAGGGGCGGGCCTTGGCCTTGCCAGATGCACCCTGTCCCTGCATTGTCGGCCAGTGAGGTGCTGCGGGTTCCCGGAGTGGGGCAAGTCCAAAGATATACAGTAGGTTTGTTCCTTCTCTCTTTTTGGCCTACAAGCAAAAGCGTGGCCCTGGCTTTAAGTATGCCTCCAACCTGCCCGGCTCCCTGCTCAAGGAGCAGAAGATGAACCGGGACAACAAGGAAGGGCAGGAGCCTGCCAAGCGGAGGAGTGAGTGTGAGGAGGCACCTCGGCGCAGGTCAGACGAACACCCCAAGAAGGTGCCCCCGGACGGCATCCTGCGCCGAAAGTCAGACGACGTGCACCTGAGGAGGAAGCGGAAATACGAGAAGCCCCAAGAGCTGAGTGGACGCAAGCGAGTACGCACTGGGAGGAGCGGGCAGCGAGGGGTGGCCTGGCTGGTCCCGGGTGTGGGGTGCACGGGCACGGGCGGGGGCGGGACGGGCAGCAGGGACAGCTCGGGGGCCTGGCCTCTGGCTGCCCTGAGCAGGTCACATAAGTCCTGAGAACCCGGCCCAAAGAAAGGAGGGGGAAACCAGCGAGTCACTCCTCTTCCCACCCCTTTAGGCCTCGACGCTTCAAACGTCCCCCGGTTCCTCCTCTCACCTCTCGCCGAGGCCCCCTCTAGGCAGCAGCCTCAGCCCCTGGTGGAGATCCAGTCTCACTTACTTCCAGCAGCAGGTGCTCCCACGTCGCCCCGCCCTCCTAAGGTCCTGGGGACTTGTGAGTCCCGGGCCCCCCCCCCCCCCCCCCCCCCCTCCCTCCCCCCCCCGTCCTCCAGCCCATTGCCGTGGCCGCTCCGAGGCATCTGTGCGCGCCGCAGCGTCCCAGGCCCCAGTCGCGGATGGCTGGCTCGTGCTTCTGGCGTGGGGCCTGGGAAGCTGAGGCTGCCGCGGGGAAGCCCTGTGGGTCTAGGAACCTCGGAGGATTCTGGCGGCCAGCTCCGCCCACCTGCCCTTCCCACTTCGGCCACGAGGTGGCGCCTGGTTGTCTTCCCAGCTCCAGCCATTAAGGCTCTGCTGGGAACCCCGCAGGCCCTGCCTCCAGGACTGGCTCCCAGGGCCAAGTCCGACCTCAGTGGGCCAGTGCACATCTCAGGGTCTGTCTGAGGGTGGGAGGTCAGTTGGGTGGGAACAGCTTGACCATGCTTATCCCCTTCCAACTTCTCTCTTAAAAGCAGCAGGCAGGGCCCACTGTCTTTCAGTCACAGTAGATGGGATTTGCGGGGAAGGTGATTCTCCAGCCCCTTCTCTAGAGACTGTGGACTCATGGTGGGGTTGGGGGTAGAGGGGTCCAAATCCCATGAACCATGGGAGCAAGATATACATGCTTTTTTCCCTGTGACAGCTAAAACCTGGCAAAGAAGATAAGCTTTTCAGGAAAAAGGTACCGTCTTCCATTCTCCTGTCTTCCCCTCCCCCCACGCCTGCCCTTGGGTCAGTGGGTGTTGCCAGGGAGGGTGGAGAGGCCTGGGTGGGTATAGTCCTGAGCCTAGGGGCTTAGCTGCCCTTGCTCCCCCTCCTCCCTCAGCGGCGGTCTTGGAAGAACGCGGAGGACCGGATGGCTCTTGCCAACAAGCCTCTGCGGCGCTTCAAGCAGGAGCCAGAGGATGACCTGCCTGAGGCACCCCCCAAGGCCCGGGAAAGCGACCACTCCCGCTCCAGTTCCCCCACCGCGGGGCCCAGCACCGAGGGGGCAGAGGGCCCCGAGGAGAAGAAAAAGGTAAAGATACGCAGGAAAAGGCGGCTTCCCACCAAGGAGCTGAGCAAGGAGCTGAGCAAGGAGCTGAACCAAGAGATCCAGAAGACGGAGAACAGCCTGGCCAACGAGAACCACCAGCCCATCAAGTCAGAGCCCGAGAGTGAGAGCGAGGAGCCCAAGCGGCCCCTGGGCCTCTGCGAGCGCCCCCACCGCTTCAGCAAGGGGCTCACTGGCCCTCCCCGGGAGCTGCGGCACCAGCTGGGGCCTGGCCTACGCAGCCCACCCCGTGTCATCTCCCGGCCCCCTCCCTCTGTGTCCCCGCCCAAGTGCATCCAGATGGAGCGGCATGTGATTCGGCCACCCCCTATCAGCCCCCCGCCTGACTCACTGCCCCTGGACGATGGGGCGGCCCATGTCATGCACAGGGAGGTGTGGATGGCCGTCTTCAGCTACCTCAGCCACCAAGACTTGTGTGTCTGCATGCGGGTCTGCAGGACCTGGAACCGCTGGTGAGGGCGCTGGCAGAGCTTGGCTGGGGAGGCATCGAGGGACTGGCCCGGTGTTGGGCTCCAGGCTCAGGCTTAGACTAGACCAGGAATAGCACATGTGTGCTATGTGTCCCCACTTTAGTCCCCCGTGATGATCTTTCTTTCCTTCTAAGCTCAGTCCAGCTTAATTCTTCTCAAAGAGTTCCAGGTGGTTACAACAACCTGGTCATGCTGGTCTTCTAGAAGAGGTTAGCGGTAGCTGATTGCCTGGTTCAGCTCTAGGAGGATGAGCTAAGAACCAGGTGGAGTCCTTGTCCTTGAAGAGGTAGGCCCAGGTTCAAAGCAAGGGTTCCAGTTACTGATCTTAATTTCAGCTTTGGTATTTCTTAGCTTTCTGGCCTTTACCAGGTTACTTACCTTCACCTGTAAAAGGGCATCATAGGATGTCTGCCTAGAGCGGTGTTGTGGGAAGTGGCCTGTAGGGGGAGTAGTAGAGCTCCCAGTAAATACTTCGCGGAGAGCAGGTCCTGGCATCTTTGTGGGGGCCTGTTGCAGTCAGAGCAGAGGTGCCCAGGTGTGGGCAGGATAGGTGTTAAAGGATCCAGAGGGTGGAGTTAGGGAGCCCCCTCCCACCCCCACACTTGGTCGTGGGGGGAGTTGCCACAGCCTTGCAGGGGGCTCACCTCCTCTGCTGGGCCTGGCCCCCAGGTGCTGCGATAAGCGGTTATGGACCCGCATCGATCTGAACCACTGCAAGTCCATCACACCCCTGATGCTGAGCGGCATCATCCGGCGGCAGCCTGTCTCCCTGGACCTCAGCTGGACCAATATCTCCAAGAAACAGCTGAGCTGGCTCATCAACCGGTTGCCTGGTGAGCACTGGGCCAGGGACCCCAGAGGTGCCGTGGTGGGGGCTGGGCTGCATCTTCTGACCTGCCCCCTCTGTCCCCCAGGGCTCCGAGACCTGGTGCTGTCGGGCTGCTCATGGATCGCGGTCTCAGCTCTCTGTAGCTCTAGCTGTCCACTGCTCCGGACCCTGGATGTCCAGTGGGTAGAAGGACTAAAGGATGCCCAGATGCGGGATCTCCTGTCCCCACCCACAGATAACAGGCCAGGTGAGTGGCCAGGCCCATGCTGTGCCCAGGGGGGTGCCCAAGGGGGTCAGCTTGGAGCGGCGTGACCAGGCTGTGCTGTTGGATGTGGTTTTCACCACAGCCCCCACCCCCATCCGGTACATGTGTTCTCAAGCCTTCTTGGTCTCAGCCATTTTCCAGAAGATGCAGAGATTGTCCCGGCTGATGTGCTCTCCGGCATCTTGAGGCGTAGAAACGATGCATGAGAGCAGAGGCTTCTTTGTACACCCGAGACTCCACTGGGGGGTCTTGGCATGCATCTGACCGCTTCTCCGTTCATTTGTACTTTGTTGGCTTTAAGCCTCCATGAGCACGGGGGTCAGTGTAGTTAGTGACAAGCTCCCAAGAGGGAGCTTTCCTGGGCCGGGTTGTGAGGCCCATCGCTCCCCGCCTGGCGCTCACACGAGAAAGTGCTGTGACCCGGAGATGCCGTGCTGGCCTGCCTGGATGAGCCGAGCACTGCGGGGTAGAGTATGGGCTGTATTTCCAAATGTTCTGATTTTTCAGGACTGCAGAAGCTTGAGATTGGCTGTGGAATCTGGATTTTTAAATGTAGGAACCAGTTTGGGGAAAGACTCAGTGGCCAAGTGAATCCCAAGTGTGACATGTGGCTGGTCAGCCTTCCCGTGTTAGGTCAGTGTGAGCAGATCTCCCCCATCGGGTCCACATGCTGCCTCTTTCCTTCCTGACCCCTCAGGTCAGATGGACAACCGGAGCAAGCTCCGGAACATTGTGGAGCTGCGTCTAGCGGGCCTGGACATCACGGACGCCTCCCTGCGGCTCATCATCCGCCACATGCCCCTGCTCTCCAAGCTCCACCTTAGTTACTGTAATCACGTGACCGACCAGTCCATCAACCTGCTCACTGCCGTGGGCACCACCACCCGGGACTCCTTAACTGAAATCAACCTATCAGGTCAGTCGGGGGCACCCGGCAGGCTCAGCTTGGGGTCCTGGGGGACGGGGACAGTTGTGGGGAAATACTTCATGTGCCGGCTCTCGGAGGGTCCCGGCGTGAGGGGGAGGACAGATCTGTAAATACGACAGACACACGGCTAGAGGAGAAACATGAAACACGGCAGTTATTGCCAGATTGGTAGTACTTACTGACAAAAAACAGTGCTGGTAGCAGCCAGAACAGAGCGCCGTGGTTCCTGACCCAGAATACCGGCTTGCGGAGCTTCTCCGGGGCGGTGCGGACAAGCGAGCTTGCGCCGCAGGGAGGGGAGCAGGGCATCGGCGGGCAGAGGGGCTGGGCAGGCTTGGACCCATGAGGAAGCTTGGTTTCTGCGGCTGTTGTCTGTACTTCATGCTCCCCGCCTGACCCGCTGTTGGGGGCCTCTTGGAGGGGAGAAAACTCTCCGGCTGGTGCTGCTGGGGTTCTGCGTCTGCAGGATCCTCAGTCCACGTGCTGGTGGGGCTGGAGTGAGTTTGGAAGGCCCTGGGGTGTGACCGGTGGCGAGGTGGACAGAGAGCACGGCCTGTCTCCGCCCAGCTCGACCAGGTCTGATCTCGTTGCTTAGGATGTCAGATCGTGTATGTAAGACTTACACAAGACCTAGAAAACACTTTTTTCCCTCCAGAAATTAACTAATAAAGGACACCTTCACTTCACGCTTGGTAGACACACCTTCCTGCCAACGGGGCCAATCTGAGGATGAATGGGGAGGTTTGAGAATTTGGAGAATTTAGAGAACTCTCTACCTAGGAAGCCATTCCTCCTTCTTGGGGAGTTTCGGTGGCAAGGGCTGCCCGCCCTGTGGAGACAGAGAAGAGGGAGCCCTGCTGGGCTGAGGATCCCAGCTCCAGGCTCCGCTTGTGGTCTCACACGGATGCTGGAGCTGCCCCGCGGAGGAGGGCCTAGACGGCTCTTGCTCTAGTCCTGGGCAGGGCTGGGTGCTGCGGTGACTCTATCCTAGAAGTTCTGCCCTACATGCGGCAGAGATCCCGGGGCAAGCCCTCCCCTGCAGTGCCATCCAGGCCGTGCTTGTGTGTGTAGGAACCCGCTTCTGCATTTGTTTTTCCACGGTCTTCCCTTCCTCTCAGTAGAGAGGTCGCTGCGTTCTGCTTAAGAGCTGTGCTGTACACGGAGGCAAACCTCTACAGCCGATCTCTTTTAGATTCTTTTTTTTTGTATTTTTTAAGATTTTATTTTTATCTATTTGACAGAGAGTGAGCACAGGCAGGGGGAGAGGCAGGCAGAGGAAGCAGCAGACTCTTTGCTGAGCAAGGAGCCCAATGTGGGGGGTCAATCCCAGGACCCTGACATCATGACCTGAGTGGGAGGCAGTTGCTTAACTGAGCCACCCAGGTGCCCCAGATTCGTTTCTTTTTAAGGAGTTTCCCCTTGGGGCGCCTGGGTGGCTCAGTGGGTTAAAGCCTCTGCCTTTGGCTCAGGTCATGATCCCAGGGTCCTGGGATCGAGCTCCGCATTGGGCTCTCTGCTCAGCGGGGAGCCTGCTTTTTCCCCCTCTCTCTGCCTCTCTGCCTACTTGTGATCTCTATCTGATAAATAAAATCTTTTTAAAAAAAGAATTTATTTTAAAAAAAAAAGTTTCCCCTTGCCATCAGTATAACTAATGATAAAAATAACTCTGTGGCACAAAATAGATGACAGCGGACATGCCTCAGGATCCATGAACTTGAAGGATCTGCTCTAGGGACAGAGTGAAGTCCGTGGTCCAGCTTTTGTTACTTAGCCTGAATTTGAGGCCAGCCCTTCCCTTCTCTTCCCCTGATTCTCACCACTGTCTCCCTGCTCCCTCCGCACTCCCCACCTTAAATTCTTTCTTCCAGAGTCTGTCCCTGTGCTTGCACACAGCAAGCCTGCGTTACTGTTTCTTGATTTTCTTTTTCCACTCGGGCATTCTGTGCTTATTAGCTTGCTGTGTAGAGCACGAGGATTACTCCTACTCTTACATCTTCCCCCTCCCCTTATCTTTCCAATTCACAGTTAAGTCTGTTTTTACGGCCTCAGAAAGACTGTCCGCTGCTGTGCTACTAGCGTATCGGAAGTACATTTCCCTCTTGCACACATTTTTTTTCCCCCTGGAGTTAATGGCCTCTTTTTCGCTTAGTCTCTAGGCAGACTCTGCACCAGACTCCAGTACTGTTCTGCCCCCACACAGACCCCTCTGGCCCCGACCAGTTTTTGCAGGAGGCCTCCCTTCTGGATCTGCTTCCTTCCAGACTCCTGCCTACTGTCCCAGCTGTCAGCCTGAGACAGTGTCCCACTGCCATCCTGGAAATTTTCTTGGTCTGTGTGTTATGTAGGGTCCCCACCTTCTGTGATCCCACATTTTTTCTTGGCTCCTCTGGTTTCATGGAGGACATTGAGACATTGATTATTCCCTCACATTGGTAGCTCAGCTGGATCTGGGAACCATGTTTTTACAGAAGGTTGGGAGGCATTGCTCCATCCATTTTCTTTGCCTTCCAGAGTCTAATCCAGAACCATTTGATACTTCTTCCTTCAGTGAGTATTTTCTCTTATCTGAAGTTTGTCAGGATATTTTCTTTGTTTCTCGTTTTCTATAATTTTTTTTTTAAGATTTTATTTATTTGCCAGAGAGAGAGAGAGCACGTGCACAAGCAGGTAGAGGCAGAGAGAGAGAAGCGGGCTCCCTGCTGAGCAAGGAGCCCAATGTGTGGGACTCGATCCAGAACCCTGGGATCATGACCCAAGCTGAACAGTGGCCCAACAGACTGAGCCACCCAGGTGTCCCATCTGTAATTTTTTTTTCTTAAGATTTTGTTTGAGAGAGCAAAGGAGGAAGGGGGGAGGGAGAGGGAGAAACAGACTCCTCGCTGAGCAGGGAGCCCAATGTGGGGCTCCATTTGGGGACCCTGGTCATGACCTGAGCTGAAGGCAGAGGCTTAACCCACTGAGGCACACAGCCACCCCTGGTAATTTTTGATGATGAGCCTTCGTTTGAATCTTTTCTTCCAGGACACTCACACGTTCAATCTAGAAACAAATGTCCTTCAGTTCTGGGAAATTTCCTTTAATTATTTCTTAATTTCCTTTTCTTCTGTTTTTTCTTTATTAACTAGTACTCTGATGCCTTTTTTACTTCCTGTTTTCCATCTTTGTGTCATCTTTTTTCTCGCTTTTCTGGGAGTTTTCTTCCAACTTTATCACACAATTCATACAGTGTTTGTTTTTTAAGATTTTACTTTTTATTTGAGGGAGAGAGCAAGTACAGGGAGGAGCAGAGGGAGAGGGACAAGCAGATTTCCCACTGAGCACGAGCCCAGTGCGGGGCTCGATCCCGCGACCCTGAGATCACGAGGACCCGAGCCAAACCGAGAGTCAGATACCTAACTGAGTGAGCCACCCAGGCGCCCTGTTTTTTTTATTGCTGCTGTTAATGTAGCTCAATACCAGCCAAAACATGGGCAGCTTCATACGGTTCAACCTCTATTTTTAATTTTAGAGCTTTCTTTTATTCGCTGAACTCCTACCCTCCTGCTCCATCCCCTTCCCATCGTCTGCCCTCTCCTCTTCTTTGTACTCGTGTAAAGAGGCCTGCTCCTGCTCCTGTTTCTTAGATCCATCCTGAGGACCTTGTTTTATTGTTTTCTCCCTGCGTGTACTTTTTCCTTCAGACACTAACTAATGATAAAAAGCCGGTGGCCCTCTTGAGACAGCCTCCTCGGATTTAGCGTCAGTGCGTGCTTGTCCACTCGGGGGCGTTCGGAGGCTGTGGACATCAGTGTGTGGTCAGCATGGGTTGGTTTTTTTGCGGGGGTGGGGGGCCCAGATCTGAGATCTTCCAGACTTTTCTCCTGAGCTGATCAGGGCTGCCAAAAGTATTCTTGACCTCCCAGCTGGAGGGTGCGGGCTAAGCTGCCCGGTGTCGTAGGGCCTGGCAAGGGAAGGAGGCTGGGGGGATCTCAACAGTCCGCAGGTAAGTGTTCCCGTAGACCCTGATTTTGGCTGGGTGCCCCCGCCTGCTGGGCCAGGTGGTGCCCAGACCAGAGACTTTCTCTCTCACCATCAGAGACTCAAACTCTAGTGTTCTGCAGCCGCGGAGGGGCTCTGACCCCTTCTTCAGCTCCATTTCCTGTGATTGCTGCTTCCATTACCGGAACCTTGAGGGTGTTCATAGAGTAAATCTGCTTCTCTGCTGTCCCTTCAGCCAGTTTAGGTTAAGCTTTCTCAAATCTACCCAACTGTTCTCTCTTCTCCAGCTTCCAAAGTTGAAAAAAAAAAATTGTGGTAAAACACCATAAAATTTACCATTTAAGCATACAGGTTGCTAGCATTTAAGTGCATTTACGTTGTGTAACCACCATCACCACCATCCATCTCCAGAAGCTCCTCTTCACCCCATCGGAAGCTCGACCTACAAAGGAACTCCCCATTCCTCCTCCTCCCCGCCCCTCACAATACACATACTGTTTGTGTGAACTTGACTTCAGGGACCTTACGAAAGTGGAATTACGTCATAGTGTTTTGTTGAGAGGCCTATTTAATGAATGTTCTCAAGGTTCATCCATTTTCTATCATAGGTCACAATTTCCTTCCTCTTTAAAGCTGAATGGTATTCCATTCTGTGTATACCAAATTTCCTTCATTCATTGATCAGTGGACAGTTGGCTTGCTTCTCCCTTCTGGCTCTCGTGAGTAATGCTGCCAGGAGACCATGGGGGACAAATCCCTGTTCTCGGTTCTTAGGCGCATATACCCAGCAGTGGACAAGCTGAATCATACGGTTATTCTAGGTTTAATTTTTATTTTTGAGAAACTGCTATATTTTTTCCTATAGCTGCTGCACAGTTAAATTCCTATTGACATTTTCTCCACATTTTTGCTATCATTTTTTTTTAGAGCCGTTTTAGCGGGTAAGAAGTAATATCTCAATGTGGTTTTTGAAATACGTATTATTTTATTTTTATTTTAAAGATTTTACTTATTTATTTGACAGATGGAGATCACAAATAGGCAGAGAGAGAGGAGGAAGCAGGCTCCCCGCTGGGCAGAGAGCCCAATGTGGGGCTTCATCTCAGGACCTTAGGATCATGACCTGAGCCGAAGGCAGAGGCTTTAACCCACTGAGCCACCCAGGCGCCCCTGAAATATATATTATTTTAAGTAGTCACACGAGTCGCATGCCCTATTGACTGAGCCAGCCAGGCACCCCTCAATGTGGCTTTGATCTGCATTTTGATCTGCATTTCCCTAGTGATGTTGAGCATTTTCTCATTTATTTTCTATTTATCTGTCGTCTTTGGGAAATGTCTATTCATGTCCTTTTCCCATTTTTTAATTAGCTAGGTTGTGGGGTTTTTGGTTGTTGTAGTTGTTTTGTTTTTGAGAGAGCACGAGCACAAACGGGGGTGGGGATGGGCAGAAGCAGAGAGAGGATCCCAAGCAAGCGCCATGCTCAGTGGAGAGCCCAACGCAGGGCTCCCATCTCCCCACCGAGATGACTGACCTGCGCTGAACTCAAGAGCTGGACGCCTGACTGAACCACCCAGGCAGCCCAAGTTGTAGGAGTTCTTTTATATAGACTCTGGACATGAATCCCTTAGCAGATACAGGATTTGCAAATCCTTCTGCCCATCTTGTGTGTTGGGACTTTCACTCTCTTATAATGACCTTTGCATAAATGTTTTTAACTTTGATTTGGTTCAGACTCTTTGTTTATGCTTTTGGTGTGGTGGGAAGAAACCACTGACAAATTCAGGGCCACCTGGGTGGCTCAGTCGGTTAAGTGTTTGCCTTCAGCGCCAGTCATGATCCCAGGGTCCTGAGATTAAGCCCTGGCTTAGTGGGAGACTGCTTCTTCCCCTGCTCGTGCTCTCTCCAAGTCTTTAGAAATAAAGAACAAGGGGCACCTGGGTGGCTCAGTGGGTTAGGCCACTGCCTTTGGCTCAGGTCGTGATCTCAGGGTTCTGGGATCGAGTCCCGCATCGGGCTCTCTGCTCAGCAGGGAGCCTGCTTCCTCCTCTCTCTCTGCCTGCCTCTCTGCCTACTTGTGATCTCTCTCTGTCAAATAAATAAATAAAATTAAAAAAAAAAAAAGAAATAAAGAACAAAGAAACCGTTGACAAATCCAATGTCATATAGTTTTAGGTCTAAATAATTTTGAGTTAACTTTGTGTATGGTATGAGGTAGAAGGTCTGATTTTCCCAGCAGCGTTTGTTCAAAAGTTTGTCTTTTACCCACTAAGTGGTTGTGGCACCCTGTCAGAAATCTCTGAAGATTCAGGGGTTTAATTTCTATCTGGGGTTTCGGTTCTGGTCTCTTCATCTGCATGACCTTAGTGCCAGTAAGACATGCTGTAGTGAGTCAGGAGGTGTGAGTCCTCCAGTGTTTTCTAGACTGTGTTGGTAATTCAGGATCCCTTACACTTCTCCCCGAATCTGAGGATGGATTTCTCAATTTCTGCAAAAAAATGTTGGTATTTTATAGCAACTTCATTGAATCTGTAGCTTGCTTTGAACAGGGTTGACATTTTAACAATACTAAGTCTTCCCATGAATATGGGGCAGCTCTCCATTTATAGCTTTAAATTCTTTTTTTTTTAATTAATTTTTTTATAAACATATATTTTTATCCCCAGGGGTACAGGTCTGTGAATCGCCAGGTTTACACACTTCACAGTATAGCTTTAAATTCTTAAAGCACTTTTTTAGTTTTCAGTGTACAAAGTCATTCACTTTGTCGGTTAAATTAGAAGTATTTTATTTTGTTCTTTTTGATGCTACTGTAAGTGGAATTATTAATTTTGATTGTTCATTGCTAGTGTACAAAAATGCAACTGATTTTTGTGTATTTATTTTGTATCCTGCAACTTGGCTAAACTTGTTTACTTCTTTATGCCACCTCCAAACCTGGCACTTGGACAGTCATGAGGCCTGCACTAGGGCTGTCAGTATTTTGACAGTTTGCCTGTCTGGTTTTCATTCCGACTTACCTGAATGGAGAAGGGAAAGTACAGATCTAGTGAGGACAGAGGGCTCTGGCTGACCGCCACTGAGATGAAGGAAATCTATCTGCCGGGTGGGGGTGCTCTCTGAGCTTCAGCTGGCTTCTAACTGGCATTGAGGCCAATCGACTGTGGCTGCAGCTCTAAAACAAAAAAGGGTGGTAAAAGCAAAGTATAAATTCACAAGAGCAGGGGCAGAAGAGTGTGTCTCTTAAGTGAGGGCATGATGAAAGACTCCAAATCCTGGGTTTGCTCATTGTCAACAGAATCTCGCCAGCCTTGGTAGTAGCTTGGTCTTCACGGGTTTCCGGTAAGCATTTAGCAAGGGGCGCGCAAGCCTGCTCTGCCTCACTTGAAAGCCCCAGTGCCTGTGTTGGCCAAGAGGAGCCCAAGATGACCATACAGATGTTCTCACTCTCACCCTTTGCTTCCCCCTGCCCCCGCTCCCCAAACTGATCCGTAGGGAATCAGCAGATAAGTGCACCATCACATAGATCGGGAGGTAGTTATCGACCATAAATTAGATGGGAAAAGCAAGCTATTTAACATATTGTGTGAGCCGGTCTTTGTTAAACAGCATGGACAGAAGACCTAGTTTATACATACAGAGAGGCAACGGTAAGCTTGGAAGTCTGAACGCTTTTCAGGCATACATTAACCTTTATAATTGGTAGATGGAACCAGTCCCCGTTTAATGAGAGCTTTCCAGCAAGTGCAGTTTTCCCAAGGGCATGAGGGGCTGGACAGTGCTCAGGGGCTCTGTCCTGTTTCTTCATTGCTCGGTGCTGGGGTTTGGCGGGGGCGGGAGGGGCCTCTGGCCTCTGCACTTCCTTCACCTCGTGTTGTCTCCTCTCCCCTGCAGACTGCAATAAGGTTACTGACCAGTGCCTGTCCTTCTTCAAACGCTGTGGAAATATCTGTCACATTGACCTGAGGTACTGCAAGCAGGTCACCAAGGAAGGCTGTGAGCAGTTCATAGCTGAAATGTCTGTGAGTGTCCAGTTTGGGCAAGTGGAAGAAAAACTCCTACAGAAACTGAGTTAGTCCAAGGACAAGTATGTAAATAAGGGGTGGGGAGGGGGAGGGAGCCTGGCAGGGGAGGGGAAAAGACTTTACAGAAACTAGGGCTTTTATTTTCCATTTGGAACTTGAAACAACAGACCCCACGATTCCATTCTGCAAGTCTTGCTGAGGGAGAAGCCGTCCGTCCGGCTCCTGTTTGGGGGAGGAGTGAACTGGACACTCCCCCTTCGGTCCCTCTGAATGACAACCGCACTGCTTTCTGGACCATTTCTAAAGCGGCCTTTACCAAGAAGACATTCCCGCTGGAGAGGAGGACAGACTGAAGAAATTCTCTTCCTGAAGCATGAGCTTAGGAATTTCGTGGGTGGTGGGGTTTTCCTTTTGGACACCTTGTTCCTTGCAGCTCCGGGGGTCGGTGTCGACATTCAGCGGACCACACGCCACATCTGCTGCCGTCGTGACATATTTTGTTTGTTTGGTTTTGTTACATCTTACATTATGCAGAACTATTTTTGTACAAATTGTTTAAAAGTTATTTATGCAAGGTTTGAATGCATACCTGTGTTTTTATTGTTTTGAGATTGCCAACTTCCCTGGTTTCCTAAGGTAGGAGAGAACTGAACCTGTACTTCATCCACACAAATAATCCATCTATACACGTGCCCAGATCTGGCAGAGCAGGCGAAGACCTTCCAATTAAAAGCATGTTTAACTGGAAGTTGAGAGCCTGCTTTGTACGTCGTCAAGAATTACACAAGCATGTGGATATATGTTAATTATAGTCGAAGTAAGACACTTTGCCAAGTTTCCTCTGTATAAAATTCACCCATTTCTCAAAATTTTAAAATTCAGACTTCAGCCTTTGCACTCAGGAGAGTTTTGCGCCAGCATGAGCTCTTGTATTCTACACGGATCTAATTTATACAGTGGGTCAAGAAGTAGAATAAATGATCCAACATAGCCTTTCTTTTCCTTTTTTCTCTCCTTTGAAGTGAGTTGAGTTCTCGTTCAAGGTTTATAACACGGCTGTTTTCCTAGTTGTAAAGTTATGCCTTCATAAGTGCCATTGTTGTAAGGTGTTGTTTTCCTAGACCTTCCCTGATGCGGTTTTACCTTTGTTGAATTTGTATAAACAATTGTACAAAAAAGCACTCTCGGTCTTGGAGAGTTTCTGTTCAGGGGAGTGGGGGTGCTAGAAAGCTGACTGAGAAGTCCAGGGACAGCAGTCTCGACACTGGTATAAACTATGTTAGTTGTCAAAGATCCGCAGTGGCCCTGTGGTGCCCGCAGTTTCCCGTCTGCAGAGTTTCCGGCTTGCGGAGAGAACTGCGCCTCCCAGCTGGCCCCCGGGAGGTGGCTTACCTGTGTGGGTGCCTCAGAGCCCACCTGTGTGAAGGAACAGCCATGGCCCCTTGGTGTTGCCGCTGCCGTCGTGGGGGGCAGGGGGCTTCCAGCTCCTCAGCCTCTCCCTGGTTCCGCTCCCAGAGGCCACATGCTGTGCTTGCTCGGGAGCCTGGGGCCAGGGCCGCTGCTGTCGCCAGCTGGTGGACACAAACCAGGGGAAAGTCATTTTAGATCACAGAATTATTTTTAAAGAGGGTCCTGCAACCTTCTACTCCCACACAGATAAGGCTGCTGTACTGACTCTGAAAATGGATGCGATAACCCACCTCGCTTCCTCAGGACTTTGCTGCCTCCCCTTTCTTCTTCTTCTTCTTCTTTTTTTTTTTTTTGCCACAAAATGGTTTTAAATCCCACCCAGTCTCGTGCCTCCTGTTAGCTTAAACACAGAGATCCTTTGACTCACACTGGAAACCAGAATTTAACTCAGGAGATGCACCTTACAGAGGTAAGATTAGTTTAACACTATGTTTTGTTTTTAGATTTTATTTATTAGAGCACAAGCAGGGGTGGGGGCAAAGGGAGAGGGAGAAGCAGATTCCCTGCCAAGCCGGGAGTCTGACATGAGGCTCGATCCCAGAACCCTAAGATCATGAACCGAAGGCAGATGCTTAACCAACCAAGCCACCCAGGGGCCCCAACACTGTGGTTTATTTATAAAAATATGGCTTACCTTCGCAAGCCTGTTCGTACATCTATGGAGACCCCCACAGACCCCAGCTTGAGTTCCCTGAACTTCCGAGTAAGCCTTATCCTGATGCCTCCTCTTTGGGAATTGCTTTAAGAATAACAGTGTTCTGGGGTGCCTGGGGTACCTCAGTGGGTTAAAGCCTCTGCCTTTGGCTCAGGTCATGGATCCCAGGGTCCTGGGACAAAGGCAGAGGCTTTAACCCACTGTGCCACCCAGGTGCCCCTGTCAAATAAATCTTTAAAAAAAAAAGAGTAACCGTGTTCTCCAGGTGAACAGTGATTGGGGCCAGAGGGCCCCATTTCTCCTGTAATGTTTGCAGGAGTTCGCAGGTCTGCCAAGAGGAGGCAGAGAGGGCTGCCCGGGCTGGGGAGCCAGAGCTACCATGGGACATGCCTCAGAACCCAAGACCCTGGTCTCTCCAGGCCTGAGGCAGGCCACCACCCTGCAGTGGCGGCATATCCGCTCCCCTGCATGCACTGAACAAGCCAGTCTAGGTTATACTCCACGGTTTCTGTGCAGACCTGTTATTTTTCAAAACGAGTTTCAGGGATATTTGGGTGGCTCAGTTTGACATTATCCCGGGATCCTGGGATGGAGCCTCGCGTCACAAGCTCTCTCTACTCAGCAGGGAGCCTGCTTCTCTACTTGCCAATTCCCCCGGCTTGGCTCTCTCCCACTTGTTCTCTATCAAGTAATTAAGATTTTTAAGGAAAATTTAAAAAATATATATATAAATAAGGGCACCTGGGTGGCTCATTCATTAAGCATCTGCCTTCCGCTCAAGTCATGATCCCAGAGTCCTGGGATCGAGTCCCGCATCGGGCTCCATGGGAGCTCTGCCTCTGCCTGTCTCTCATGAATAAGTAAAATCTTAAAAAAAAAAAAAAAAAAAAAAATGAGCTTTAGATGAGGTAGACCTGAGCTAAATACTTACGAATAGTTGCTGAGTTCATAGACTGTAACTGATGAAGCAAAAAAAGGAGCATAAGCCAGAGGCAGTGCTTCATGGATCAGAGGCAGTGCTTCATGGATCAGATCGCAGTTTCCTAATCCAGAAAAGAGGCTCCGCTCCATCCCTGCTTCCTCTGGGGAACCTGGGGTTTACAAAGGATGAACGCCACCACGGCATGTCCAAAGCATCGAATGCCATCCTTGCATGTTGTGAGGATAAGAGCAGGGGGACAGCATCGTATTCTGCTATAGACCTTCAGACCTTTATCCATGTATGACCTGTTCAAAAACTTCAGGAGCCAGAGCACGCCAGCTAGGAAATGTACGTTGTGGGGGGAAATGTCTGCCCTCTGTCAAACAAGGGCAGTCGGCACCCTGTGAGTTGTCAAGCCTGTTAGACTAAAAATTTCTGCGATTACTTCAAGATTACTTCAAAACACTACCTTTAAAAATCCACCACTAAGGGATGCCTGGGTGGTTCAGTCAGTTAAGCGTCTGGCTTCAGCTTGGGTCATGATCCCAGGGGTTCTGAGATCGAGTTCCGTATCGGGCTCCCTGCTCAGTGGGGGGGACTGCTTCTCCCCCTGCTTATATGCTCTCTGACAAAATCTTTAAAAATCCACTATTGAGGGGCGCCTGGGTGGCTCAGAGGGTTAAGCCTCTGCCTTCAGCTCAGGTCATGATCTCAGGGTCTTGGGATCGAGTCCTGCATCGGGCTCTCTGCTCAGCAGGGAGCCTGCTTCCCCCTCTCTCTCTCTGCCTGCCTCTCTGCCTACTTGTGATCTCTGCCTATCAAATAAATAAGATCTTAAAAAAAAAATCCACGATTAAAGAGTTTTTGTTCTCTTGCTAAAAACAAATACCTGAAACAACCTCTATAAATGGAAGAGGAAACACCAAATGAGCTATTTGAAGCTGAGGCCACGTACAAATGATCTCAATTTTCTAACTTAAGGCAAACCAGCACCTTCTACTCAGCTTCTATTTCCGTGTTTACTATCACCTGCTGGCCTGGATTTGAAGACTTCTTTCCACCGAATTAGCAGTTTGTGGGTAAGGTTGGATTTCTGGAGTTCATGGTCTCACGAGAGGTACAGACCGGGTAGGCGCTCCTACCGCTTCAGCAGGGCTGGGTTTTATTGTTTCTGCGGTGGGGTAAGGATCTGCTCAGACTGCTTACCATGAACTGTGGCCAGCACCCACCCTGTGCTCTGTAGGCAAACAGGAGAGAAAGTTGTTTGAAATACCCATAAGGCCTGGGTTTGCATGCAGTGTCCCTCAAAACCAGTAGACACAGGAAGGCATGCTTTTCTTCACAACTAGGCAGACTTTCTCCCTACACCTGGGGCAGACATCTGCCTCCCTTGCTATAATCTTCAGATTTGTTGACTGACTTGGGGATCCTGAGCACTTGCAGGCATCTGTGCTATCCACTGCAGTCAAAAACATAAAACCCAACAGGACTCGGCTGAGAAGTTAGGCATTTCTTAAAAAAAAACATATCTGCCGTAGGAATCATTTCATAGTCGGTTTCAACCAAAACACCACCCTGGTTAGAGTTAGATGTGAAAGTGAAACGATTTCAGATCATTCATGTTCTAGGAACTGTTCTGCATAAGCCTATGTCTGGTTTCTCTTTGCTGGGTGATAGCGGAAGAATTAAAAAAATATTAGTGTCAGAGCCAGGTTCACGTTCTGATGTTAGCCACTTCCTTTTTAAAGTATTAAATATTTTATTGCCACTTTTTTGGGTAATAGCTCTATTAAAAGATAGTCACATACCAAATAATTCACCCGAGTTTTAAGAAACCCCTACCCCCAACGTGGGGCTCAACTCACGACCCAGAGATCAAGAGTCATATGCTTTTCCGACTGAGCCGGCCAAGTGTCCCAGCAACTTTCTAAGATTTTAGACAAGTTCTTTAATTTCTCAGAGGTTTCCCATCTGTGAAACAAGGCAACCGATTTCAGAATGCTAAAGAGAAGCAGAAAGCACCCAGCATAATACCTGGTCATAGGAGACAGCAAGTCCGTAGTTAAGCTTACTGGTACATCAGCAGCAAAGGTAGATCACTGCAAGTCTTTGAAGGTGCTCCCCGTCTCCTGTGAAGAAGGGAGCCAGACCAGGTGCAGACACCCATTTGTGCTGTACCCAAGTGAATTAGGAACGGACTAGGACAATGTAAGCAAAACCATTTCTTAAAATCTAATTTTATTCCTAAAGTTCAAATTAGCTAGCGGTAGCACTGAAAATACACTTTCACTATACAAAACAGTGTAAACTGATTACACGTTAATAAAGGACTTAACACAAACACACTTCTCTAACGAAAAGAAGCTAGATGCAGCCCTTGCTCTAAAAAGCTGTACCTGAACAGAAACGGACATGTCGAGTCTAAGGCCCCGGCAAGTTGACTACAGAATGTCGGTTGTTCCCAGTTATGTTTAAACGCAGAAATAGCAACAATGTGGAAACTTACATTCATCAAATAGTAGCATTTAAAATCTACATGACTAATAAAGTGAACATTCAGAGGGGCCACTGCTCAGTGTGTACATGTGGGCCACTTGTGGACAGTGACGTCACCCAAAGAGAACAGAAGTTTCAAACATCTGAGTAGTTTAAGTTAAAAATAGGATGAAGGAGAAATAAGAGAACAGGGTAACTGTTCTCCAAAGAGAGCAACAGCTGACGCCGCAAGCGGTCTGACTCCATCAGCGATCACCGACCACGGACACGGGATGGAGCCCCGCGGGACCTGCGAATCTGGCGCAGCCACGGGCTGGCACAGACCAACGTCACCACCACTTAGGAGGGAGCTTTCTGTCCCCAGTTAGTAGTGAAAATAATTTTTAAAAATAGTTTTCGGCCTTTGAACAGTTAAGTTTCCAGTCGCTTCCATACATTGAAATGTCTGGGATGGAGCTTGGGGGCGAGTGTGCCGTTGGGAGGCGCCTGGGCTTCAGGACTTGAACACGTGCACGGCGCGCACCACGTACTGCCGGCAGATGGGACACTCGCTCATGCGCTTGCCGCACTTGGTGCAGGTGACCATATGCCCGCACTCGAGCAGGACGCAGTCGATGACAGCGTCCATGCAGATGCGGCAGAGGCGGTCATCTTCCTCATCCTGCAGCTGCAGCCGCTCGCCATCTGAAAGGCAACAGAGAGCTGGGCTGCGGGCACCGCACTGCCTGGCGGGCGCTAAGCCCCGCAGAGCCCGGGGCTGTAGGAGACTTAACCCAGCTTCTCCGCACTTCTGGTCCCTCCACTAGAAATGGCAGTGATAAGGATGCCCACACTTGGGACGCCTGGGTGGCTCAGTTGGTTAAGCAGCTGCCTTCGGCTCAGGTCATGATCCCAGCGTCCTGGGATCGAGTCCCACATCGGGCTCCTTGCTCCGCAGGGAGCCTGCTTCTCCGTCTGACTCTGCCTTCCACTCTGTCTGCCTGTGCTCGCGCTCACTCGCTCTGACAAATAAATAAAATCTTAAAAAAAAAAGGATGCCCACACTTCATGAAGTTTTATGAAGAAGAAATGAGAAATGCTTAGCTTATGGCCAGGTAGGAAAGGCCCAACAAATGTTAGCTACTTACTTCTATTTTATAGCTGTAACTCAAAGTTTACATGATAAGGAGAGATTACTTCTGTAAGTGCAAATGAAGAAACCCAAGGCTGTCCTATACCTGGGCCTCAGAGCACACGAATGGAATTCCCAACCCAACTGTGTGGCCTCGGGAAAAGTCAGTTTTCAGAGCTTCATCTCTACACTGACAGGAAAGTTCTGAAGAGTCATACATCAAGTAGCCTGTACTTGGGGGAAAGTTTAGAAGGATCTCAGAAGCCAGCTGAAGTCTGCCTAACTGTAAGCAGATAGGCCATCCTGGCTCTGTGGCCCAGATTTAGGTTCTAAAAAGATCCAAGCTCTGAATAAGAAAGGTGCTGAAGGAGTTTCAAGAGTTTATGTCGGCCTGAGGTTTGGTCCTAGAGCTACAGACACGGAGGCGTCCCTTTTTACAGGTGGTAGAGGGGACTGATGGGAATGTCATGATTTCAGTCAGAAAGAACAGAAATTCAACCCTGATGGGCCAACGGTCTCTGAATTTAAGAGAAATAACAATGCCATGTCCAGACGTTCTTACAAACCGGCGACTGGTGAGAAAGAATTCAGGGGGTAAGACAACGGATGGGCCAGGAGAGAAGACACGGGAGGGCTCCTGAGTAAAACCAGAGTCTAAGCTGTGGTCTCCTCTCCTGCATGGAAGTTTCCTTCCAACTCTTACAAGCTCTGAGCAGAAAGCAGAGGAGCCAGGGTCTGTCAAGGCTATTAGGGAAGGCTACTGGGGTGAATCACACCAGAAGTGCCCGAAGCCAGTCAAACTAGGGAAGATTCCAGCTGTGATCAAAACAAAAGGAGTTTTCCACAGGCCTGGAGACTGGACCCGGGACAGAGTAAGCAGTGAAGTAACTGAAAAAGGCACTTTGGCAAACGTGCGTGTCTTGGCCGCCTCTACCATAAACCCCCGGAGGGTGGGAATGGCCATGCACAACCAGTGCGCGCCCCACACAGTTGTACACACTCTACGCTTACTAAGCAAACGGACCTCTCCCCTCACCGCCAGAACACCGTTTCCCAGCCACAGCCTGGAAAGGCTCCAAGGATTAAGATTCCTGTGTCTACCCTTGTGGTATCCTCTTAGAAATGGATATGCCAAAATACTTCCTGCATATTCTGGACATAAGTGTTTATCAATAATTGCTGTATTATAACCAGATTTGAAGGGAAAAAAAAAACCTCAAGGTGATAAAAGTTAATGATGGGGGCGCCTGGGTGGCTGAGTGGGTTAAGCCGCTGCCTTCAGCTCGGGTCATGATCTCAGGGTCCTAGGGTCGAGGCCCGCATCGGGCTCTCTGCCGGCAGGGAGCCTGCTTCCTCCTCTCTCTCTCTCTCTCTCTCTGCCTGCCTCTCTGCCTACTTGTGATCTCTCTCTGTCAAATAAATAAATAAAATCTTAAAAAAAAAAAAGTTAATGATGGGAGAACTGTTTAGATAGTAACATAACAGGGCACCTGGGTGGCTCAGTCGGTTGAGTGTCTTGATGCAGGCCGTGATCCTGGGGCCTGGAATCTACCCACGTGGGGCTTCCTGCTCAGCAGGGAGTCTGCTTTTCCCTCTCCCTTTACCCCTCGCCCTGCTCCTCTCTCAAAACAAACAAACAAAATAGATAGGAACATATTTGTCAGTCTGAACACCACTGAAATCTTTTTTTCTTGCCTATAAAATGCTCTATGGCTTGGCCCTAAGGACTTCTGCTCCATGCCTCATCAATACGTAGATCAGGAATTCTTAACTTCAGCTTCCCCAACTCACACAGAAACCTAATACCTGATGCTAAGAACTACTTCATTTCTTTGCCTCTAGGGAATTTTTTTTTCCAGTGAGGATTTAAAAGCTACACTTGAGAGAACCTAAGTATTGGCCTGCCAGAAGAATTAGCAGGAAAGTATGCATTTTTACAGAGACAAGGAATTTCATTAGGGTTCTAACAAATTATGGCCAAGAAAACCAGACTGAACAGATGATGACCTAACTCACGTGGCAATGGCGGTCTGAGAGCCAACATCACATAATAAACCTACTACCTAACAGCGACCGATTCAGACGTCCAATTCATTCAATAAAAGGATATGTAATTTTCTCAAAAAATGTGAGTGACTTCACTGTGACCGAAACAGTTCAATTTGTAAAACTCTGAAGAAGTATAGGGGGAAGAAAGAAAAAGGAAACCTACATGACTTTTGGTTTTCTTCATTCTCTTTGTATAACCGGTTGACTTTCTCCACCAGCTCCCATTTTTCACAACAGCCAGAGTAGTTGACAAAATTCCGAGCCAGGATTTCCTTCAGCTGGCGCACGCTCATTCCTTCTACATCTTCAAGGCTTGACAGGTCAGAGAGCGAAGCTCTTACTCGCTTCTTAGAGAGCCCAGGCGTCTGCGATCACAGAGGGCTTCCATCAGCTCCGCTCCCGCAAACCAGACCTTGCGCAGCGAGGGCAACCGCACGCTTCCCTCACCCTCCCGTCGCCACTGGACACTCTTCCCAGACTCATCAGTTCTTCAAGCGCCGTCTCTATCAGGCTACATTCAAACCAGAAGAAAACAGCCCGGGCTAATCTAGCAAGAGTCCACATAGGCACTTTCCCTGCCTGCCCGGCTGGTGTGTCAAGAAAGCGAACTTTACAGGCGCACTCACCTGCTCCTCCAAGTTTTCTTCGTCCTCATCCTCCTCATCATCTTCATCCTCATCCTCTTCATCCTCCTCTTCGGTGTTTGCTGAAGCGATTTCACTTTGTACCTACACATATCGATTGGATTAGGTCAGGAATCCTATTTTCCTAACAGGATTCATCCTGTTTGTCAATATTCAACACTGGAGAAAGACCCTTCCCCCAGATCCTCCCCAAGAATGACCCCAGCACCTGGCGTACTCCATGATGACCTTGGACCTGGAGCACTGCTGCTCCTCCCAAAGAGCTGGGCGCCACATGGTTTCATCAACAACTTACCTTCCGTGAAGTTATCTCAGAAGCCAAATTCCTGTGTGTGTGTGAAACCTGACCAGAGTATTAACTCCCTGAGAAAGGCCCCATCGTGAAACACCAAAGCCGTCAGTGTATACAGCTGCCCTGCTTCGTCATCGAGAGCCCTGCGCGAGGCTGGTCTACCCAGAGCCTCGAAGATACTGACAGAAGCTAAAGCTCTAAGTTCAGCCCACTCGATCTGAAAGACACCAATCCTACTACAATGCACCTAGACGTTCTGATTCCAAAGAAGGCTTTCTAGACCTCTCGCTGATGGCTGATGCTAGTTCTAGTTCTTAGCAATTCCTCAACAATCGGAGGTGCTCTTTTTCATGAAGACCTTCAACTTGGGTTATGTACCTTCTTCCATATCCTTCTCTTCAGACTTTGACCAGAGCTCTACAATAGTTTAGGTCAGTTCCCAATTTCCAATATTCCACCGCACTGGGTCTGAAGCACCATGTTGCAGCACCCAAAGACCCCGACCTTCCAAGAATGGTCATCTACCCAAAAGTGGCACCAAGGTCAGATGTGTCTTGTGTTTGCAAGGCTGTGATGCCAGATCTCATTTGGGAAAATAATATAACTCCCAGGCTGAACTTCTCTAATTTATGACTATTTGGAAAGCAACGAGATTTCCCCTCTGCTTTTAACATCTTTCTTCAGGGAAGAGAATTAAATGTGAAGAGAATTGTTCAAAACAATCCATTCTGCATTTCAGAATCATTCATACATACAAACTGAATTATTAATTACAAGCCCTTGTGTGTTATTCAATCAGGATGCCCTGATGCACGGGGACAATATTCTGCCCTGGCATTTCTTTGAAATTAGTAGATAATCACACTGATGAATTCAGATGGCTTTTTCCCATTATCTAAGTTGGAACAATTTTACTGTAGCAAGCCAACTGGGCATTAGGTTTACTTATACTATTGTGTCCACGGTCACGGACAAATAATCTTGCAAACATTTATACGCTACTTTTCACAGTCATTCCTTCAGCAGTTAGTATTTCACTTAGGAGGAAACTGAAGTAACTAGAGTCAAGAGACCGATGAGCTTCAGACAGCTGACTTTGGGGCTACCCAGCACCTCGGCTCAGAGACTCACAGCGGGAGAGCCTGCACGCACAGTGTGCAGCAGCGTGTGGTACCTCTGCTCCCAAGGGGTTTCTGAAGCCCTAAAGGTCCCACCCTATATGGCCAATGAGCAGTGTCAGGCCCTTGACATAATTATACCCTCATACCTGTGCCAGTGCCCCAGATCCTAAGGTCCGGTCTCCACCCATAAGGTCTCCCTGAAATGAAGACATGGTAGCAGAAGGGGCTGTATAGTTTGAAAAAAATGAATGTGTAAAAAAGCTAGAAGTCTGGGACCGTGAGGAATTCAGGCTGCTCGTGTCCAGGTCATCCTCAGAGCCCAGGCCGTGGTGGCAGAGAACCAAATCTACCAAGTCTTCTTTCTCTCGACAGGTATCGATTGGGATGTTTCGAAGAATGAGATACTGCCGGAGATCCTTGACTTTTAGTCGCATTAACTGAGGGCGCTGAAAGGCCGTCTCTTGTAGTAAGTGACACGTGGAGCATCTACGGAGATTTTCTTGTAAGACTGAACAAACGGAGCAAAAATCCTTCTTGCAGTCACAACACACATGCTAAAGAAAACAGAAAGAAAAGCAGCAGCTAATGATAGCCAGACGCAGGCCACTGTGAAAGCACTAGTGTTCTTTTTGCCTTCTACTGAAATTCAATTTTAGTTTCTTTTTTTTTTTTTTAAATGATTTTTATTTATTTATTTGACAGAGATCACAAGTAGGCAGAGAGGCAGGCAGAGAGAGGAAGGGAAGCAGGCCTCCCGCTGAGCAGAGAGCCCGATGCGGGGCTCGATCCCAGGAGCCTGGGATCATGACCTGAGCTGAAGGCAGAGGCTTTAACCCACTGAGCCACTCAGGTGCCCCTCAATTTTAGTTTCTAACTGATGAAGTCTCCGAGGGCCCCTGGCTATTCTCAGAGCCACCTTTGTGTTCCAAAAGCCACAAAAATCATAACACGCGCTGCTGAAGCAGTTTGGATGCACAGAAGTTCAAATACAGCCCTTTAAGAAAAACATACACTCTTGTGTTAGTGAATTAAAACCTTTCCACCCCTTGACGCAAACATGTAATTAGCAGAACAGAGAAGACTTGAACCACGTGGAGCAGAAAGCACAACCACAAACTCTTCCTACTCTTTTCCTATGTCACTTTCCCCACTGAAAGAGAAGCTGAAGCTGGGGTGGGGGGGGGGGGCAGGGAGACCACAGAGGGAAAGAGAAGGGCAAATTATCTCTCAAGGTCATTCAAAGCAAACAAAGGATCTCACTAGTACAGTCATCTGTATCCAACTGAGCCTTCATCACGCTCAGAGCCACAGCGCTAGTAAAGCTCGAAGATGACACTAAGCTGTGGTCCGTTCTGATCGCCGCATTGTTCCCACAAGCGAACACCTTGTTCCTGCCGTACTCAGGAGGACTGAACTGACAATCAAAGACTGTGAGACAGGGCGCCTGGGTGGCTCAGTGGGTTAAGCCGCTGCCTTCGGCTCAGGTCATGATCTCAGGGTCCTGGGATCGAGTCCCGCGTCGGGCTCTCTGCTCAGCAGGGAGCCTGCTTCCTCCTCTCTCTCTCTGCCTGCCTCTCTGCCTACTTGTGATCTCTCTCTGTCAAATAAATAAATAAAATCTTAAAAAAATAATAATTAAAAAAAAAAAAAAAAAAGACTGTGAGACAGCCTCGTAATTTTCTGAGACTGGATCTCAGAAAAAATGACTTTCTTAGAGAAAATAACTGTTTTAGCCCAAGTGTTTTATGCTGAATCCCTACACAGTGGTTGTCTTTCACTAATTTCTTCACTTCCGGTTACGAATGTGGGTAGGGGGCACCTGGGTGACTCAGCTGGTTGAGAGTCTGCCTTCAGCTCAGGTCATGATCCCACGATCCTGGGATCGGTCCTGGGATGGAGTCTTGGGCTCCTTGCTCAGCAGGGAGCCTGCTTCTCCCTCTGCCTGTCACTCCCCATGTTTGTGCTCTGTCAAATAAATACAATCTTTAAAAAAAAAAAAAAGAGAAAGAATGAGAGAGAATGTGGGTAGGGGAGCACCTGAGTGGCTCAGTTGGTTAAGCAACTGCCTTCAGCTCAGGTCACGATCCTGAAGTCCGGGTATCAGGTCCCCCTGCTCAGTGGGGAGCCTGCTTCTCTCTCTGACCCTTTCTCCTCTCATGTTCTCTCTCACTCATTCTCTCCCTAAAAAAAAAAAAAAATGTTGGTGGGATACATTTCTTGAAACCTGAGGTCAGTTATAATAAATCATCTCTGAACAAAATTGCAGACTAGTTAAATCTCTTGTTCCAAAACATAAGCATCATCAGGAAGAATCAAAGTATACAGAGCTCAGAAGACAAGAGGCCTGAGCAACATGTGAAACACAGTCAGAACATTTGAGCAGTAATACAGTCCCTTCAACTGAGTACTTTTTTTTTTTGTTAAGGATACTATTTATGTATTTGAGAGAGAAAAAGAACATGAGTGTGTGGGGGGGTAAGGGCAGAGGGAGACAGAGATGCAGACTCACCACTGAGCAGGAAGCCCAATGTGGGGCTCGATCCCAGGACCCTGGAGATCATGACCCAAGCCAAAAGCAGACACCTAACTAACTGACTGAACACCCAGGCACCCCCAGTTAAGTACTTTTCTGAATGGGAAATGGTTAATAACGATTTTTGGTAATTTTAATGAAAAAAAATGATTCGTTAGCATTCAACATATAATTAAGTAATATGTCTTTTGTATATAACATTTCATCCAACTTACCTTCTTTCTAAAGACTGAAAATGAAAGTCCACAGGCTTTGCAAACTATATTGGGCCCTTCCGTAGGTGCTGGTGGGTAAGCGGAAAAATCAGAGTTTGGTGCAAATCTGAATGGACCAGTGCCTCCTGCAAATCCTGACTGCTGGCCTCTGACAGCTCCTGTTCCCATGACTTCATTCAGCAGTCCACAGCATGAAGCCCACATAGATGTGGCACCCGCCTGGAAAGGAACACAAGACCACAATTTAAACCTGAGTGGAACCTGGGCTCTCTGGGAACTCAGGGAATGCCGATCTGGAGAAATACATTTGCCCTAAATAACTAAGATGATCCTTCTAAGGAATGAAACTGGTTCATGAATTTTAGGTGTCCATTATAATTCAACATTCGTATACACTACGAGGTGATCACAAGTCTAATTCTCACCCGTCACCATACGGCTGAGCCCCTTCAGCCATTTTACCCTCCTCTTATCCCTTTCCCTTCTGGTAACCAGCAATCTGCTTTATGACTTTGTTCGTTTGTTTTTTAAATTCCACATATTAGTAAGATCATGTAGTATTCTTCCCTCTTTGCCTGACTTGTTTCACTTGGCATCATTCCCTCAAGGTCCACCTGTGTTGCTACAAATGGCAAGATTTCCTCCTTTTTGAAGGCTGGGTAGTATTCCGTTACATGCACCGACCCCCTCTTTTTTATCCGTTCATCCACCAAGGGACACTTGGGTTTTCCTATCTTGATTATAGTGAATAATGCTGCAGTGGACGTAGGGAATGCATAGATCTTTTTGAGTCAGTGTTTTCATATTCTTCAAATAAATACCCCAATGGAATGGTTGGGTTATGGTAGTTCCATTTTCAATTTTTCAAGGACCCTCCATACTGTTTTCCACAGTGGCTACACCAATTTACATTCCCACCAACAGTGCACAAGGGTTCCCATTCCTCCACAGCCTCGCCAACACGTATTATTTCCTGTCTTTTTTATAATAGCCATTCTAATAGGTGTGAGAGGATATCTCACTGTGGTTTTGAGATTATTCTTTGAAGCACTAAAATTTTAAGCTCTTTGGAAAGGTAATTTCTGGTTTTTCGTAGAGTATTTGGAAATGGGGAAACTTGTGACATCATTAAGTAAAAGGAAAAGATACAATATGAACCCAATTTTGTAAAAAAAAAAAAAAAATCCACATAACACTGAAACAGAGATACATGCACACAGAGAAAAATAACTGGACAGAAATACAGGCTGTGCAACATGCGGGATATGCGCACACCAGCACAGCTGTTTGCTGTTTATCTGAAATTCAAACTTGACTGAGCACCCTGTACTCTACCTGGCAATCTTTACCTGGTGGTGATCACTGTACTAGATAGCACCGTCCTACAGGTTAAGGGAGATTTTCCCAGTTATCACTTAGCAAACAGAATATAAATTCAAATTACTTAATTTCATTAAACGTCTGTCCTCTCATTTTTAGCCATGCATAATAAACTATGGCACATATAAATTTAATTTTGAAAAAGTGACTGGGAAAACATCAAAATGTGCACTGAAGCTCTAGGGTTTAATATAACTCTTATAAATCTATTTTCTTTAACCCACTGAGCCACCCAGGTGCCCCTATAAAATCTATTTTCTTGAGTTTTTCTCTACCGCCCAAGCTCTTTATAAATACATTACTTTGATGTTAAAAAACTATTTTTAAAAAGCAGTGATCCTATCTTTTCAAACTGAAAATACTAAACATAATTTCTGATGACTGGATAACAGTAATGACCTTCCAGGGCGTAAGGGCTATTTGTCAACCCACTAAATGACTGGAAATTAGTGTACTGCCTTTGTTTTTCTCTTGTCTCTTGCCTCCTGTCTCTCACCACTGCTCACCTTATACTCACCTCCAGCAACCAGTTTCCTTTTTTACTGCAGACTCAGCAACCGGATAACCAAGCTGGTCAGAAGTACATATGAAAATGTATTTTCAGTGAGCACTCAAGGCACTTTCCCATGCGAAGGTATAAGAGCTATAGTGTTTGGAACTAGTGAGCTTTTACTCCTTGTCCTGATTCTTAAACACATTCTAGACTCTAGATTATGCAATAGGTAATGAAGTCCAGGTAGGTGAGATGTGATTTAGTTAAAATGGCAACATAGTTCCAGACTTTAGTATCTAACTCTATCAAACATTTACTCTGTCCAACAAGTTCTTCAGAAACTTTTTTTTAAAAACAACCTTTAAGGGCTATTCAGAATGCTATAGAAGACTCATGCTATTCTTGCTACTTCCCACACATAATGCTATATTAAATATAGGGGAAGGAGAAGGTAAAGCAATAAGAAACCACAATACAGGGTTCAAACTGTCTCAAGTCTCAGGGTCACTGACTTGAGTATTACATAGCTTCGTACCCTATAATTCTAGAGAAACAGTGATGCCTTTAAAAGTCAGGTTAAATTATAATTAATAGTTCACACCTCTAAATAAATATATACCTCAGACTCTAGAGACATGATGTTTAAACATAAAAGCATGAAAATCCAGATTAAGTTCGTTTAAAGTGGGTGTTCTTCTTTGCGGTGAGCACATAACGTACAGAGGTGTCATTACATTACACACCTGAAGCTAAGGTAATGCTCTATGTCGACTACACTTCAATAAAAACTTTTAAAATTAATTTTTTTTTAAAGTGTTCTTTTAGGGGCGCCTGGGTGGCTCAGTCGTTGGGCATCTGCCTTCAGCTCTGGTCATGGTCCCCAGGGTCCTGGGATCGATCCCCGAGTCAGGCTCCCTGCTCAGCCGGGAGCTTGCTTCTCCCTCTCCCTCTCCACCTGCTTGTGCTCTCTCTCTCCACTTCTCTCCTGTCAAATAAATAAATAAAATCTTTTTTTTTTTTAAGTGTTCTTTTAGCAAAAGATTCATCCTCAGAACTTTAAACGATGAGCTGCTGGAGGGCCTGACTGACTCAATCAGTGGAAATATGTGACTCTGGATCTCAGGGTCATAAGTTCGAGCCCCACGTTAGACAGAGAGATTACTTAAAAATATTAAAAAAAAAAAAGGGTGAGCTCTTAAAACTGAAAATGTTTTTACAAATTCAATTTGTGGGGCACCTAGGTGGCTCAGTTGGTTAAGCATCTGCCTTGGCTCAGGTCATGATCTCGGGGTCCTGGAATCGAGCCCTCTCCAAATCAGACTCCCTGCTCAGGTCGGAGCCTGCTTCTCCCTCTCCTTCTGCCCCCCCTCCCCCCCCCCAAATTGTGTTCACACTCTCCCACTCAGTCAAATAAATAAAATCTTTAAAGAATAAAATAAAAATTCAATTTGCAGTACACCTGAAACTAACTAATATAACACTGTTAATTATACTGGAACTTAAAAAAAAAATGGTTTTCAAGTTTGCCATTGTGGGGGGGATTCAACTTATACATATCATTTTTGGGGGTGAAACACCTCAACTCCAGAAACTACCACTGGAATAAACTCTTCTTCATTCTAGTTTAAAGTAGCAGTTTTTGGTGCGCTTCAGCTTCCTGCTGATCTAGGTAGTAAACACTACCTAAACTAACACTACTAAAGCTGTGTTGGCTTTTATCCCCTTTCTGATTCCCAGTGATGCTGCCTCCCGGACTCACCTGCAAGTTCCTTGTGAATACAACTCCCTTCTTCTACAACATCTAGCTCGATCACCATGACTAATAAGAACTGTCTAACAGGTTTCTTTGCATTACCTTTTTACGGTAATATAACATCAAATTTTGCATGCCGCCTAGAAAGATCCAATTGTGACTAGTCGAGAAAGTATTACAGGTAAAAAGGATTCTGGCCCAGCAGGCATGAAATCTCAAATGATACTTACAAGCAGCACTGTCACAGCTCGTTCTACCAGAAAGCAGTTTTCCAATGAGAGTTAAGGAAGAATACACATTTTCAAACTCTATTAATGAGTATAATCATTAAAACTCTAAGCTGAAAATATTCACAGCTCTAGTAAAGGGAAAAGAAGGATTTATTTTGGGAAAACAGGTAGAATCTCTATACAGGCATCAATACTGGAGAGTCACAATTTCATCCCATTCCTTGTTTCTATAAAGGGGAGAGAATTTCCTCTTCAGAAGGAAAGGAAGTGAAAACAGTGAAAGGAAAAACAGTGACAAGGAACACTCCTATCTTCTTTCGGGCATCTCATTACAAAATAAAAAACAAAGCTCAAGCCAACTCCTAAAGTGTTGTCCCAGGCAAAAACATGTTGCTACAACCTAATATTTGGCATAACTCAGCCAAAGACCATAGCAAAGGGAAAGAGGAAACACATGAAAAGACCTAGGTCTCAGCTTCATTAGATCTGTGAACTTAGACAAAATCTCCCAATATGAAAATACTCTTAACATCACACTCACGGGTAAACCTACGTATGTGTACTGTTACCCTCTAATGACAGCGTTTGCAACACCCCAGTCTTCTTCTAAGTTCAGAAATTTGAAATTGTGGAAGCTCCAGTCACTAGTTTTATTTGAAGTACCTTTCTTTCACATCCAGCATATTTTATTTTATTTTTTTTTTTTTTAAATTAAAGATTCTATTTATTTATTTGACAGAGAGAAATCACAAGTAGATGGAGAGGCAGGCAGAGAGAGAGAGGGAAGCAGGCTCCCTGCTGAGCAGAGAGCCCGATGTGGGGCTCGATCCCAGGACCCTGGGATCATGACCCGAGCCGAAGGCAGCGGCTTAACCCACTGAGCCACCCAGGCGCCCCACATATTTTATTTTTATTTATTTTTTTTTAAGAATTTATTTATTTATTTGACAGAGAGAGATCACAAGTAGGCAGAGAGGCAGGCAGAGAGAGAGAGGAGGAAGCAGGCTCCCTGCTGAGCAGAGAGCCCGATGCGGGGCTCGATCCCAGGACCCTGGGATCATGACCTGAGCCGAAGGCAGTGGCTTAACCCACTGAGCCACCCAGGCGCCCCCCACATCCAGCATATTTTTAAAAATCCATTCCATTCCCTGCTAAGCCTCTTGTTTTCTGGCAACCCAGTGTTAAAATGAAAGTGATTTCTTTGGTGATTTGAGCCTTCCCGACTGCTTGGGAGCAAGTATTTTCAGGTACCACAGCAGCTTCTGTCAAGGTCTCTTGATAGGAAATTACACAGGCCTGTGAAGTGGCTCACAAAGTCATGGTTGGCCTCAACAAGGGAGCCTTAAGAAATCCTGATGCCTGGGTCCCACCCCAGATACACTGACCTAACTGGTCTGGGGTATATAGCCTGAGGCATCAGATTTTTTTTTTTAAGGAATTGCCACCCCCAACATGGGGCTCAAACTCACAATCCCGAGACCAAGAGTCCACATACTCCACAGAGTGAGCCAGTTGGGTGTCCCCAGAATTTTTTTTTAAAGTTCCGCAAGTGATTTGTATTACAGTGAAGGTTAAAGGGTGAACAACCGCTCGGTTTAGGTGCCCTCTTCCTGCCTACATGGTTTTAGCTGAAGACCACTCAGCAGAATGCCGATTAGAAGGGGCTGTGGTTACTTCCTGTTCCTCTTAGAGTTCCAGGAGCAAGACGTTAGCCAAACGCTCCCCACAACCTGTCGACAATTTTTCCCCATAGGAGTGGGTCATGTCTCCAGTGATGCTTCTCCCTCTATAGTCTCCCCTAATCCCTTCAGAAAGGCTTGGCTGTGGGCGTCTGGGTGGCTCAGTGCATTAAAGCCTCTGCCTTCAGCTCAGGTTATGATCCCAGGGTCCTGGGACTGACCGCATCGGGCTCTCTGCTCAGCAGGGAGCCTGCTTCCTCCTTTCTCTCTGCCTCCCTCTCTGCCTACTTGTGATCTCTGTCAACTAAATAAATAAAATCTTTAAAAAAAAAAAAAAAGAAAGAAAGAAAAGAAAGGTTTGGCTGAGTTTCTAACCATCTCATGGTTTCTTAAATTAGTTCCTTTCCACATATTGGCCTGGAACTTTTGCTTAAATTAGTTCCTTTCCACATATTAGCCTGGAACTTTTGCTGAAATTGGTACCTTCCTTCATTTTTCATTTATTCCCTCATTTTATTTACTCTTTGCTTTTGGGCCTTAACTTTTTATTTCCTAACTTATTCCTCTACATGTTTTGTGTGATATCTCTGATCCTAGGAAAGACAGTGATTTCTGGGACAAAACCCACCATCATTCAAACTATTTTTGTCCTTCATCTCCAAGTTGAAGAATCCACTCAGAAGAGGGCTCTCACTAGGTCTGGTAGGGCTCCATCTCTCTGCCACCCCTTTAGTAGGTTTCATCTTCTAGCACTTCCCTGTCAAGTCCCAATTTCCTAAATGTTTTCTGCATGTCCCCTCAGGGCACAGGTATCCCTACCTCACAACCATCACCTTCACATTCACTTAATAAGAATGCTTGAAGTGTCCTATACCAATCTTTCCCTTCTCAACTGTCCAAATTTTGTTACTACTTGACATGACAGTCCCAAATTTCAAGTGACAGAATCTATTAAAGCAATTAGGAAACTATTTCAGAGAGCACTGACCCAAAAGTTTACTGAATGTGGGATCTTCAAGGGGGTGTGGAGAGGGAACCTGCCAGCTGATCCTCTGAGCTCCTGACTCTGCCTCTATTTCCTTGGAGCCCAGTTACCAGATCTTGTAAGGTAATAGCCAAAAAGCTTTTCCCCTTTTGCATCTTCCCTTTAAAAGTTTTAGAGACCCGGGTTCAGGTTCCTTCCCTCTGTCTTTCCCATGCTTTAAGACCTTCCACCAGTTGGGGCGCCTGGGTGGCTCAGTGGGTTAAGCCGCTGCCTTCGGCTCAGGTCATGATCTCAGGGTCCTGGGATCGAGTCCCGCATTGGGCTCTCTGCTCAGCAGGGAGCCTGCTTCCTCCTCTCTCTCTGCCTGCCTCTCTGCCTACTTGTAATCTCTCTCTGTCAAATAAATAAATAAATCTTTAAAAAAAAAAAAAAAAAAAAGACCTTCCACCAGTTTAAGCAGCCTGCATTCCCTTCTTTTGTCTTTTACTCACTCTCTGCTCACCTTCTGGTGGTAAGATTGAAACACTTTCCAAACTATTCCATTTCCTCCTAGATTTTCTGGGCAAACCTAATTCCTTAGACAGTGCAGAAGGCACTGCCCTTTGGCTTCTAAATTTGTAGTAAATTGAGTTGTTTCCCTGCCCTGATTCCAAGCACAAGGTATGGTGACCTTTGTGTGATTAAAAAAAAAAGCTACACCCTTTCCATGAGTGATCCAAAACCAAAGTTTGGATCTCTAAAAACTACAGTAATGATCTGGGCTTATGTGACTAACAATTCTAAATCCTACTTGGAACCATGGCTGACAGCAGGACTTGACGGGCTAAACCACATGAATCTAAGAGATTGGAAAGAACAATCTGTAAAGATGGCTACGTTTCCTTCCTTGACCATAAATGTAGTTCAAAAATGGAGAATAACTGAATAAGGCAACCATCTACCTATGCCTGGCACAAAACTAACTCAGGGAACTTAGTGGTTTGCAGTTTATTTTCTACCCACCAATGACTAGTGAAAAATAAATGGATTTTCATAATCTAATTTCCTACATACCACCGTAGGCCAAAATTGCTCTTGAATAATTACGGGACATGGCCTGCCTGGCTTGTATTAGTCAGAACAAGGTATCACATTAAAAGCACACATGGCCCATGGTAAAAAATCAAATTCTAAAGCTTCCTGTCCAGTCTGGCCCAGACACCTAGATGTCCTCAAGTTATTCTGGGATCCAATGCCAGTTCTTGTGTTTTTTCCAAAGCCAGTGCACCAAGATCATAGGGGGGCAGTAACTACCTTTTTTTGTACTCCCAGTTTGAAACCAATTAAGAAATAATGCAAACAGTAGTTTAAATGTGAAAGCATACCTTTAGCTCTATAGCCCATCAGTCCTGATAACAGACCAGTAACCAGCAAAACTGACCAACAGAAGCTTAGCATGGAGTTGACCAGAATGCTATCACCCCATAGGAAGACAGACCTGAGTAGGTCCCAGAAAGTGCTGTTTGGCTCCTATACTAACACTCAGCAACATATTTCTCTTCTTTCTCTGATAGCATAAAGGCTGAAAGTGTTTGTCCTATATTGTTTCTTCCTAGAGGATGAATCAGAAAGTCTCTCCCCTCTGCAGGAATATAAAGGAGGGAAGGGAATATATTCACAAGCCTAAACAATTTGCGTGCGAGTGGGACTGAGTTTCCACTGCTGTGACATTTGTTTCCATGATACACCACCAATATTACAAGCACTCTCTCAGATTCCTCGGTCAGATTCACACAACATAAGTCCATTCTGAATCACCATCTTAGTCAACAAAACCAAGAGAAAATGTGTTGTTTCTTTGCAAGAATGATAACCAAGCATCACTCTGGCACAGTGCCAGTTTTCAAATGGCCTCAAGGTTCAACCATCTTTTTGTGTAGGTGTGTGTGTTTGTGTGTGATCTAATATGCTTTATTTTTTAAGATTTTATTTATTTATTTGACACAGAGACAGCGATCACAGTAGGCAGAGAAGCAGGCAGAGAGGGGGGAACAGGCTCCCTGCTCAATGAGGGGCTCGATCCCAGGACCCTGAGATCATGACCTGAACTGAAGGCAGAGGCTTAACCCACTGAGCCACCCAGGTGCTTTTAGAATCCCTATTGGGGGGGGGGGGGGATAATTCCAAAACGCTCAATTTTTAAAAGTTTGCTACAAATTTTGAATCCTATTCTAAACCACATCAGGATGTGATCCCTTTTAATAATTCCACCAAATATTATAATAACCAGGCAAACTAGAATGAGTAAGAAAAGCCATGCTGGGGAACCTGGGTGGCTCAGTTGGTTGGTTAAGTGTCTGCCTTCACCTCAGGTCATGATCCCAGGATCCTCCAACAGAGCCCCATGTTGGGGTCCCTGCTCTCTGCCTGCTGCTCCCTCTGCCTGTGCGCTTGTGTGCCCATACTCTCAAAAATGGATAAATAAAATCTGTTAAAAAAAAAGAAAAAGCCATGCCGGTTTCCATGAAGATTAAATGACAATCAATGAGAAAGTTCATGGATTTGAAAACAGCAGAAAACTAATGATCATATTCTAATACTTTTTTTTTTTTAAGTAAGCTCTCCACCCAATATGGGGGTGGAGAACTCACGACTCTAAGAGTCACATGCTCTACTGAGCCAGCTAGGTGCCCCTATGTTATTTCCTTTGATTAAAATAGGTAAAGAGGAGCGCCTGGGTGGCTCAGTGGGTTAAGCCGCTGCCTTCAGCTCAGGTCATGATCTCAGGGTCCTGGGATCGAGTCCCGCATCGGGCTCTCTGCTCAGCAGGGAGCCTGCTTCCTCCTCTCTCTCTCTCTGCCTGCCTCTCCAACTACTTGTGATTTCTCCTGTCAAATAAATAAATAAAATCTTAAAAAAAAAAAAAAGGTAAAGAGCAATAATAATAATGCCATCTCCTAAGAGTTGCTTGTCATAACTCTAAATTAAATATAATACCATATACAGCTACCTTAAAGAAAAACCTCCAAATTTCAAATTCAAGAGTATTAATTTTCTTGGATGTTGTATGAAGCTTCTAGAACCAGGCAGGAATTCAGTTCTTCCAATAATGAAAGCTTCCTTGGAGAATTCACTCACCATGTGTTATTTTCAATTCCAAACAACTTTGTTTGCTAAAAGTCAATGTCCTTGTGTTAAGCAACATGAAAAGATGTTTCAAACCTTAGCACCAGTGATAGAAAAAAATAAATTTTAAAAAATAAAGTTGAAATTTCAATTAGTTTAAACTTTCCTACAGAACTTAGGAATAACAAAAGAAACAAAGCAAAGCAGAAGAAACAGTTGAGAAATTGAGATAATTATAAAAAACGTTTAACCTATTTAGAGCCACTTTTTTTTTTTTTTTTTTTTTTTAAGATTTTGTTGATTTGACAGAGACAGCAAGAGAGGGAGTACAAGCAGGGGGAGTAGGAGGAGAAGTAGGCTTCCTGCTGAGCAGGGAGCCTCATGTGGGGGCTCGATCCCAGGACCCTGGGATCATGACCTGAGCTGAAGGCAGGCGCTTAATGACTGAGCCACCCAAGTGTCCCTATTTACAGCCACTCGAGAAGAATATTCTCCTTAAAATGTGAAAGCATCTCTTATTGAAACTGCTGCCTCAACTGAAATAAAATTTGCAAAAAACTCTACCTTTTACATTACCAAATAATCAGACCATATACCACAAACGAGGAAATTCTACATCGTAAATTCTTTCTCTCCTACAATCTGGACATTAAGCAGGCTGCAAAAACAGATGTTGATCTTAAAAATGCATATTTTTTGGTAGGAAATTTGGCCAAACTGGTAGATGGATTTTTAGAGTAAGGTGTTCTGGAGATCATAAATATTACCTTCCTCTTATTTGGGTTTTGTTTTGTTTTTAAATAGTATACCTGATCCTTAGCACCACTCCCCCACCTTTCAGAGAAAAACAAAAAACAAAAAACAAAAACACCGCCAAGGAAATTATATCCAACAGATTTCTTTCTCCTTAATTTTTATTTTGAACTTGAAAGAATGAACATGATTAGTACAATCAGGGGTGTGCTCAATATAAATATGGAAAAACACGAAGGAGGGTTAAATCAATATAGGACACCAATTTGGGTTTTTAAAACCCCTTAGAGGGAATTAATTAGATGCTATTCTAAGGTTAAACAGTTACTTGAGTTTTTGAGAGGCAAAACTTACTTCAAAACCTCAGTTTGTAGGCAAACAAGTTAAAGGAAGAAAGTAAGTACCCATTCTACACATACTAAAATCAGCTACTCCTGGGGTTGAGTGAAGATGTAATTTTCTTTTTTTTTTTTAAGATTTTATTTATTTGAGAGAGATCACAAGTAGGCAGAGAGGCAGGCAGAAGGAGAGGGGGAAGCAGGCTCCCCGCTGAGCTGAGAGCCAGATGAAGAGCTTGATCCCAGAACCCTGAGATCATGACCTGAGCTGAAGGCAGAGGCTTAACTCACTGAGCCACCCAGGCACCCCAAGATATAATTTTCTGATTGTTTAACTCTCAAAAGTAATTTTAATTCCCCTGAAAGAAGTGATTGCTTCAGTGAACTTCACATGTTAGGATTCCATGGCATCAGGAATCACTGACCCTGCCCAGAAATCTACAGATGAGCATGTCCACAATTAATTTCAATTTTAAACAAAGTTAAATAATAAACAATAGGGGTATCTGGGTGGCTCAGTGGGTTAAAGCCTCTGACTTCTGCTCAGGTCATGATCCCAGGGTCCTGGGATCAAGCCCCACATGGGGAGTGCAGCGAGGGGGGTGGGGGGTCTCTGCTCAGCAGGGAGCCTGCTTCCCCACTCTCTCTGCCTACCTGCCTCTCTGCCTACTTGTGATCTCTCTGTCAAATTAAAAAAAAAAAAATTAAAAATAAACAATAGCACAAATCCTGTATTTCAGGAATCCACTTTCCATAAAAACATAAATGAAAAGCAGCTATCTTCGTAATAGTCCTCTTGCACAGACTGGTGTCTATTTTTTGCTTCATAAAGTATGTTACCTTTTCTACATTTTCAACTACCACCAAACTTTTTTTCTAAAATGTCAACTCAGAAAGCACAGTCTTCCACATAAATTGATTTTAAAGAACTTGATTAAAAATTTCAACACTGGAGATGCATGGGTGGCTTAGGTCATGATCCCAGGGTCCTGGGATGGAATCCCACATGGGGCACCTTGCTCGGTGGGGAGTCTGCTTCTGCCTCTGCCTGAGACTCCCTCTGCAAGTAAATAAATAAAATCCTTAAAACAAAAAAAAAATATTTTTTAATTTCAACACTGGACCTGTCAATACTTTCCTCTTTCTACACCTACTTCATTGATGGGTCACAAAGTTAATACTAAACAGGATACTGACATTCTTTGAGGCCATATGTATATATATGCATACATATATGTGTCTGTATACATATAAAGATATATATAAAGATCCCTGTTTTGTTTCTGAATCTTAACACAGCAAGAAGATGGTTTGCAGCAAAGAAAGCTAGTTTTAGATATGTTAATATCTAGTATCTTCATACTTTAACACACAGTTCAAAAAGTTTCCTATTTCCAAAAATCTTGTTTACTGAGGCCAGAAATATCCTTTTTTGCTCTTTAGCATTTTGCTTTTGATACCTAATGTCATATTCTGCTTTGTAACATGGTTACCTGAGAAAGTCTCTTCTCTTGATTGGCACACTCCTAAAAGGTGAGATCGCATTTTCAATTACTCCAACTTGGCAAGTCTCCCTCTCACTAACACAAAGGAACTCTTCGAGAAAATATCTGCTGAATTTCTCTAGCCACTTGGCACTCCCTGTCAATCTTCCACAGCAAATTTCTGAGGCTCTGTGAGGGTAGTTTTAAGCTAGCAGTTCACTCTGTTAGTTCCCTTACCCGCAACAAACACGCCTCTTCACAGGGATGAAAGAAATCGTCTGGGTCTGAAAGAGTATCACTTGACGACTCACCCCACTTGGTTTGAGTTCAGCCGATGATGAATCAATACCTGAATTGATTGTCGTACACAGAGCTCTTTAGAACTCCGAGATCAAGTTGAGAAAATCAGCTCCCAAAAGTAGGCCAGAATCTCCCCCCCTTCCCCCTTTTCTTAAACTTCTCACTCACTGGTGCTCCCACGCTCTCACACCCACCTTGAAGAACTCAAGCTGTCAAATTACTTGCTGCGTACCTAGTGGCGATGGAGACACGTCTAGTTTGCTAGCGCTCTAGGTCACGGCCCCAATAACAAGCCTACGCAGAAATCCTTCAGAAGGGTGGGCTCCCCGCCCGGAGGCATTTCTAACCTGTTAGCCTAGCCCCAGCCTCACGACTCCCCGCACTACTCTTCGTCCCTTCGTCCTGCAGTCTCCGTCCTGCGACAGTCCCGTAGTGTTCCCGACATTTGGGTTAGTTCAAGGACTCGGGGCGGGAGAGGGCACGCTGTGGGCAAAGGGATGGAGAGCTGAGGCGGGAACCAGGGGGTCTGCTTGAAGCCCCCGAGGAAGCGGAAGGGCCAAGAGCAAAGACGGGCCCACCAGGCTTGAGCGCGGGGGGCCGCCCGGCCTCTCCCCCCTCCTCAGGCTCGCTGAAGGGAGCCGCTGTGGGAGCTGGAGAGGTCCTGGAGACCAGGATCTCCGCTCTGGGCTGGTCAGGGCCCGGATGCCGGCCCGGGACGTCCCCCAGCGGAGCTCTCCGAGTGCCTGAGGGGAGAACCGCTGAGGCTAAAGGAAGGCACTTCAGGCTCCCCGGCCAGTTAGGAGAGGCGAGGAGGAACTGCCCGGCCCCACCGGCCCCTCACCTTCATGGCCGCGACCGCCGCGTCTCGGTCGGCTCTACCGGGGAACTAAGCACCATAGCAGCTCCTCGAACAGCCGCCCTCCTGCCTTCTGGGCGGCGATTACGGCACCTCCCGCGGCGACCGAGCGTCCCGACGTAGGGGCGTAGTCACGCCCGCCTCGCGCCCGGGAAGATCGCCGAGCGGCGGGCGCGGCGGCCAATCCGAAGCCAACGCTCTGGGGGCTGGTCACCAGAGCCAATGAAAAGGAGGGAATGGGGCGGGGCCTTTGGGCTGCCGGGTAGGCGGAGGAAGACTCCATTCCATCCAGAGCGGTGATGGGCGGGCCTGGGCGTGGCGGGAGGCGCCCGCAGGGACTGGTTTCTTGGTTGGGTCGCTGAAGTAGGAGTCGGCGTTCCTTGAGGAACCCGTATGCTGGAGATTTAGCTTTCAGGTTAGGTGGTCAAGTTTCCAGGGCAATGAAGGCAGGAAGGGGCGTGGTAAATTTGAAAACCCCGGTTGGTTTGAAGGTTTTATTCTTTTCTTTCTTTCTTTCTTTTTTTTTTTTTAAATAGCCGTCAGAACCGGGCCTCGGATTTCCTCCGAGCTGTTCAATCCGCTCACACTCGGTAATGACCTTAGGTCTCCTCTCTGGAGGGTCGGGTGAGCAGCGGCAAGCTACGCACTCTAAGAAGACGCGGCTCTAATAACAAGCTTTTATTGAAAACACTTAAACCAACGGTTCTCAAATCCCAGCTGCCCTTTTAGAGCGACGTTCAAAATAACCAAATCCTAATCCTGACACGACGAGGGGATTCGGATGAGCCCTTGGAACTGACTTTATGTGATCAGAAAAAATTGAGATGGTAAAATAAAGTATCGATTTCTTCAGCCCGACTGGATGACACTCAGTTGGTTTTGCTTTACTACGTCTCCCCTCTTAAATCCACCAGTATTTAAAGAAAGAGACATGAAGATGTCCATTCACTCACCTCTCGTAGGACCTAAGACTGTTCTGTTTCTTTTTAATAGGTTTACTTATATGCACTATGTCAGATTAAATAAAACAAAGGGACTTCGCTTCCTTCGGCTGCAAGAATACTAATTTTTTAGGTTACATTTTGGCGTACTTAATGTTTAACTTCTTATAATATACTCCTGAATTTTCTTCCTTGGGAAAAAAAAAATGCAAAGAAAGACTTTCATTCACCATGTTGGAGCAGTAGCTGAGCTCCATTGAGAAAGAGTATTAATTTATTCTTCTAATGATCTAGGCACAAAGATACTCAATAAAAACTTGCAGGTGGAACAAAGCTGTAATTCTCCCAACTAAGAAAAGGAAGCTGCAGGCTTGCCTCAAAGTTAAAGAATAAGCAGGTGAAGGGGCACCTGGGTAGCTCCGAAGGTTAAGCCTCTGCCTTCTGCTCAGGTCATGATCCCAGGGTCCTACGAAGGACACCCACCCCCCACACACACACCAGCATGGGGCTCTCTGCTCAGCAGGGAGTCTGATTCCCTCTCTCTCTCTGTCTGCCTTTCTGCCTACTTGTGATTTCTCTCTGTGTCAAATAAATAAATAAAATCTTTAAAAAAAAAAAAAGTGTGTGAAAAGATACTCAACTTCATTAGCCGTCAGGGAAATGCAAATCAAAGCCACAAAGAGATACCACTTCACACCCACTGGGATGGCTAAAATCAAAGAGATAATAGTGTTGTGAGGATGTGGAAAAATTGGAACCTGAGTATATTGCCGGTGGGACTGCAAAATGGTACAGCTTCTTTGGAAAACAATCTGGCGGTTCCTGAAAGTGCTAAACATAGAGTTAACTATATGACCCATCAATTCCAGTCCTATGTATAAACCCAGGAGAGATAAAAACATGCCCACAAAACAACAATAACAATGACCAATAACAGCAAAACCCCTTATACATGAATTTTTTAAATTAACATACAATGTATTATTTGTTTCAGGGGTACAGGTCTGTGATTCAACAGTCTTACACAATTCATAATACATGAATGTTCATAGCAGCATAATCATAACAGCCAAAAAGTGAAATATTATACATATCTATTATTTGATGAATGGATTAAAAATGTGGTTTATCTAGGGGCGCCTCAGTGGCTCAGTTGGTGAAGCATCTGACTTTGGCTCAAGTCGTGATCTTGTGGTCCTGGAATTGAGTCCTACATTGGGCACACTCAGCAGGGAGTCTGCTTGTCCCTCTCCCTTTCCCTCTGACCCTCCTCCTGCTTGTGCTCTCTTTCTCAAATAAATAAATAAATAAATAAATAAAATCTTTTAAGCAAATGTGGTTTATCAGGATGCCTGGGTAGCTCAGTGGTGGAGCATCTGCCTTTGGCTCAGGTCATGGTCCCAGAGCCCTCAGGCTCTTGCTCAGCAGGGAGCCTGCTTCTCCCTCTGCCTGCTACTCCCCCTGCTTGTGCTCTCTTTCTCTGACAAACAAATAAAATATTTTTTCATGTGGTTTATCTATACAACAGATTATTTAGCCAAAATAGGAATGAGGGACTGATACATGCTGCAACATGGGATGTACCTTGAAATAAATGATGCTAAGTGAGGGGCTCCTGGGCGGCTCAGTGGGTTGGGGCCTCTGCCTTCAGCTCGGGTCATGGTCTCAGGGTCCTAGGATTGAGCCCCACATAGGTTCTCTGCTCAGCGGGGAATCTGCTTCCCCCTCTCTCTCTGCCTGCCTCTCTGCCTACTTGTGACCTCTGTATGTCAAGTAAATAAATAAAATCTTAAAAAAAAAAATGATGCTAAGTGAAAGAAGCCAGTCACAGAAGATCACATATTGTTGGTTCCTCTTGTATGAAATGTCCATGATAGGTAAATACAGAGAGACAGGAAGCAGAGTAGTAGTTGCCAGAAGTTGAGGGGGTTAGGGAGAAAGGAAGTGAGTGCTATGGGCAATTTCTATTTGGGGTGATGGAAAAAATTTTAAAGTAACTGTGGTGGGGGTGCCTGGCTGGCTCCGTCAGTGGATCATGCAACTCTTGATCTCCAGGTTGTGAGTTCAAGCCCCAAAATGAATACAGAGCTTATATTTTAAAAAATAATAAAATAAAATAAACAAACAAAACTTCATAAAATCATCCATGGTGATAGTTGCAAAACTCTGTAAATATTTTTTTTAAAAACTATTAACTTGTACTATTTTTTAAGTGATCTTTATTTATTTATTTGACAGACAGAGATCACAAGCAAGGTGGGGATGCAGAGAGGGAGGAAGCAGACTCCCTGCTGAGCAGAGAGCCCAAAGCCAGGCTCAATCCCAGGACCCTGAGATCCTAGTTCTTGATTTCAGCTCAGGTCATGATCCCAGGGCCATGGGATCAGGCTCCTCGATCAGCACCAAGTCTGCTTAAGTGTCTCCCTCTCCCTCTGTCTCTCTCCTCGATCTTGATCTCTCTATCAGGTAAGTAAATAACTCTTCAAAAAAATTATTTTTAAGATTAAAAGCTCATGGAAGACCATGTGAGTCTTTTTGCAAAGTTGGTTAGCAACTTGCCACACTAAGCTATTTCTTATTCTGGAAATTTTCAAACATATATTAAATAAATAGAAGTTTGTGATGAACTTCCATGTATCCATCACCCAGCTTTCACAATTCTCTACCTTCTGTCATTGTCTCATATCCAACACTCGCATCTCTCCACCCACGCCTCACCCACCCTCCCCAAAGGAGTTAAGTCATCTCATTAGATTAGTGCATGACTCTAGTTGCCTAGATATGAGCCAAATAAAAGAATCAGAGACTTGGATCTGGTTTGCTTGTTGTGTTTATCCTTGTCACCTTCACAAATGTAACTATTCTATCCAGTCAATGTAATCCATCTTCTTTGTGGCCGTTGCTTGAATTTCATGACTTAACAAGACCAAAGGGATTCTCTATCATCAATTAACTTGCATTTGCAAATACTGAAAATGTAGACAGGGCATAAAATCTATTAGCTGGTAGAGTGAAAAAAGCATCTCTCTCTCTTTTTTTAAAGATTTTATTTATTTATGTGACAGACAGAGATCACAAGTAGGCAAAGAGGCAGGCAGAGAGAGAGGAGGAAGCAGGCTCCCTCACTGAGCAGAGAGCCCGATGCGGGGCTCAATCCCAGGACCCTGAGACCATGACCTGAGCCGAAAGCAGAGGCTTTAACCCACTGAGCCACCCAGGCGCCCCAAAAGCATCTCTTTATTGAAATGCTCAAGCCAGGTCTTATCTGAATCCCAGCTGTCTGATTGACTTCTGCTACAGTAAAAATAGTTTCAACAATACTTACTGCGTTTTAGGGAACTGTCTGTGCAGCTGGAGAGCAGATGGTTCCACGGAATCATTTTGTTTTGGACTCAGACTCTTTTTGGAATTCTGCTGGTGAATTACTTTGCCGATTTGAACATATAACCCTCTTCTACCTTAAGTATCTCCTTCTGTAAAATGGAGATAATGGTTATTCACTGGCGGCTTATGTCTTACCCTTTGCTGAATGGTAGGAGAATCCTGATACCATAAGTGAAACAGAAAGAGAACTTTAAACTGTTTTCTTTCTTTTTTTTTTTTTTTTTTAGATTTTATTTATTCATTTGACAGACAGAGATCACAAATAGGCAGAGAGGCAGGCAGAGAGAGAGAGGAAGCAGGCTTCCTGCTGAGCAGAGAGCCCGATGATGCGGGGCTCCATCCCAGCACCCTGGGATCATGACCCAAGCCGAGGGCAGAGGCTTTAACCCACTGAGTCACCCAGGCACCCCATTTAAACTGTTTTTGAGAGAAGGAAACAAAAATTGTGGGGCCGTTTTATATTTCTCTAAAGTAAGTTGGAGCCATTTATAGGCTTTCCTCCTTCCCCTTGGTCCCCCTGAGTAGGCAGAAATGGGACAGGGTTTTCTTTTCAAGGCTTGGGAAACTGAGCCATGGAAGTGAGCCCTGTTGCTTGAGACTTAATGAGGCTGTGATGAAAACAGGAAGAGCTGCCAAATCTTCTGTCTCCAGCCCACTGTTACACTCGCCTGTATTCCTACTCTTCTAACAAAGACGCAGACCTTGTAAAACTAGTTAATTCTTGTACATTAGATCCACATTCACATAGAGCCTCTATGGATACTGCAAATATTAGAAGCACTGGGGAAATAATTCATCTACCACGGAAATGTGGAGTTGGTACAATTTCCCCTGACATTGATATCTCATAACATTTGATGATATTAAGCACGCACTATGTGGTGCCAAGTACCAAAAAGAGGGACACACCCCTCCCTTCATGGAGCTTAAATAGTCATAATAAAATGAAATGTCAGAAGTGGTGCATTGGTGGGGCACCTGGGTGGCTCAAGCAGTTAAACGTGGGACTCTAGATTTTGGCTCAGGTCATGATTCCAGAGTCCTGGGATCAAGCCCCACAGCAGGCTCCCTGCTCAGTGGGAGCCTGCTTCTCCCTCTCCTACTCCCCTTGCTTGTGTTCCCTCTCTCACTGTGTCTCTCTCTGTCAAATTAATAAATAAAATACTTAAATATATATATATATATATATCATGGACATTATTCCAAATCATTAAATATTTTCTATCTAAAAAAACAATTTGGGGGCACCTGGGTGGCTCAGTGGGTTAAAGCCTCTGCCTTCGGCTCAGGTCATGATCTCAGGGTCTTGGGATCGAGCCCCGCATCGGGCTCTCTGCTCAGCGGGGAGCCTGCTTCCTCCTCTCTCTCTGCCTGCCTCTCTGCCTACTTGTGATCTCTGTCTGTCAAATAAAAAAATAAAATCCTTAAAAAAAAATAAAAAATAAAAAAATAAAAAAACAATTTGGCTACACCTGTATTCTTCCTAGGCATTAACTGTAACTTATGTCTAATTCCCTATTGATGGGCTTTAGGTAGCTCTCAATTTTTGGTTATAACAACACTATAATGAATCACATATTTATAAATCATCATGAACATTCATGAACATCCTCTAAGTTTAAATACTCAGAGAGAGAATAATGGAATCAAAGAATATAAACATTTTAATTTTAATTTTTTAAGAATAGAATCGTTTTTAAAAGGAATTATGCTAAATTTGTCCAGGGAAACTTGTATCAGTTTGTATTCTTAGCAGTCCTGTAAAGAAAAGTCCTGATTCCCTGCATCTTGATTATTACTTACTTATCAATTTATTCAAAACTTGGTCAATATTGTACCTAAATGATGGCATTTTTTATGTTTTGATTGCATTTTTTTTTGGTAGAGTTGAACATTTTTTCATCAAGTCAAATATTTTAGTTACTATATATTTGAAGGGCAAATGAATCTTATAATGGATTAAACAAGGCTTCAACCTTGAGTGACTTGAGACTGACTTTTTAAAACTTTATATTTATTATTATTATTATTTTAGTGATCTCTACACCCAACATGGGCCTCAAACTCACAACCCTGAAATTAAGAGTCTGATGCTCTTCCAACTGAGTCAGCCAGGTGCCCCAGAAATGAGTCTCGAATATGAAAATGTAGCTCCTATAACTGTCAAATCTTAAATAACATAGGGCATCTGGGTGGCTCAGTGAGTTAAGCCTCTGCCTTCGGCTAAGTGGGTCAAGCCCCTGCCTTCGACTCAAGTCATGATATCAGGGTCCTAGGATCGAGCCCCCACATTGGGCTCTCTGCTCCGTGGGGAGCCCGTTTCCCCTTCTCTCTCTGCTTGCCTCTCTGTCTACTGTGATCTCTGTCAAATAAATAAAATCTTTAAAATAAATAAATAAATTAATTAAATAAAATTGCAGGGGCATCTGGTGGCTCAGTGGGTTAAAGCCTCTGCCTTCGGCTCAGGTCATGATCCTAGGATCCTAGGATCCTAGGATCGAGCCCCGCATCGGGTTCTCTGCTTGGCAGGGAGCCTGTTTCCCCCTCTCTCTCTGCCTATTTGTGATCTCTGTCTGTCAAATAAATAAATAAATAAAAATAAATAAATACAATTGCAACAATCTGTGTTGATTAGGACAATGACAGTCTGAATTAGTGAAAAGTCTGAATTATGACATTTATTTGTTTATTTACTTTGAGAGAGAGAGAGAGAGAGACAAGTGTGGATGGCACAAAGGGGCAGAGGGAGAGGGAGACACTCGAGCGACTTCCCATTGAGTGTGGAGTGATCCCATGACCCTGACTGAGGTCATGACCCTGAGATCATGACCTGAGCTGAAATTAAGAGTTGGATGCTTAACCGACTGAGCTACACAGGCGCCCCCTGAATTATGATAATTTGAAAGAGATGTGGGTTTAGTACATTCTAATCCATGCATAACTGAATAAACAAAATGAAATTCCGGAACATCAAAATTCTTGGAAATGTGTTTTTATGAACAGATAAGTATGATTTCCCTTGCATTCAATAAGAAGTTTATGTTTGTATAGTGCTTTATTGTTTCCAAAATGCTTTGCCTTTATTATTTATTTTGATCCTCAGGCTCAGAAGTAGGGAAGGCAAGTATTGTATTTTCCATTGTAGAGGAAATAAGAAAGATAGTGACTGACTTGGAAAGTCAAAAGTCACCCAGCTTATCAGTGTTTTAAGTGCAATAGCAGCTAAAAATTTATTATAGTTCTCTAAGTCCTAAGCACTGTTTTAAGCACTATACATGTAACTTCTTATTTAATGCTTATAATAAGCCTAAGGTTTATACTGTTTTTATTCCCATTTTATGGACAAGAAAACGGAGGCACAGAGGCTTCAGTAACTTGCACAAAGTCTCATGACAGGGAGTGGTGAGGCCAGGTTCAAATGCAGGTTCAAATTCATGCTCAGCAGGGAGTCTGCTTATCTCTCTCTCTCTGCCCGTCCATGACTTGTGCTCTCTGTCTCTCAAATAAATAAAGAAAATCTTCCCCCCAAAATGGTTAATTTCATGTGATGTGAATTTTACCTCAATTTTTTTAAAAAGAGAGAGAAAAATTAGGGGCTCCTTATGGCTCAGTCATTAATCAGCTGCCTTCGACTGAGGTCATGATCCTAGGGTCTTGGGATCGAGCCCGGCATCAGGCTCCCTGCTCAACAGGAAGCCTGCTCCTCTCTCTCCCACTCCCCTGCCTGTGTTCCCTCTCTCACTTTGTCTCTCTGTCAAATAAATAAGATATTTAAAAAAAATTTTTTTATTTGAAAAGAGAGAGAAATTAAATGTAGCCTTCTCCAGTCAGTGGTAAAGCACTTCAAATGTAGACAGAGTATTTAGATCAGCTAGTGGGATAGACCCCACACAAGACCCAGACTGAGGGCCTTGTTGCATCTCCCACACTGGACCCTTCGATTTTTTTTTTTAGATTTTATTTACTTATTTGACAGATCACAAGTAGGCAGAGAGGCAGGCAGAGAGAGAGGAAGGGAAGCAGGCTCCCTGCTGAGCAGAGAGCCAGATGCAGGGCTTGATCCCAGATGCAGGGCTCCATCCCAGATGCAGGGTTCATGACCTGAGTTGAAGGAGAGGCTTTAACCCACTGAGCCACGCAGGTGCCCCTTGGTGTTTTTTTTTTTCTTTTTTTAAAGAGGAAAGTTTACCTTTTTTAAAAGTTTTTATTTATTTGAGAGAAAGTGAGCAAACCAGAGAGCGAGAGCAAGAGAGAGAGAGAGCACAAGCAGTGGGAGAGGGAGAAGCAGAGTCCCTACCGAGCAGGGAGCCCAATATGGGGCTCATGGGGCTCAATCCCAGGACGCTGGGATCATGACCTAAGCCGAAGGCAGATGCCCAACTGACAGAGCTGCCCAGGCACCTCTGGACCCCCAGATTTTTTTTTTAAGATTTTATTTTTTATTTGACAGAGATCACAAGTAGGCTGAGAGGCCGGCAGAGATAGAGAGGGGGGAAGCAGGCTCCCTGCTGAGCAGAGAGCCCGATGCGGGGCTCGATCCCAGGACCCTGGGATCATGACCTGAGCCAAAGGCAGAGGCTTTAACCGACTGAGCCACCCAGGCTCCCCTGGACCCCTAGATTTTAACAGTGTAGATGAGTCAGGCCATTTATCAGCTTTGTGTGTTGGGACTTGACTTCTAAAAGTGGTCAGAGGACCAGCAGCCTCAGCATCTCCTGGGACTTTGGTAGTCTTTCAGAATCCCGCATTGCTTCCAACCACCTGAATCAGAATTTGTATTTTACTGAGCTTTTCAGGCCATTCGGATGAACTTTAAAATTGGAGAAACACTACCGTTGGAATACAGGGAGGTTCAGGCTATCCCACTTTTGCATAATTGGACATAATTGGACTTCTCTTCTGAAGACACATTGAAGCGTGGTTACTTGCTGAACTAGTTCCCAACAGTCTTTCATTAGCATTCTCCCCTGAAGGCATTGGAAAATTTATCCACCATCAAAAAGACCCATTACTTTGGATGAACTCAGCTTTGGGGAAAGAAGTCTTGACAATCCAAATCGCCTACCAGGGGCTAGCAAAAGCTAATGTAGCTTCCAAACCAACAAGGGAGGTTGCCTTGGGATGTGAGATGTGGCCGAGCATATTAAAGGAATTGCATGTTTTAGATGGCTACTTATTTTGGTTTTTTTAAGACTTGTTTATTTATTTATTTATTTGACAGACAGAGATCACAAGTAGGCTGAGAGGCAGGCAGAGAGAGAGGGGGAAGCAGGCTCCCTGCTGAGTAGAGAGCCTGATGTGGGTCTCGATCCCAAGTCCCTGAGATCATGGCCTGAGCCGAAGGCAGAGGCTTAACCCACTGAACCACCCAGGTGCCCCAGATGGCCACTTCTAAAAGTGGATTCTAACTGGGTGGTTTTAAAGAGCCTACTCCAGGGACGCCTGGGTGGCTCAGTTGATTAGGTGTCCACCTTCAGCTCAGGTCAGGATCTCAGGGTCCTGGGTTATAGCCCTGTACTAGGCTCCTTGCTCAGCAGGAAGCCTGCTTTTCCCTCTGCCCGCCTGCCTGACCACCATCCCCCAGCTTGTGTGCTCATGCTCTCTCTCTCTCTCTGACAAATAAATAAAAAATAAAGAGTCTGTTCCTTGTTCTCTGGAGTATGCTGCCTCTTTGTGATTTGGGTCTGTCTGTAGCATTTGCTCCACATTCTAAACTTGAAAATCAAAAAGATAAAAAATCAACACAATAACACCTGCATTCTTCTAATGAATTTTATGGTAAAACTTATTTTTACCATAAATTTTGACAGATTTTAGGGGCGCCTGGGTGGCTCAGTGGGTTAAGCCGCTGCCTTCGGCTCGGGTCATGATCTCGGGGTCCTGGGATCGAGTCCCGTGCCGGGCTCTCTGCTCAGCAGGAACCTGCTTCCCTCTCTCTCTCTCTCTGCCTGCCTCTCCATCTACTTGTGATTTCTCTCTGTCAAAAATAAAAAAAAATAAAAAAAAAATTTTGACCGATTTTAAATTTTTAACGGATTTAGCTTTTTGCCAACAAAGACCCAGTCATTAACATATTTGACAAATATTTATCATATGCCAGATGCTGCTGTGCAGCAATGACCAAAATAAGGGAAATACAACAGTGACATAGAAGTTACTGCAGGGTTGTGATATGATAGTCAATTTCATTTTTTCTGCTTTACCCTTCCTATATTTTCTCAAGTTTTCTATGATCATATATTGTTTTTATAATTTGAAAAAAAAAACACATAATTATGTGAACATTTTTTAAATAAGTCCGGTGTCATGTCAATTCAGTATAGTTTAATTTGAAGGTGGGATAGTGATTTTTCAAGCTGTTAAACCATTATGCTTTTATTAGTCTTTTTTTTTCTTTTTTTAAAATTGTATTTATTTTATTTTATTTTTATTTTTTTAAGATTTTATTTATTTATTTGACAGAGAGAGATCACAAGTAGGCAGAGAGGCAGGCAGAGAGAGAGAGGAGGAAGCAGGCTCCCCGCTGAGCAGAGAGCCCGATGCGGGGCTCTATCCCAGGACCCTGAGATCACGAACAGAGTCGAAGGAAGAGGCTTTAACCCACTGAGCCACCCAGGCGCCCCAAGATTGTATTTATTTTAAAAAGAGGCAGGGGAGGGGCAGAGGGCGAGGGAGAGAATGTCAGGCTGACTCCCCACCAAGTGTGGAGCCCTATGCTGGGCCCCACTTCATGACCCCCAAGATCATGACCTGGGCCGAAATCAAGAGTCAGACCCTTAACTGACTGAGCCACCCCTGCACCCTTTTTCTATTGAAAAAACTACTTAAGTATTATATATCCTCATCAGGATAACAAGGTTAAGTATTATTATGTACCTGAGAAAACAGTTAAAAGTGGAAACCGACCTTACAGTTCTTCCCTGTGTGTGCAACAAGGAAGTGGAGACAGATTTTTCATGTGTGCCTAATGGAAGCTGCTTAGTTCGCAGTAACACTACATGTGTATAAGTACACAGATATGCAGTCAAAATTACTGCAAAATGAAATAAGATATACTTCTGAAAAATTCAAGTGATTTAAGAATCTCTTTAAAAGTGTAACTTGGAGGGCGCCTGGGTGGCTCAGTGGGTTAAGCCGCTGCCTTCGGCTCAGGTCATGATCTCAGGGTCCTGGGATCGAGTTCTGCGTCGGGCTCTCTGCTCAGCGGGGAGCCTGCTTCCTCCCCTCTCTCTCTCTGCCTGCCTCTCTGCCTACTTGTGATCTCTCTCTGTCAAATAAATAAATAAAATCTTTTAAAAAAAAAAAGTATAACTTGGAGTAAAATGTATGATCTTAAGTGTATAGATTTTTTTTTTTTTTTTTTTTAAGATTTTGAAAGAGAGAACATGAGCAGAGGAGAGGCAGAGGGAGAGGGGGAAGCAAGCTCACCGCTGAGCAGAGAGCCCAATGCAAGGCTCCATCCCAGGACCCCGGTTTCATGACCTGAGCCAAAGGCACTTGCTTAACTGACTGAGCCACCCAGGCGCCCTGTTAGGTCCGTTATTAAACGGAACGAGACTGAGACAAAGTGAAAGTTATTTGAAGCTTTATTTTATGATAAGTATTAGAAATCAGATTGATTGGCCAGGGGAATGAGACAGAAACAAAGTTAAAGTTATGCAAAGCTCTATTCTATGCCAAGCATTAGAAGTCAGACTGACCTCCAGGGCCGTCTCTGCAAAGAGCGACCCCTCCCAATCTTACAGGCTACCTTTTATTGGGTGAAACTGTACCCCATATTTCGTATCTCAACCGGGTTTGTGTGTCTCTTGCTGATTGGCTAGTTCCATCCGGTCTGGTGACGTGTTATTCAAGATTACACAGGGACCGTTACAAACAGTACTTTCTGGGAAGGCTTAGTCTGTTAACATATTCAGTGTGAATAATAAGATCGTGGTCCTTCCCAAGATGGAGTCATTTTGGTTTGGGCAAGACCTTCTTACTATTACAAACAGTACTTGGTACTGATTAGATGTCTCCATCTGGCCTGACTTGTCCTTGTATTCTGGGCTCTGTTATCAGGAACTAGCTGACTACATTTTACTAGTTTCCTGGACTTGCTTCTAAGTAAGTTTCTCTGGGGGGAGAGTCAATTTAACTTTACTGCACAAACAACAAAATGGCTATTTACCCAAGATGGAGTCGCTCTGGCTAAATAGGTCCTTACACGTCCTTAAGTGTAAATTTCAATTAATTTTTTAAATTGAGGTAAAATACACATAACAAAATTCACTATTTTAAAATGTATAATTCATTTAGCACGTTTACCATATTGTGCAACCACCGGCTCTGTCCACTTCCAAAATATTTTAATTGGCCCCCAAAACAGACCTTGCACCCATTAAGCAACCATTCCCCTTTCTCCCTACCCCTAACCCCTGGAAACCATCACTCTGCTTTCATGTCCGCAGACTTGCCTATTCTGGACATTTCACATAAACAGAATCATCTGTGTTCGCTTCTGTGACTTAGTGTCATGTTTTCAGGGCTCATGCATGTTGTAACGTGTGTATCAGTGGTTCATTCCTCTTTATGGATGGCTAGTATTCCATCACATGGACAGACCACACCATGTTCATCTCTTCACCAGGTGTTGGACATTTGGAAGTGTAAGTGACATTGTGTCTTCCGGCTATTGTGAATGATGCTGCTGTGAACATTCTCTTCATGTGCAAGTTTTGCAGGAACGTGTGTTTTAATTCTCTCGGGTGTATACCTAGGAGTGAAATTGCTAGGCCATATGGTAACTCTATGTTTAGCTTTTTGAGGAACTGCCAGACTTTTCCATTCCCCACCAGTCACGCACGAGTGTTCCAATGTCTCCACATCCTTGCCAACATTTGTTATTGTCTGTTTTTTTGGTTATAGCCCTCCTAGTGGGTGTGAAGTGGAGCCTCATTGTGGCTGTCCCTATTTATGGCTCATCTGAACTAGGCTGTGACTTCCGTGAGGGCCTGAGCTGAATTTGTCTTGCTCATCATGCTTTCGCCAGTGTCTGGCAAAGTGCCAGCGTGTGCTAAATGAGAACGGACTATGTGGTGAGCAAAAGAATTGATAGCCACCGTTATTCATGTCCTAGTCGTCCCAGATATCTCTTCTGGCATTTGTAACTTTTGCCAGGGCTGGTCAGAAACATCGGTAAACACAGAGCAGTTAATGAAAGGAATGATGTTAAAAGTGTTAAAGTTCCCAACTTTAGTTTTCTTTTCATAAATCCCTTATACTGATATGAATATTGGTTTTAGGGAGAATTTAAATTTTCTTTTGCTGATTGAAGACATCAATAATACTCTTGTCTATGAGATATTGATTGGGTTGAACAATAGCTTTCCTGAAAGCTTGTCCCAAGGGCTACCCCTCTCCAGGGCTGGAGGGTAGGTATTCAGGCTGTAAACACATCACACAGATCAATCTACCTTTAATACGCTCTCTTAACAGATTAATCTCATCATTTCTCTGGGATAATGGCTTTCTTCTCTAAAACCTTTCTCTTGAAGTGCCTGGGTGGCTCAATGGGTTAAAGCCTCTGCCTTCAGCTCAGGTCATGATCCTGGGGTCCTAGGATCGAACCCCAGATCAGGCTCTCTGCTCAGCGGGAAGCCTGCTTCCCCCTCTCTCTCTGCTGCCTCTGCCTACTTGTGATCTGTCAGTCAAATAAGTAAATAAAATCTTTAAAAAAATAAAATAGAACCTTTCTCTCTCCTTAAAGATGTTCATTCTTTTACTCATTCATTCACAAAATGAAAATGCTGAAAAAGGGTTTTCTTCCCTTATCTCCTTACACACACAATGAAAAAAATATCTGTTCCAAGAACTTAAGATGAACAGGATATTAGAAACTTTCTCTGGCAACTTAATTGCTTTTGTGGTTCAAGGCCATTAACAGCCTAAAAGTAAAGAGTGGAAGAATCATGCAGTTTTTAAGATTGAATGAGTAATGCTCATAAGTTCTGGAAGCTTATGGGAAAGAGTACCTCCAATGCTTTGGCTGGGAAGCATGAAACTACTTTGAATTTTCTATCCAATAAACCCAGCTTGACAAGGATTGGTTAACCACTCCCTCAAGCTTTAGATCGAGTGAAGCTTTTGATCACTCTCTCCCGAACTCTAGGAGAAACAAGAATGTTCTTAAACACTAGATAAGACATACTGAGGATATGTTTCCAATTCGTTCTGATCAATCACTGAGACTCCAAAGTTGGGTTCTGACTTTGATTCCCAATATTAAGAAATTTTTTCTTTTTAAATATTTTATTTATTTATTTGACAGACAGAGATCACAAGCTGACAGACAGGCAGAGAAAGAGGGGGAAGCAGACTCCCTGCCGAGCAGAGAGCCCAGTGCAGGGCTGGATCCCAGGACCCTGAGATCATGACCTGAGCCGAAGGCAGAGGCTTTAACCCACTGACCCACCCAGGCAAAAAAAAAAAAAAAAAAGTTTTATTCACAGCTGGTCACAATAGGAAATGAGATGTATTGGGAGGGATTAAAAGGGAATGAATATGCTAAATCTAAAATTGTTAATTTATAAAGGTCATGCTATGGATTAAATCGTGTGCCCCCCCCCCCAATTTACGTGCTGATGCTCTAACTCCCCATGTGAAAGTATTTGGAGGTAATTAAGGTTAGATGAGGTCATTGAGCGTGGGGCCCTCATGATAGAGTAAGATCTAAGATCCTTATAAGAAGAGACACCAGATGAATGCTGTGAAGTGTGTAAACCTGGTGATTCACAGACCTGTACCCCTAGGGCTAATAATACATTATATGTTAATAAAAAAAATTTTTTTTAAAACGAAGAGACACCAGAGGGTTCTATTTCTGCCATATGAGGACACACTGAGAAGGTGGCCATCTGTGAGCCCAGAGAGAGCTCTCACCAGAAACTGAATCAGCTGACACCTTGATTTTGGCCTTCCCAACCTCCAGAACTCTGAGAAAAAAATTCCCGTTGTTAAAGTCACTCTGTCTGTGGCATTTGGTTACGGCAGCCTGAGCAAACGAAGACAGCTCATACATCTGTTTATATAATTGTTTGGTAGGATTAAAAACACAAAAACTAGTCAGAACTATTCCTCTTGGATCCAGTTTTTCCTTTGCCTAAATAAACTGAGGTCTACCATCCAAGGGAATGGTAAGGGACTGCTTCTAGTATACAACACTCGGGCCCAAATTCTTTTTCTTTCCCTATATCATCCCTATGTCACCATGTGGATTTTGCAGCTCCTCTTCCTCAAGAGCCAGAATCTGTTTCCTGACTTGAGCTAGGCTTATGCTTCAGCTAATAGAACGTGGTAGTGCCACCACTGAGCGGAGAATGCCAGGGTCTACTTGTCTCTGCTTTCTGGCACACATGAGAACGTTCTCTGGGGTAGCCTGCCAGAGGAGAAGAGACACACAGAGCCACTCCAGGTGTCCCAGTCATAGCCATTCCATAACATTCCATGATCAAGCTCCAGCAAGCTTAGCAGGGCTCCCGAGCCTACCGCTTCAGATTGTGTGAGCAAACCATGTTTCTTTATTTCACGTTGGAGGTTTTGTAGTTGTTACACGGCATTTTGTTGCAGTTGGGAACTATACATTACTACTCTCTGGCACTGGATGTTCATCAAACATCAGAGATCCAGAAACTCTTGCAAACTATAAGGCATGCAATTTTTACAAACCAAGGAATTAACATCCCGGGAAGAAGGAAAAGCAATGAACAAATATAGTTTCTGTTTCTATTACTGAAAGCAGCCACTTCTACTGGAAACTGCCATGTAGCCAAGTACTGAGAGTGAGGTTAGGTATCCTCAAAGAGATGAAAATGATGGGCGTAAAATGTACTCATCTCATACACTTATGAAAACTGCATAATGTATCTTTCGCATTAGCACTAAGAGATACGTGAAGTGGGTTCAAGCAAACAAATGATGACAATTGACAGGAGAAGTGTAAACTCACCCCCAGCTAATTCATTTGGTTATTGATCCTTCCAGTTGCAAATGCTGATGTTTCCTTTGGATGAAATAAAAGGTCCAGAGACAGCAATGAGGGTTTCTTTCCCCAGAGAGTGAGGTCAATTCAGGTCATGAGCTTTGAGAAGCTGGAATGTTACCTTGGGTCTGGAAATACTTAGTGATGCTTGTCAGCCTAGCGATCAAGTTTCCCCAGCAGCTAAGTTAATTACCCAGAACTTTCTGTATTAATTGAGCCCTGAGACGTGACATGACTCTCTCAGAGTTGGGGCTCATTTTATTTAATAGGAGAAATTTTCTTCCCTTGCAGCTGGATTTTCTTGGATTATTAAAAAAGAGATGGTTTATGCATGTACACAGGAGACATGGTTCACACATTACATTTTCCTTGCTCAGGGCAATCAGAGCAATTATCTGTTTCCTCTAACAAGATGTCTTAGAATTGCACAACAACCCTAGTTAAGGTTTGTCATTTTCAGAAGTTTTGGAACTGATCAGCAGGTAAAGCATGTGCTCTGTGACACTGCTGGGCTTCCCATCTGTCGTGGGAGCTGCACATGACACGCCAGCACTTAGCTGCTGGAGAGCTGCTGTCTAATGAGCAACGGGGAACATTGGTTTTACTTGGCACACGTTTACTTGGGACGTACAGTGTTCAGAGACACAGAAAATCATGCGTATAGTCATGCATTACTCAAAATAACTTAAAACATCTTCGATAATGACTCCGTTCATTCATAGGCATGGCATTGCTCTTCATGACACCAGATTAAAGAACCAGCTGAGTTCCCAATGCTCATTAAGGCGCAGAGGCCATGGGAGGCTGGGTGGCTCAGTCAGTTAAGGATCTGCCTTCAGCTCTGGTCATGATCCCAGGGTACTCATCGGGGCTCGTGCTCAGTGGGAAACCTGCTTCTCCCTCTCCCTCTGCCTACCGCTCCCTGTGCTTGTCTCTTTTTCCCTCTCTAACAAATAAATAAATAAAATCTTTAAAAAAAAAAAAAAGATGCAGAGACCACCCTCGTTCATTGCTGGTGGGAGTGTGAAATGGTGTACCCACTGTGGAGAAGAGTCTGGCAGTTCCTAAAAAAGTTAAACACAGAGTTACCATATGACCCAGAAATTCCACTCCTAGGTATATACCCCCAAAGAATTTAAGACATTTGTTCATACAAAAATGTGTACATGAGTGCTCACAGCAATATGATTCACAATGGCCAAATGTCTATGGACAGATAGACATTTGCAGATAGACATATACAGATAAATATAACATAATCTATCTTTACAACAGATTATTACTCAGCCGCAAAAAGGAATGAAATAGTCACCTAGGCTATGAAATGGACAAACCTCAGAAACATTACACTAAATGAAAGAAGCCAACATAAATGGCCACAGATTGTAGGTTTCATTTATATGAAGTGTCCAGAATATACCAATCTATAGACACAGAGAGATTAGTGGTTGCCAGGTGTTGGGGACATGGGGAACAGGGAGTGATTGCACATGGGTCTGGGGTTTCATTCTGGGATTATTAAAATATCTTGGAATTAGATGTTCTGGAATTAGATGCTTGCAGATTCTTTCCCCATCCAGTCCAAACCTTTCATTGTTAATGTGACTAACCCAAATTCCTTCCACAGGGAAGACTGGCTGTGTGAATCACAGAGAGAGTTCTCAAGGCTAAGACTAGATCTTGGGGGGTCTGATTCCCACGCTAACTTTCTTCTTGTTTCATCAGTCATGACCACATTTGAATCACCTTTTCTCTGATAGGCAGGAGACTATTTGGTGACTGGGGAACTAACAGGGACAGTCACTGAAGACCACCCAAGATGAGATAAAGGCTCACATAGGACCAAATTAAGGAGACTGAAGGTTTTTCTGAGGACTAAACAGGTCTGGCAGGATAAATTGCTTTTAGTAATTTAATTATATATTAATAAAGACGATTACAGTTGCAAGAGCCAAAAACCTTCCTTAATCAAGCTAAAGCAAAAGCAAACAAAACAAAAGCCCCAAACCAGATGGACAAACATTTGCTCATTTTTGTGGTTGGGAGATTGTCTGCTGGAAAAACTGATCCCACTGAAGAATGAACTGAAGAACTATGATCTTTTTTTTTAAAAGATTTTTTTTTTATTTATTTGAGAGAGAGAGAGACAGTGAGAGAGAACATGAGAGGGGAGAAGATTGGAGGGAGAAGCAGACTCCCCTTGGAGCTGGGAGCCCGATGTGAGACTCGATCCTGGGACTCCAGGATCATGACCTGAGCCGAAGGCAGTTGCTTAACCAACTGAGCCACCCAGGCGCCCTAAGAACTATGATCTTAAGGTAGAAACAGAAGTCAATGGACCATAGCTGTCTCTTCTCCTCTCCTACCCACCTCAGTTCTGCTCGTTTCTGTTTCTTTTTGCAAATTGGCCTTGTTCTCCCTTCCTACAGGTAGCATCAACAGCCCTGCCTGGCAACCTCAAGAGAAAGAGGGATCTTTTTTCTCCACAGTCCATACAGCAAACCCCGAGAAGGATCTGATTTGTTCTGCCAGGACCATATGCCCACCCCCATATTCAGAAGGGCATGTGCTGTGACTTTTTTCAAATCAAAGACAACACATTTTGGGGAATGATAGTAGAGAATGCTCAAAAGACAAAATAAATAAACCAAAGTCCACAAGTTATAAATCCTTGCTTCTTTTATTGACTTGGAGGTCTGCTTTGAAATGTGAAAGGTGAAGAAGATCAGCGTTCAGTTTTCATAAAAAGGGAGGTCAACCAAACATCTACAACAGCGAGACCTTCCCAGTCTCCCAGAGACAGAGACTGGGGATTTTTTTTTTTTTTTTTTTAAAGATTTTATTTATTTGTTTGACAGAGAGAAATCACAAGCAGGCAGAGAGATAGGCAGAGAGAGAGAGGAGGAAGCAGGCTCCCTGCCGAGCAGAGAGCCCGATGCGGGACTCGATCCCAGGACCCTGAGATCATGACCTGAGCCGAAGGCAGCGGCTTAACCCACTGGGCCACCCAGGCGCCCCGAGACTGGGGATTTTTGACTTATGACCTATGCTACCTTTTTTTTCTCAATGAGGTCAAATTACCATTTTGTATATTTGCTGCTGTACCCCTAGGACTTAGCACAATGTCTGGCACATAATAGGTACTCAAAAATATTTGTGGAGTGAATTTTAAGGATTTGAATAACAAGTGACCCAAAGGAATCTTGGCAATAAGGAGCACATACCAGATACTAGGGGCCTATGTCAGAAATCGAGACTGCAGAGATTGAAAAACAAAACCCGGTGCCTGCCTCTGAGGCACTCACAGCCCATCAGAGGGAGCTACTTATGCAGATCATTGGGGAAAAATGAAACAAAACCAATAATAAGTATAATAAATGAGGCTTGATCAAAGTGCTTTGAAAATGATTACATAATCTCAGAAGAGATGATGGTATAGTACATCCTAAGAGTTAAAGTGCTTTCAGGGGGTGCCTAGGTGGCTCAGTGGGTTAAGCCGCTGCCTTTGGCTCAGGTCATGATCTCAGGGTCCTAGGATGGAGCCCACATCAGGCTCTCTGCTCAGCAGGGAGCCTGCTTTCTCCTCTCTGTCTCTCTGCCTGCCTCTCTGCCTACTTGTGATCTCTCTGTCAAATAAATAAATAAATAAAATCTTTTAAAAAAAGTAAATAAATAAAAGGGGCGAGGTTTATAAAAGTAAACTGAGGCAAAGAAAGAAGTTATTTATGTTGGGGTGGCTGGTTGGCTCAGTCAGTTAGGCGTCTGCCTTCATCTCAATTCATGATCTTGGGGTCCTGGGACCCAGCCCCAAGTGGGGCTCCCTGATCAGCAGGGAGTCTGCTTTTCCCTCTCCCTCTGCCCCTGTTTGTGCTTTCTCTCTCTCCCAAATAAATAAAATCTTAAAAAAGAAGTTATTTATGTATTTAATTTCCTGCGAAATGTCGATTTCCTCTTTTACAAACGAGAGACAGTTACATAGATAATGTATATGTTAAAAGGTACAGAGTTGTATGTTCAAAATACATGTAATTGTATGTCTAAAGTGTACAGAGTTCTCAAGATAGGGAATTAAGGTTTTCTATTCCAAGTTACCAATAACTTGCTTTTGGGCACAGGAATTTATACATTTCTGCCTCATAATACTCTTAGTCTTGTGAACTAAGGCCACATGTTCATTCATTATTCTATTAAACATACAGCGATTGAGACAAAAACAAGGTACTAGGCAGTGTGTGTGTGTGTGTGTGTGTGTGTGTGTCTGTATGTAGCCAAAGTTGAATAGTACCTGGTTTTTCTTTCAAAGGTCATTGAGATTAGTACGGAAGGCAAGTCATTATTAATAGTAATTCAGAAAAAAAAGTAGTAATTCAGGCTATAGAGAAGCCTCTTGGGAGAGATACTGATGAATGGAAGGGGAATAGTAAAAAATTGTTTGAAAACATCGTCTAGGGATTGATTTTGCCAGGCTACGAATGCCAGACTAGAGATCTTGTAGTTTATCGGGTAGGACCCCAAAGTGGTATCACCCTCTATGACTCGGCTGTCTCTAAATGACATTTGTGAAATAGTGAGAAAAAATGTTTCATCGTCTTTAAAGAGCTAAATGAAACTTCCAAACACTGAGTTTAGAAATTAACATCATGAAACATACGAATTTTAGTGGTGCAAATTTAATTTCATTGCTTTTAAACAGGATTGTTTCAAAATACAATTTTTTTTTTAAAGATTTTATTTATTCATTTGACAGACAGAGATCACAAGCAGGCAGAGAGGCAGGCAGAGAGAGAGGAGGAAGCAGGCCCCCTGCTGAGCAGAGAGCCTGATGCGGGGCTCGATCCCAGGACCCTGAGATCATGACCTGAGCCGAAGGCAGCAGCTTAGCCCACTGAGCCACCCAGGTACCCCTCAAAATACAATTTTAACGGTTTTCAAATCAAACAAATTGGCAGCTCCCCCAACCACCGCAAACAGAGACGTTCAGCTGCGGCCCTCAAGGCATCATCTTCCTTTCACTGTCCAAGGCACTCGGGAACTTACTTCTTCCGCTCCAGTTTCTGTAGGGACTCAGTTTTGAGGTGCACCGTCTTTGCTCCATCCCGCACAGCACCCCTGGATATTCTAATTGGCTGTAGCCCTCCCATGTGCTATGGTTTACCTTCTCTGATTGGCCAATGGCTTGCCGCGAGCGAGGATACCCGTTTCCTGGGCTACAGCGGGGTCCTGTGGGGGCCCGAGGAGGGTGGTGCGCTGCTTCAAGCCGGAACCCGGGCGTGGCGGCCGCGCCGTGGAGCGGCCGGGCTCCCGGACTTAGTCCCGGGCCACGATGGCCAGCGTCCACGAGAGCCTCTACTTCAACCCCATGATGACCAATGGGGTGGTGCACGCCAACGTGTTCGGCATCAAGGACTGGGTGACGCCGTATAAGATCGCGGTGCTGGTGCTGCTGAACGAGATGGGCCGCACGGGCGAGGGCGCCGTTAGCCTCATGGAGCGGCGGAGGCTCAACCAGCTGCTCCTGCCGCTGCTGCAGGTGAGCGGCCCCGCCGGCTCCCGCTCATTCAGCAAACCTTGCCTGAGCACCTGCTCTGTGCCGGACACCGCCCTGGGCCTGGGGGCACGAGTGTTCAGCCGGCACTCTTGAAGCCCGGGAGGACCTCAAAAAAAAAAAAAAAAAAAAAAAAAAAAAAAAAGGAGTTAATCCACCTGCTAAGGACGAGTCCTTATTACTCCATCGACCAGGCGCTCTACATGCATTTTTGGGGGGGGGGGTTCATATTTGTTTCCAGCATTTCTCAGCTGAGCGACAGGGGGAGGAATGCTTTTCCCAGACCCTCGTCTTCTAGGGCGAGGGGCTGCACGTAGTCCTGAGCGTTGGAGACGGGCGAATCGAACGGGCTCTCCGAGGACCGCAATTACCTAAAACGAGCAGCCGACCTTGAGCACTGAACCGTTGGTTAAGCCCTTTCCATGTTTTCTTTCATTTCGCAGACTCGGGGGATAGCAAGTCCCGAAACCTCGTTGGGTCTCTGGTTTCTCTCTGTAAAATGGGGACAGTAAGAGAGGCTCTGTTTGGGGAGGGTTGTGTTAAATTGGATTCTGCTTCACAGAGTGTGGTATATAGTAAAATGCTGAGTGTTAGCAGTTTTCCGTTTTAGTGTGTTTTCATGGGTCATGCACCTTTGATATCAGTTAGGGTTCTTCTCATTTGTATGTGTGATTTTATGATCGACTCTCCCCTGTTAGACTGCTATAAGGGCCGTGTTCTGTGCTACTTTTGTTCACTCTTGTTATCCCCAGAGCTTAGTAGAGCACCTAAGTAAAAGTGTGGGGTAAGTGAAATGGGATATACCCTCTCGTGGCAGATGGGTGGACTCCCGGGAACCGGGAGGACTTAGGAAGTGGAGTGTTAAGCTGGAACTTGAAGGATGAGTAGTTGTCTATTGAGCAGTGGTGGCAGAAACAAAGATCTGGGGTCCTGGGCCCCCACAACAGCAATATGCTTGATAAAGGGTTTGGGTTTTTGTGTTTTGGGGTTTTTTTTTAGATTTATTTATTTGAGATAGCACGTGTACATGCAGAGGGAGGGGTAGAAGGAGAGGAAGAGGGAAAGAATCTCAAGTAGACTCCCAGCTGAGCTTGGAGTCCAATGAAGGGTTCCATCTCAGGACACTGAGATCATGACCTGAGCTGAGACCAGGTCCGCCACTTAACTGACTGAGCTACCCAGGCACCCCTAAATGGCTTTTTAAAAAATACATCACCCACGGGCGCCTGGGTAGCTCAGTTGGTTAATCGTCTGCCTTCCGCTCAGGTCATGATCTCCAGGTCCTGGGATGGAGCCCCACATTGGACTCCCTGCTCATCGGGGAGTCTCCTTCTCCCTCTCCCTCTGCCTCTCCCCCTGCTTGTGCTCTCTCCAAATTTCTCTCAAATGAATAAATAAAATCTTAAAAAATATATGTATACATTTTATACGTAAAAAATTTATATACATATATAGCCATATATATATATATATATATATAATCCGTCTTAGTTGGGGGAGGGTACTGCGGACACAGATTAAGTGGCTTACCCAGTTGGTTGAATACAAGACTGGGGTCTCCATTACTTGTAGCTCCCAGTCCTAGCCACATTACTGTTATTACAAGTGTATTTTCCCCATTATTGAAATAAAAGTCATTATATTGTAAGATTCAGTAATAGAAGAAAGAAACAAAACAGTACTTGTGTTTTAGCTCCCATCAGACTGCCTTTGTTCGTGCTGTTTTTTCTGTCTTAAATGATCCTTTGTGGTTCTTTGGTTCTTGTGGTTCTAATGTTCCAGTCAGACTCCCAATTCCTTTGCTTAATGTTTGGCTTTAAGCATTAGTTAATTTTTAAAAACCAGTTAATTTTTAATTACTCAACTAACATACAAAAATTTATTGTAAAAACTTCAGCTGTTACTAAAATTAATGGAGTGAAAGGTTATGGTTCTTCATGTCATCTGGTCCTTTTGCCTCAGAGATTATCACTGTTAATGTTCGCTCATTTAACTATTTATGGAGTCGCAGGTCAGAATAGAGCTTTCTAGACATTTTTTTAAATCCATGTGTATATAAGTAGGTAGAAGCATATGATTGTAAGGATGTATTTGTATCCTTTTAATTTAATTTTGCTTGAATTAAAAAAATTTTTTTTTACAAAAATAAAATTTTATTCTATAGCTTACTCCTTTCATTTAACCAGTCTTGGAGAGCTTTCCATGTCAGTACATTTGAATAGAGCCACCCAATTATTTTTAACAGCTACATTGTATTCCCCAATAAGGAAAGAAATATAACTCCTAATTTTAATGTTAAAGTAAGTTTATAGGGGCACCTGGGTGGCTCAGTGGGTTAAGCCTCTGCCTTCAGCTAGGGTCATGATGTCAGGGTCCTGGGATTGAGCCCCACTTTGGCTCTCTGCTCAGCGGGGAGCCTGCATCCCCCACCCCTGCCTGTCTCTCTGTCTTCTTGTGATCTCTCTCTCTCTGTCAAATAAATAAATAAAATCTTTTTAAAAAGTTTATAACTTATTATAAGTTATGGATTAACTATTGATGGACTTACAGGTTCTTTTCAGTTTTTCTTCGTTTCAAACAACGCATGCCAAACATACCTTCCCCCGAAGTGGAATTGCTTCCCACATCTAAAACTGGCATATATAGTGTCAACTTACTCTCCAAAAAAGATTCAGTGTTTGGTTTAAAACCTCAGTTAGACTGTAATCTTCTTGACAGAGAAGGATGCATACTCTTTGTCTCTACTGGTACCTTTTACGGACTTGGGCACATAGTGTCTGCCTACTTCACAAGGTTTTGGGAAGGATCAAATGAAATTGTTTGTGAAAAATAGGACACCTGTGTTTGAATAATGTTTTCCAGTTTACAAAGCACTTTTCCTTTTCTTACTCTTTCTCTGTCAGGAACAAGAGAGATGGTTACGATTATCTACATTTTGCTGAGGAAGGAAACTAGCTTTGCCATGATTACAAAATAAAAAGGAAGGAAGGGCAGGTCCTTGGACTACAGAGTCTATGCTTTGTTTCCATTTTAAACCTTTCCTCCAATGAACCGAGAGTGCTTTGCAAATCTGATGTATTCCTTTAGCATTTTACAGATTGGTTATATTTGTGATTTGAAATTTCACATTTGGAATACCTGTTAAAGCAGAGGGGTTGATAAATGAATTCATGTTTACTCTTTACCATTTTCCAGCTCTTAAAATTTATTTGTAACCCCTCTGTCATCTTTATCCAGGGCCCAGATATTACACTGTCTAAACTGTACAAGTTAATTGAAGAATCTTGTCCCCAGCTGGCAAATTCAGTACAGATCAGGTGAGCTTTCTTTCCTTCTGTATATGTGAAAATACGTTTATGTAGATGAAAATTAGAAAAATGTACAAGATAATGAATTCTCTAAAAATATATCTTTGTTACTCTCAATTTTCCTAAGTACTTTACTTCTCTTTTTGAAAAATGGTTAACATTAAACATACTGTTTCAAAACTTATTTTTCTGTACAGATCTACCTTGTTCTTCTTAGTTGTTGCAGAGAATTACATTTTTGCTGGCTGATCTGTTATTTTGACACATTTTATGATCATGAAAACATGAGCAGTGATGCTTTTTAGAATAATGAGAGTGATATTTTGGATTGTCAAGTTTGTTTTCCGTGCCACCATTTTATATGAATATCTAATTTGCTTTTAAAATAGCTTTATTGGGTATAACTGTGGAATGTGAAACATGAGAGGATGTTCAGAGGGACTTCCTAAAATACGCACCTCAATTTTCTCATTCAGAATCAAACTGATGGCTGAAGGCGAATTGAAGGATATGGAACAATTTTTTGATGACCTTACAGATTCTTTTTCTGGAACTGAACCAGAGGTTCACAAAACGAGTGTAGTAGGTATGACGCTCTTTTAAGGAGAGCAGAGAATGTTTTCATTGAAGTGAGCAGCTTTCTGAATCACATCTATCATGACTCTGCCATTTCTGAACAAACACAGTGGGGTATTGGACACGTTTTAGTTGGTATTTCTTGCCTTGCCATTGTATCCTATGTTTAACTATCTTGTGGAAAAGCATCTTCTGTTTTGTCTGTAATAGTCCCAACTATTAGCCTGGTCCTGGGGCCTTTTAGGGTTTCAGAGCTGTTTCTCATAGTTCTCTGGATTCCTTGTCTGCACCATACGACTCTAAGTCAGGGTCACTATTTAAACTTTTATGAACAGAAGTGAAGTAAGACTATATCATTGCTATAGTTAATAAGGTGCATACATGAAATTTCTTGAGGCTTTTCTATTGGGCTTATATCCATACTTCATTCGGCTTTTTTGTGGGATAGTTTTTATGTCATTCAACATCAGTTATTCCATGATCTCCCGTGTGCCAGGATCTGGACTTACAGGATATATAGGGACCTTCCTCTTGTGGAGATCGCATGCTGGTAGGGTGAGGCTAGATGGTGACAAGTAAACAAGTAAATAACATAATTTCAGATAGTTCCAGTAGCCACGAGAAAACATTTTGGATGGCTAAAGATGATAGGGTGTGGGGGCAGTGGGGTGAGCTGGGGACTGAACCCTGTATAAGATGAGGAAACCAGTTTTGTGAAAGATGGGGAAAGAACATTCTGGGAGGAGGGAATAGCAATTGCAAGTGTCTCTTTTTGATTCTTTTGCAGGCAGAGTTGCAAGAAACAGTATCAACATTATGTAGCCTGGATTTTAGTTAATGCCTTCTCCTGTGTATTTTCTAGGTTTATTTTTGCGCCATATGATCTTGGCCTACAGTAAGCTTTCTTTCAGTCAAGTGTTTAAACTGTACACCGCCCTTCAACAGTACTTCCAAAATGGTGAGAAAAAGACAGTGGAGGATGCTGACATGGAACTGACCAACAGAGAGGAGGGCGAAAGAAAAATGGAAAAAGAAGAACTTGATGTGTCTATCCGGTAATTTGGGTTTTTTGGGTAGGCATCCCTTTCCTGTGAAATAGTGTAATTACAGGCATAGTAAATCCTCATTCATTCAGAGCTCACATGCCGCCCGCTGTCTTTTTGCCCCTTTAGATCTAAGAAGTTGACCCGTATGGGTTGCTTCAGTGGGCTTCTTGCCTTCTGATTTCTGACTGGGAGGCGGTAGTGGGCCGAGGAGAGTGGGGTCAGGTTGTTGATCCGCTGGCTCCCTTCCCTCAGGGCCATAGTGGACTGTCTGTGGGGTCACAGCTTCTATCAGGTGGTCCTCTCTGCGTTCTTGTGGGATCGGGGAACTAGGAAGAGGTTCCCAGGCCTGGGTTGTCAGGTTCCCCACTCACCAGCCCTGGGAACGGTATTGTCTCTTACAGCTTCTCTGTCTCCTGCCCGGAGTTTTATAAGTGGTCCTTTATTAAACTCTTCTCAGATCACCCCATCTGAATGGGCCATTTGTTTCCTGCTGGGACCCTCCCAGACCGATAGTGTTCCTTATGTCAGAGTGAGTTAAGAGTTGATTAATTCAGTGAAAATGTATGGCGTGCCTATTAAAGTTGAAGCAGAGGAGATGGCGTGCCACTGCTCACCTAGTTGTTGAAGCTCAGAACCTCAGAGTGCCCTTGGTTCCCCCCTCTGTCACCCCGACAGCCAGTCCCTCAGCCCAGGCACTTGTTCCTCCACGGCAGTTTGGTCTTAGTTCACTTGTCTCCATCGCCACTGCTGCCCCGGCAGCCCCAGCGGCGCATCTCCACTAAGGCGAGACTTCTCGGCCTCCCCGCTGGCCTCCGTGCCTCCGCCCTGGTCTCCCTGCAGTGGGTTTCCTGCAGCATCCAAGGGAGCCCCTGCGCGCGTAAACCGTACCCTTCTGCCCCAAACGCGCAGCGACTGTCGTTGGTGTTCGGACCAGAATCCCAGCCCGTCACGGCCTTAGAGGCTGTGTGTTCTGGCCCCGTCCCCCTCCGCCTCTTTCTCCTCACTCTCCGCCCCGCCCTTCGCGGGTCAGCAGCTCGGCCTGCTTTCAGCTCTGCTAATACTCCATGCTGACTTCGGCTCCAGCTCCGGCCTCATCACACAAGCCTTCCCTGAACACATCTCTGGAGTAATCTCCATCCCAAATACTTCCTTAGTTCCATCAAGGCTCTCCTCACGGAGTAACTTTTCACATTTATTTGCTTACTCCGTTGTATCTGTCTTCTGCCTTGGCACCCCTTCAGATCTAAGACCCCTGTCTGTCTTGCTTCGGGGCATCTTTCCCAGTGCTTAGTGTACTGCCTGCCTGACAGAATGTGTCGGTGGATATGTGCTGGATGAGTGACTGCAGAAAATCAACACACACAGCCTGTTGCCCGCACTGCCCAGTGGTCCCTAAAGCGCTTTTTACTGACTTTCTTCACTTCACTCCCTCACTTCCCCTCCCCCCACCTGTTACCTGGGATCACCTCCCAAGTAAACTGCTGCCGCTGGGAGAGAAGGATACACACGTGCGTATATACGTGTACAGTATATGCCATTACGTGTATACGTGTACATATATATGTGTACAGTATATGCCATATACGTGTATACATGTGCATATATATGTGTACAGCATATGCTATATGTGTGCATATATATGTGTACAGTATATGCCATATACGTGTATATGCGTGCATATATATGTGTACAGTATATGCCATATCTGATCTCGAGGAGCCCAACGTGTGGTGAGGACGACTGGCATCACAGATCATCACACTGCAGCATGCTCAGAGCTCTGATTAAGTAAGCCTTGCCTGCCCTGAGGAGACTGGCTAAACACCGTCGGGGAATGGTTCGTTCCTAGAGTGGCCTTTGTTTGATTCCATGATTTGTTGAGCACATACTGGGCGCAAGAGCTTATATACCATTAAATACTTCCAAAATCTCACTCACTTAGAGCTGCTAACAAATGCCTCTCACGTAGTGGAGGCAGAACAGTGTAGGCTTGAGTCTGGCTCTGGTGACAGACTGCTGGCTTAGGGTTTCGGCTCCTCCACTTATCCTCTGTGTGATTCTGGGCCAGTTACTCACCCTCTCTCTCTCTGTGCCTCAGCATCCTCATCTGCAAAACGGGGCATCCCGTCCCCTCCTCAGAGGGGTGTTGCGAGCATTAAATGTCAGATCCATGTAAGTGTTTGGAACTGTGCCTGGCACGTAGTAAACGACCGGTGAATACAGGCGCTCTTTTTCTCTAGTTTCTCTTTTAGCTTAGCTGCCTCAGGAGTGCATCCAGGCCGCAGGGTCGTCCTTGCTCTGGCTACTTTATCTACTTCAGGTTGCAGAATGTCACTTCCTGCGAAATGTTAAAGTTCAGACTTATTTTGGTTTGCCTGTCTCCTAAATCAATCCTATGTAATTAGGTCTAACTGCATCGTTTTGCTTTTATCCTATTCTAAGAACATCTTTGTGTGACCCAGTGTATTTACTATGAAGGTGTATCGTTTTATGTCAAATCATGATGTTGTACACCTGAAACTAATGTCACATTGTGCACACTATACTCAAAAGAAACAAAGAAAAAGAAAAAAAGAAGAAGAAAGTCTACAGTGAATTACAATGTCTAAAAACTTTTTTTAGGGGCGCCTCAGTGGCTTAGTTAAAGCCTCTGCCTTCAGCTTAGGTCATGATCCCAGGGTCCTGGGATCAAGGCCTGCATTGGGCTCTCTGCTCAGTGGGGAGCCTGCTTCCCTTCCTCTCTCTCTGCTTGCCTCTTGACTACTTGTGATCTCTGTCAAATAAATAAAATCTTTAAAAAAATTATATATATAGATATATAATTTTTATATATATTATATATCTATATATATAATTTTTTTAAAGGTTTCTTATTTATTTATTGTCAGAGAGCACAAGCAGGCAGTGTCACAGGCAGAGGCAGAGAGAGAAACAGGCTCCCTGCTGGACAAGGAACCTGATGCGGAACTCGATCCCAGGACCTCGGGATCATGACCTGAGCCGAAGGCAGCGGCTTAACCGACTGAGCCACCCAGGCATCCCTTTTATTATATTTTTTTTTTTTTTAAAGATTTTATTTATTTATTTGTCAGAGAGAGAGTGAGTGAGAGCGAGCACAGGTAGACAGAGTGGAAGGAAGAGTCAGAGGGAGAAGCAGGCTCCCTGTGGAGCAAGGAGCCCGATGTGGGACTCGATCCCAGGATGCTGGGATCATGACCTGAGCCGAAGGCAGCTGCTTAACCAACTGAGCCACCCAGGCGTCCCTCTTTTATTATATTTTTTAAAGATTTTTATTTACTTATTTATTTGACAGACAGAGATCATAAGCAGGCAGAGAGGCAGGTAGAGAGGTTGAGCAGAGAGCCCGATGTGGGGCTGGATCCCAGGCCCCTGAGATCATGACTTGAGCCGAAGGCAGAGGCTTTAACCCACTGAACCATCCAGGCGCCCCCCCAAAAATACTTTTTTTAAAAAAATAGGGGTGGAGAATTTTAAACCATAAGAACTGAGAATCAAATTGCATATATATTACAATTGTATGTCTTCCCAGCGATAAAACAGAATTTTTTTTTTTTTTAAGATTTTATTTATTTATTTGACAGAGAGAAATCACAAGTAGATGGAGAGGCAGGCAGAGAGAGAGAGGGAAGCAGGCTCTCTGCTGAGCAGAGAGCCCGATGCGGGACTCGATCCCAGGACTCTGAGATCATGACCTGAGCCGAAGGCAGCGGCTTAACCCACTGAGCCACCCATGCGCCCCAGAAATGTTTTTTCACTTAAAATATACAATATGCAGAATGCTCTGTAATGGTTAAAAAATGTATACCAATGTAAATTTTCATAATTTTCCAGTAAGTGACATTTCTGGACCAAAAAAAAAAGGTGTATGTATAGTTCCAGAAGATAGTGTACATATAGTAACTGAATTTTGTCACTGAAATTAAAGAGATACACTATTTAAATATTTTTCTTGGGGCGCTTGGGTGGCTCAGTGGATTAAAGCCTCTGCCTTTGGCTCGGGTCATGATCTCCAGGTCCTGGGATCTAGCCCTGCATCGGGTTCTCTGCTCAGCAGGGAGCCTGTTTCCCTCTCACTCTCTGCCTGCCTCTCTGCCTACTTGTGATCTCTCTGTCAAATAAATTTTTTTTAAAATCTTAAAAATAAATAAATAAATAAATAAATATTTTTCTCAATTATCAAAATTTTTTGTCAACAAATAAATGGTTTTACTTGTAATAAGATTTTATTTTATAGAATATATTTACATTAAAAAAAGAAAGAATATATTTACATTCATTTCTTGTTTTTTAAAGAGGAAAATTTTATTTTTTGTGATCTTTTCTAATGTTTTATTGCAATATGAAAAGCTTCTTAATTTAGCTCTTTTCTTTCTGTTTACTTTCTTTCTTTCTTTTTTTTTCATTATTGGAATGTTTTCAGGTCTCTTTTCTTCAGGAAAGTTATTTTTCTTGTCCTGGATATTTGTATTAAAATTAGAAAGGAGTGGGGCGCCTGAGTGGCTCATTCAGTCAAATGTCCGACTTGATCTCAGCTCAGGTCTTAATCTTAGAGTCGTGAGTTCAGCCCCACATTGGGCTCCATGCTGCGTGGCGTGGAACCTATATGAAATAAATAAATAAATAATAAAGCAGATTAGAGGGGCGCCTGGGTGGCTCAGCGGGTTAAAGCCTCTGCCTTCAGCTCAGGTCATGATCCCAGGGTCCTGGGATCGAGCCCTGCATTGGGCTCTCTGCTCAGCAGGGAGCCTGCTTTCTCCTCTCTCTTTGCCTGCCTCTCTGCCTACTTGTGATCTCTGCCTGTCAAATAATAAAATCTTAAAAAAAAAAAAACCCACAGATTAGAAAGGGGAAAGAAAGCAATATTGCATAGCTTGCAAATCTCCCATCCCACAGTGAAATTATTCTTATCTGGATGGAGAAACCCAACCGCTAATTAATTGATTTTTCCCCCACTGTTAGTTTAGAAGAGAGGGAAGAATTATTTAGTCCACGGATGTTTATCATTTATCAAAAAAATCCCATCACAGAGGAGAGGGCATGCTGAAATTGAGCCTGTGTTTCATTTGCCGGCAGTTGCCAAGTGCCAGCAGTCAGGACCAGGCTGATAGGATTAGCCCGTGTGAGTCTGCCACGGAGGCTACAGGTCTGCAGGCTGCTGTAATTACAGCCTCCCTGTGCTCCTAAAAGGACCTAACAGAAGTAGAAATTCTCTGGTAATTCTTCCCTTGCCAGTGATTTAATATAAATCTCCCAGACTCATTAATTTATTCAACAAATACTTCCTGAGTGCTTCCTGTGTACCAGATACCATGGCAAGAGGCTGTGTCGTCACCAAGGGGAGAGGGCCCTGTTTTCACGGAGTCCTGCGCGGAGGGTCAGATAATAGAGAGGCAACTGATCATTAATGTAGTTTCAGAGCAAGGCATTGCCTTTGAGAGGAAATGGAACCCTCAGGTAGAGGGTAGAGAGAGAGTAACTGGGGTCCGGCTGAGGAGGGGCCCCTTAGACCCAGAGCCAGGTGATGAAGGAGCCAGGAGAAATTGCCAGAGCACACGGCATACACCCTGCTTCCAAGATAGGACAAGCTGCTTGTTGGAGGCACAGATGGAGGACTGTGGCTCGGGGAGAGGGGCTGCCTCATGCCCTCTGTTCACCTCATAAGGGTGAGGTCCTCGCTTCCTCCTTGAATGTTTAAAGATTTTTTTTTTTAATTTATTTATTTGACAGAGAGATCACAAGTAGGCATAGAGGCAGGCAGAGAGAGAGAGAGGAGGAAGCAGGCTCCCCGCTGAGCAGAGAGCCCGATGCGGGACTCGATCCCAGGACCCCGAGATCATGACCTGAGCCGAAGGCAGCGGCTTAACCCACTGAGCCACCCAGGCGCCCTCCTCCTTGAATGTTTAATAACCGTTTCTGTCCCGGTCCCTCGCTGCCCCTGCTTCTGTCAATATCCTGCTCAGAAACCTCGAAGGATTTCACAGTCTTCCCCAGCTGGTGTTCAAGGCCTTCCACAGTTGACCTTTCTGCCATTACTTGCAGTTTCTCAGCTTGGATCCTTTATCCCGGTCCTGGTCTTGTCCTTTGTTTCCCTTTCCGGGAACACCTTCTCCGTCATCATTTTCTCTGCTCCTTCCCGGCTTGCAAGTGATTCTCCTCATTTCTCAGTGCAGAGTTCATAGTCACATTTGGCATTTATCGCTTACTGCTGTCTTCTCACCTGGGCAAGACTCAGCCTTCCCCAGGACTGGAAGCCTGTTCACACATTGTGTGGCCTCCCGCACCTAGACCAGGGTTTTCTGCACTGCAAATATCCAGAAACAAAACATAAAATCTTTGTTGATTGATTAATCTCGTATTTTCAAAATTTCAATGCAGTGGTAGATTTAAGACTTTGAGAGGAATTTCCAGACTCCTGAGTGTCTCACAAATGCCATATGCTATGTTCATATTAGAAACGTACATCTTTCCAGCTTTTGAGTGCAGTTTTATAAGGTTCATGGACTTAAATAAAGCCCATCCACGGACCCAGCTTAAGTGCCCTTTATTTCTAGCACTAGTAAGTCTAAAATTCTGTCTCAGCTAATAATTGGGTTGATAAGCAAGGTACACTTGAGCCCTTTTCCCAAATAGGTAGCCTTTTTCCTAAACTGAATACCCCTGTGGCTTCTAACAAGTTACTTTCTTCTGCACGTATGTGTGGGGCCCTGAGGAATCTGGAGGAGTCATTGAAGGATGGTTTGGGCCATGGTGTTTTTACTTGCTCTCCCGAAGCTGGTTCATGTCACCTATGGTTACCACTGTGGAGGCCAGAACCGAATTCGATCTTCATTTGTGGGGACTGTACTTCCTTCTTTACAGAATCAGTTTGCAGGGGCACCTGGGTGGCTCAGTCAGTTAGGTGGCTGCTTTTGGCTCATCATGGTCCCAGGGTCCTGGGATTGAGCTCTGTGTCAGGCTCCCTGTTTGGTGGGGAACCTGCTTCTCCCTCTCCCTCCCCCTGTTGCTCCCCCTGCTTGTACTCTCTCTCTATGTCAAATAAATAAATAAAATCTTAAAAAAAATAAAAAAAGAATCAGTTTGCATTGATGCTGATTTTCTCTGTGCTCTACTGACTGAGCCGGCCAGGTGCCCTGATCGAGGAAGCGAGGACCTCACCCCTCTGAGGTGAACAGAGGGCATGATCGTTTAGAGGCTGATGGGCCAAGTATTGTGTGTCCAGTTTCATTCAGATGAATTCATTAATTCATTCAATCAAACCTCTCTCCAGCCTTTTTTTTTTTTTTTTTTTTTAGAGTTTATTTGTTTGAGAAAACACGAGAGAGGGGAGGGTCAGAGGGAGAAGCAGACACCCCGCTATGTGGGGAGCCCGATGCGGGACTTGATCTCAGGACCCTGGGATCATGAGCCGAAGTTAGACACAACCAAACGAGCCACCCAGGTTCCCTATCACTAGACTTTCTGTATGCAGCCGTGTTTCTTCCAAGCCTTGGGTTTACCTTGATTACGAGATATGTTAAGAGAAAAGGGCTTCTTACTGCCCAGTAACTGTTTTCCATTTGAGAACTTGGCCTGAGAATTCGTTTTCCATTTCCCTCCAGGTCACTGTTGTGTCACTGATCTTTGTTAGACCTGGGTTGGGGCTTTCTCTTGGCAGCTGTAATGATTGCAGAATCTGATACACAGCCTTAGGGATTGTTAGGTAATATTTATCAGAAATGAAGCCAGGAGAATATTAGAGCAGTACCTCCCGAAGTGTTTTCCGTGGAACACTCATGCTTCTCGAAAGTTTTGAGGAAAGGATTCTTTGTTCAATGAGTTTGCTCAGTGGTACATTAAACAAAAGTAAATAAACTTTCTTTCTGTTGGATTTCTCTCACCTGCGTCATGAATCTCCAAGCAAGATAGAGTGTGTAACGTTCCCCAAATTTTGTAACCTCAGAAGCATTTTCTTTCAGAATACCCATTCACATATCATTTACACAAAAGTTGGAGAACTGCTGTATTAGATGCAGAGTGCATCTAATGAAAGCATTCTTTATGAGTAAATATTGATTTTTATACTTCCCATCATCCTATACAGGAGTCCATTTCTTCAGAGTCTTGGGGCAAAAGGGTGTTATTACTCATATTTTGGTGTCAAAATAAGGCTTCACTCTTGTGCATGTGTAGATTTCTCAAGCCCAGCTTTATATCCCTATATCCTTGTCTGTTAATTCTGCATAATGTAAATTTCTAGGGAGAGATTTCTTAGCAGAAGCCACTTTTTTCCTGCTCTTGAGTACACCACATCTTGTATCTGTAACAAGGAGATAGAAACTCTTCATTCATTCATTCCGCAAACTCTGAGTGCCCGTTTTGTTCCTAGACATGGTGCTCAGTATTGGCGTCCAGCTGCAAGTAAGAGGTGTGGCGATGCATCCGCGCGTGCTCAGCCTCTCTAGGAGACAGTGGGAGCTCGGTGGGAGGCGTCAGCAGAGATTCTTGGAGGACATGACACTCGAGTCAGTCTCGAATAATGGGTGGGGTACTGCAGTCCAACAGCGGGTGGGACAGCGGGCCCTGCAGGCTGAGGAAGCAGTGGGGGCATCTTGGCGCATAGGAGATCTATGAAGTCAGGCTGGGGGTATGTGTGAGAAAGAAAAGGCGAAGGATCGCGTTGTGGCTTGGACCACTCATGGAGCCTTGCGCCTGCCCTGCTAAGTAGCGTGGGCTTTATTCTGGAAGCTGGGGGGTACCACTCAAGGGCTTTAAATCAGGCATACCATGAGAGATGTGTACGGTGGAAAGATCCCGCTATGTGGAACTTAGGTCTGTAACTCTCCGTAATTATATTGTGCAAACTATGGCAGGTCATTCCACATCCCCATCACTGTTTGTGGATGATTTTTTCTATTTCTGAGAGGAGAGAATTAATTGTAAAGATTTTTGAGCTCTTCTGATGAAGTTATTGACTTTGTCAGCCTCACCATTCTTGCTGTTGTGTAATTCTTTTTTGTTTGTTTGACTTTTAAGTTTTTATTTTAATTCCCATTTGGTTACTGTACAGTGTCATACTAGTTTCAGGTGTACGATACAGTGGATTCAGCACTTCCTATGAAACCCAGTGCTCACAACACAAGCACTCCTCATCACCTGGTTCTTCCATCCCGTGGTGTAATTCCTTAATAGTTTTGTTTTATTTTCTTCCAGAGAAGAGGAGGTATCTTGCAGTGGGCCTCTCTCCCAAAAACAAGCAGAATTTTTTCTTTCTCAACAGGTATGTTAATTCTGTTATTTATCCCAAACTTTTATTTTTTTTAATTTTAAAAAAGATTTTATTTATTTATGGGGGGCACAAGCAGGGGGAGGAGCAGGCAGAGGGAGAAGCAGGCTCCCCGCTGAGCAGGGGGCCTGACACCGACTCGATCCCAGGACCCTGGGATCATGACCTGAGCTGAAGGCAGATGCTTAACTAACTGAGCCACCCAGGTGCTTCTATCATAAACTTTTATTATTTATTTATTTATTTTAAAGATTTTATTTACTTATTTGACAGACAGTGAGAGAGGGAACACAGGCAGGGGGAGTCGGAGAGGGAGAAGCAAGCTTTCTGCGGAGCAAGTCGCCTGATGTGGGGCTCGATCCCACAACTCTGGGATCATGACCTGAGCCAAAAGCAGATGCTTAACAACTGAGCCACCAATACACCCCATAACTTTTAATATTCTGTGGAGGGATGCCTGGGTGACTCTTGGTTAAGCATACAACTCTTGATTTTTGGCTTTGGTCATGATCTTCGGGTTGTGGGATCAAGCCCTACAGCAGGCTCCACACTCAGCAGGGAGTCTGCAGGAGAATCTCTCTCTCTCTCTCCCTCTCCCCTTACCTCTCCCCCTGCTCTCTCCCTCTCTCAAATAAATAAGTAAATAAAAATTTTAATAAGTAAAAACACATCCTGTGGCATTATATGTCATCACATGTGCCTATCTTGTTAGTAGGTTTATTAGTGAATCTGCATTATTCCTTTGTCCTCTGTCCTCTTTTCTTCACTAACAATGCAGTGTGATTATGTGTTCTTTATGATTTTGTGTGTGATTTTCTCTCTCTCTCTTTTTTTTAAAGATTTTGTTTATTCATTTGGCAGGGGGAGAGAGAGAGATCACGAGTAGGCAGAGAGGCAGGCAGAGAGAGAAAGGGAAGCAGGCTCCCCTGTTGAGCAGAGAGCCGGATACAGGACTCAATCCCAGGACCATGAGATCATGACCTGAGCCGAAGGCAGAGGCTTAACCGACTGAGCCACCCAGGCGCCCCTCTTTTTCAGTCTTTTTAAAAACGATATCATTTTTTAAGTAATCTCTACATACAACATGAGGCTTGAACTTAAAACTCCAAGATCAAGAGTCGAATGTTCTACTGACTGAGCCAGTCAAGTGCCCCATGATTTTATTTTTCTTAAAGTTATAATATATGTTCATTTTATAATAGTGTGTGACTAACACAGCCCAAAAACCTGATTTGGAAGACTGACTTCTCTTTCCCTAACATTTTATTATGGACATTTTCAAACATAAAGAAAAGTTGAAAAGCATTGCACAGTGAATACCCACATACCTGTCACCTAGATACCACAATTACTGTTCTATTCTCTTCTTTTTTTTTTTTTTTTTTTTTTTTTTTTATTTATTTACTTGAGAGAGAGACAGTGAGAGAGAGCATGAGTGAGGAGAAGGTCAGAGAGAGAAGCAGACTCCGCATGGAGCTGGGAGTCCGATGCGGGACTCGATCCCGGGACTCCAGGATCATGACCTGAGCCGAAGGCAGTCGTCCAACCAACTGAGCCACCCAGGCGTCCCTGTTCTATTCTCTTCTTATCATACACCTGCACATCGCTTTTCCTGCCACCATTTCATCTTTGATGCATTTCAGTTTGCAGACATCAGTACATTTTACCACAGACATTTCTTGCTGGTGCTTTTGAGTTGTACTTTTTCATTTGCTTGGGAACAGAAGCTGAATATTTTTCTCCCATGTTGTTTTCAAGTATAGGATTTTGATTTTTTTTTTGTTCTACTTTGCTAATTTTCCTTAATTTTGTTAGTAATTTTTCTTTCTGCAGAAAGGTGTAATGTTTAGGTCTAGATGAAAAGTGAAAGGATCACCCTGCAGATGAATTTCAAACAGATTAGAAAAACCCATCTAGACAATTGGTTAAGTGTGGAAGTGAAAATATAGCTAGATCTTAACCTCATCCTCACACTTCAGTACTTTACAGATGGATTAAAGGGTAAATGTGAATATGTAAAGCTGTAATTAAACTGGGAGGAATGACATATTAACTTTTAAGTGGTCTCTAGGTGGGGAAAGACTTTCTAAACATAAAAGCAATGGAAGAAAACATGTGGGAGAAGATCATTTGATTTTTCAACATAAAAATTAAAGTCTGCATGTCAGAACACATTCTAACAAAACTAAAAGGCAAACAATAAAATGGGAAAAAGTATTTGCAATAAATATGATGGTCACAGGGTTAATACTTTCGCTTTAAAAATCATATTTTCAGGGACGCCTGGGTGGCTCAGTTGGTTAAGCAACTGCCTTCAGCTCAGGTCATGATCCCAGCGTCCTGGGATCGAGTCCCACATCGGGCTCCTTGCTCCGCAGGGAGCCTGCTTCTCCCTCTGACTCTGCCTTCCACTCTGTCTGCCTATGCTTGCTCTCGCTCGCTCTCTCTCTGACAAATAAATTAAAAAAAAAAAAAAAAAATCTTAAAAATCATATTTTCAGGGGCACCTGGGTGGCTCAGTGGGTTAAGCCGCTGCCTTCGGCTCAGGTCATGGTCCCAGGGTCCTGGGATCGAGTCCCGCATCGGGCTCCCTGCTGAGCGGAGAGCCTGCTTCCCCCTCTCTCTCTCTGCCTGCCTCTCTGTCTACTTGTAATCTCTGTCTGTCAAATAAACAAATAAAATCTTTAAAAAAAAAATCATATTTTCAGAGACCAATGATGAGACAAACTTTATAATATTAATGAAAAGAGCAGGAAGTAAAGTGATACACCATGTTCTAATTTTGTTAAAAATGTGGTATAGGTGTAGGGTTGCCTGAGTGGCTCAGTGGGTAAAAGCCTCTGCCTTCAGCTCAGGTCGTGATCCCAGGGTCCTGGGATTGGGTACCGCATCAGGCTGTCTGCTCAGAGGGGAGCCTGCTTCACCCTCTCTCTCTCTGCCTGCCTTCTCTGCCTACTTGTGGTCTCTGTCTGTCAAATAAATAAATAAAATCTTTAAAATAATATATGGATATATGGTATAGTGTATAAATGTATGTATCACATATATATCCCACACACATAGAAAAAAGACTGAAATAAGAGACTGACATATTAATAGTGTTATTTCTGGGTGAAGGTGTCACAGATGATTTTTGTTTCCTCTGTATGCCTTTCCATGTTTCTGGAATCTTCTATAATATAACACATTCAAATGGAATTAAGAAATTATTATTTATAATAAATAAAATCTTTAAAAAAAAGGAAATTATTATTTATAAATATAAATTTGTCTAGGCAAAGTTGAAGTGTCTGTAACAAGGTTAAGTACTAATATTTAATTTAGAATTTGTTTTCTACATATTTTGTATAATCATTGCTGGCACCATCTACATGACACAGTTAACCAGGAGTAGGGCACCTGAGTGCTATGAGGCCCCTGGCAGTGCTGGATGGAGGTATAAACTACCAGTCGTGAGGGTGGTCACGGGCTGGGTTGGGTCATACTGGTACTTTTCATGTAGTTTGAAAAGTACTGCAGGAAGGGTTAGTGCAGGGGGCTTATGGGCACGTGTAGGGACTTATAGGACCTTACCTAGTCTAGGAAGTGATACAAGCAAGTGGCAGAAGTCTCAACTGGGGCCTGAAAAAGGAGCAGGAGTTTGTAGGGCATGCAAGGAGCATGCGACTGGGCAGAGGTAGTTGGAAGGCTTTGAGTTTTAGAAAGAGGAGACAGTGTTTTGTGTGGTCAAGAGGAGACAGTGGCTACGAAAAAGGATATAGGGCATGCTGGCTCGTATATATGTCTTTCCACTGAGCTGTCATTTTTAAATTTCAGGCTTCTTTGTTAAAGAATGATGAGACGAAAGCCCTCACTCCAGCATCTTTGCAGAAAGAACTGAACAACTTGCTGAAATTTAATCCTGATTTTGCTGAAGCGGTGAGTCTTTTGAGTTGGAAAGCCCCAGTGAGGCTACTCTATATTGAGGGGTTGAGGAGCCTGAAGACTGGCCTGTTGGCCTCATTTCTTCGAAGGAAATGTTGGCAAGTCAACAAGCCTAGGTCACAAAGCTTTTCCTCCCAAAACTCACCTCTGGGCCATTAGGAGTTTCTTTAGTCTATTACTGTTCTTGTTCATGCTTTGTCTCTCTGAGGCTCCGAATAATGGACAGATGATAGAGTAGATTGATTTATTTTTTTCAAGTTTGGGGGCTAAAAATTCTTTTCCTTTCTCTTTTATTAGTTTTTTTTTTCTCCCCCAAATAATTCCATTACTTACTGGATTTTTTACCCTGAACACTTTCTTTTCTTTCTTTTTTTTTTCAAACTTTCTTAGTAGAGTAGTACCTGGATTTGATGTCTTTATTCACATGCAGAAATATATCTGATTTGGATCTGCCTGTTGGAGGGAGTTTAAGTCAGTGAATCAAACAAAATGAACATAGTGTCAAAATAATTGTAAGATAATTAACTTAGTATACTAGTTAAAGACTCACTGTGTTATGACTTGGACATTTACAGAAATTAATTTTGTAATTTTTATGTGAACTCAGGAATTAAAATCTTTTTAATTTGAGCTCACAATATTTCTCAATGCCTGAGCTCAGTGAGTCCCCCAACCCCATCACCTAATATAAGCGGTGGCATAGTGGACGTATATTTACGATAAAACTCTGATGCGAGTCCTAATGGGGTGCCCATTTTTCATTTGGGGGCTCCCTAAGGAGGAAACAAACCACTGTATCTTGAACTTGTGTTATGCTGCCTGTGGGGCAAGGTTAGGCTAAGCCGTCTTGCTAGGAGGGCTGGGGGTACACCGGTGTTTGCAGCCAGTGGGACGCTCTGAATTAGCCTCACGCGGGAGGAAGCCGAACGTTTAAAATACGTGCATTGTTTCTTGTTTCAGCACTATCTCAGCTACTTAAACAACCTCCGGGTCCAAGACGTGTTCAGCTCCACACACAGCCTCCTTCATTATTTCGATCGCCTGATTCTCACTGGGGCCGAAAGCAAAAGTAACGGGGAGGAGGGCTACGGCCGGAGCCTGAGATACGCTGCACTGAACCTGGCCGCCCTGCACTGCCGATTCGGTCACTAGTGAGTCCGCAGGTTTTAGTCCCTGCAGACACCCAAGAGATTCTCAAACGTTAACTTCCAGAGAGGGAAGCACTTTCCCTGGACAGAAGGTGACAAAAATCTTCTGCTTAAGCAGTCTGCCCCCTAGTGTCACTGTTGAGCATTACTGTCTTCTGCACGGCCTCTTCCTTACTTCTAAGAACAGCCATTGAGTTAAAAGGAAATTAGGTCATGAGGCCAGAGATTCCCAAAAGGATTTTTCGGAGGTAATATTGAGGTACAAAAGCTATTTTCAGTTTTTCAAAAAGCCAAAAGGAAGTAATACTTTTACTGGCTAAAACTCTATACAGCTTGCTAAAAGCCACATGTTTGTGCTTTTGGATAGAATTCAGGCAGTTCAGTGGGGTGATGCTGGCTTACCCATTGCTAAGATATGCTTATGATTTTAATGAATAAAAATAATAAGATTTCCCAGTTATTAATTAGTAAATAGAGTTATGTGGATAAAAACATGGAGGGTATTTTGGAAACAATGAAGTAATGTGAATAAGGTTGAAAAGGTAGTGAATTATTTATTAATTAAATTAAATAATAATAATTATTATTTTTAATAATATTAATATTATTTTAATATTATTAAATATTAAAATTAACATCAATATTAAATGTAATATTATTTTAATAATATTTAACAATAATTATTTTAATATTAAATATTACAACTAATATTAATATTAAATTTAATGTTATTTTAATAATAATAATTGTTGGTTTTTCATTAATAATAATTAATAATTAAATTAAATTTAATAATTAATAATTAAATTAGATAATGATTTGATTTAATTATTAATTATTATTAATTAAAAGGGATCTCCCCCGCCCCCACGGCTTTTTCTCCTTTGAGAGAAATGTGGTCTCTGCTACAGGCATTTTTGAATAGAGATTGTAGGGTGTGTTAATGGAAATAATAATGTCCAAAGTTCAAGAATTGAGACTTCTACGCATTGCTTTTTAGGTCAGAAATTCTATTTCTGATCGTCACATTTTCAAAGGGACATAGGCTGGAGCTGGTGTGGGGGGCAGTCTCCTTGTAGGCATTCCAAGACATTGTCATGGAAAACTGTTTGGGAAGGATATGAGAATGGTGAACCTAGAGAGAACATGATTTAGCCAAGCACGTGTTCGGCATGTTTATGTCATAAAAGGTCCTGTGAAGAAAACTTAGATGACCAAGGGTGCAATTCCTCGAGAATAAAAGCGGGGAATACAAGGGAAGGGCTGTGCTTTGCCCGTGGTAAGGAAGTTGGTCCCACATGGAACCTGTGAGGAAGGGTCGTCGAGGTGCTCAAGCCTAGACCAGATGTCAGAAAGGGAATTCAAGCATCAGATTGATAGTTGGACTCAGAAAGGTTCGAGTCTACTCTAAAGTACATGGTTTTATGAGAATCCATGTTATCTTTTGATCAACTTCTTTTTGTCTGCCCAGCTATAACAGCCTCTTAATCGGAAACTTCTGCTTTTTTATGTTCACATAATAAACAGCAATATCATTTGTAGTATTTACTGTTAACTGATTTCTGTGTTCAAAACAGCTTCTGCTAGGGTTTGGAAATTTGTATTCAGCCTTCTAGATACAAATAGTCTGTTGGTGTACAGAATTTATATATTTACAATAGGAGAGACAACTAACTGCATCAAGTTAATTGCTAATTAATGTACTACATTAGCTTCTTTGATTCTAGTCCTGGAGCTGTGGCCTGTGTAAAACTTTGTCACTTAGCTTTTAGGCTTGTGAAGATTTCTTGGAAGTCATTATAGTTGTTTACTGAGCATCTGCTATGTACTGGGTATTGTGTTAGAGTGTTAGGCGCTGAGGGTACAGGAGGCAAAAAAAAGGGAAAAACACTCTGTTGTCATGGAATTTATGGTGGGGAGGTAGATGATAAAAAAAAAACTAAACATAATACACAAAGGTGATAGATGAGAATAGGGTTGGGGAGTGCTGTTGTTTTAATAAGAGATACCCCTCCAAATATATGCACAGATCACTCCGTCCATGATAAGGTAGCAGGTCAGCCCTCCCTAGCCTCTACTAACTTCATATTTGAATAGAGATTTAAAGCACTCTTAATCTATCTGGGAATCTACCATTTGGTAGATCTAACTATTCTTCCTCCCTGGGAAAAGTAATCCCTTAGTAATCCCTTTTTAGTTTTAGCATACTGTCTATACAGTTCTCTCAAAAGACTTTCTTTCTTTTTTTTTTTTTAAAGCTGAAGCTATATATATATATATATTTTTTTTTTAAGAGTTTATTTATTTATTTGACAGGCAGAGATCGCAAGTAGGCAGAGAGACAGGCAGAGAGAGAGAGAGGGAAGCAGGCTCCCCGCCGAGCTGAGAGCCTGATGTACGGGGCTCGATCTCAGGACCCTGGGAGCATGACCTGAGCCGAAGGCAGAGGTCTTAACCCACTGAGCCACCCAGGTGCCCCTCTTTTTTTTTTTAACTTAACATTATTTATTTGATCTTCAGATATTGAGTAAAGTTAAATCAACTGATATTTATTGAGGGCCTGTGGGTGATGATATGCTTCATGTCCTCAAGTAGATTATGTCCTATTGCATCTCAACAATGAAAGGAATTTAAAAGAAATGTAAAATAGGTAAAGATGTATCTGACCTGTTTATTTATTTTTTTTAATTTTAAAAAGATTTTATTTATTTATTTGACAGAGAGACAGGGAGGGCACACAAGCAGGGGGAGTGGGAGAAGGAGAAGCAGGCCTCCCGCTGAGCTGGGTGCCCCATGTGGGGCTTGATCCCAGGACCCTGGGATCATGACTTGAGCCACAGGTGGGAAGACAGAGTCTTAATGACTGAGCCACCCAGGTGCCCCTGTTTCTGACCTCTATTCAAATCAGTGGTTATTAAGGAACAATCCATTTCTCCCCAGTTAAAATGGGTTGTGTGAGGCTTATGCTAATTTTAAAGAAAATTCCTTATGTAAATTCTTCCAAAATAAGTAATACCCATAGAATTTCTGATTTGATTTTGAGATCTTCCATAGCCCTGCATTTATAGAACTTCTTTTCTGTGACTTGCCACTAGGAAACCCAAAATTTAAGAGCTCACTCTCTCTGGGCTTATAAGCTATCTCAAGAAATAAAATTAACACAGATTAAATAAATAGAAAGTGATACACAGTAGTATTTAATTAAGAACTGCAATGTGGGTTACAGATAGTATTTCTGTGGGTGTTTTCAGAGGTGAGAGCTCAGTGGGGCCAAGGATAGTTGGCTAAATTTCCACAGAATCTGAGATTAAGGGAGACATCTTAGATGGAGTGGAGCCATGTCAACAGAAAAAGAATCTCAGAAGTGAATATCCTCAAAATACTTTTTAAAACTGGTTTTGAAAAACTACCAAAGTAAGAAAGAAAACATTCACATAATGGGGAAGGGAGTGCAGTGAAAAGTGAAATGTTGTATCCTATCCTTGCCCCTCCTCCTAGGGGTAGACAATTAAAATACTCTTAGAGATCAAGAAAAGCCATTCCTCAGGGCACCTGCGTGGCTCAGTGGGTTAAGCCTCTGCCTTCGGCTCAGGTCACGATCTCAGGGGCCTGGGATTGAGCCCCGCATCGGGCTCTCTGCTCAGCAGGGAGCCTGCTTCCCTCTCTCTGCCTGCCTCTCTGCCTACTTGTGATCTATTTCTCTGTCAAATAAATAAATAAAATCTTTAAAAAAAAAAAAAAGCCATTCCTGGGCACCTGGGTGGCTCAGTTGGTTGGGCAACTGCCTTCGGCTTAGGTCATGATCTCAGAGTCCTAGGATGGAGTCTCACATTGGACTCCCTGCTCAGCGGGGAGTCTGCTTCTCCCTCTGACTTCTCCCCTCTCATGCTCTCTCTCTCTCTCAAATAAATAAATAAAATCTTTAAAAAAAAGGGGGGGGGGGAAGAAAAGCCATTCCTTCTTGCCCTTTGTAGTAGAAATCTACCTTAGAAAGGACCTGTTCTGTGTCTCTACTATGAATGTTTCTTGCTGCTGGGGGAGGGAAGTGCCTCTGACAGAATAAGCAGAATAAGCTCTGCGTTACAACTTCCAACCCAGAGGCTTCTATTCAGATGAATTACTGTACAGATGCCTTGCTGTTACATTGCTTGGACATGTTTATGATTGTTAATGAGTTGTTAACGTTTGGTCTTTCTCTAGTCAGCAGGCAGAGCTCGCCCTGCAGGAGGCCATTAGGATTGCCCAGGAGTCCAACGATCATGTGTGTCTCCAGCATTGCTTGGTGAGCCGCCCCCTCCTGTCTCGGGAGTTCTGCCTGTGGATTGAGTTGGCCTTTGAATGGCGTCATTTGAATTGGGTTGTTTTGCAGTTGGAAGGCCCTTAAGCAGTGAAGGGAAACTAATTAGCAGAATTCAGAAAAGGCAACCTATCGTTATTATCTTTCTTAATCCATGATCTCTGTTTTGCTTTGGGAGGCATTTCTTATCTAAAATTTTAATCCAAAGCTACCACCTTAAACTTTGGTATTAACAAAAAGGTGTATGCGACACCTGGTAGCTGGAGGAGACATTGTCCTGTGAAAGCATGAACACCAAGCACAAGGAGAACATGGAATTAATTGAACATTCCCTGAGAATCTCGATTTCTCAATTAAAGGCCATGTGGGAGCTTCATGGTTTTTTTACGGAACACTTGCCACTATTGCTGTCAGAGGTGAAAATCAATGACGGTTTAGCTTAGTCTGAGTTTTAATGTGTTCAGTGGTTTTCATTTAGGTTCATACTTCGTGAAAGAGTAGTTGAGGTTTTATCTTGTCCCTTGTTAAATCGTTCTTATAGCCATGCTGATATTTCAATAGAATGTTAACCGTTATCATTGTTAGAATATACTTTGATGATTTCTCTTACCAGAGCTGGCTTTATGTGCTGGGGCAGAAGAGATCTGATAGCTATGTCCTGCTAGAACACTCTGTGAAGAAGGCAGTACATTTTGGGTTACCGGTAAGGCTCATCTTCCTGTGAGATTATTTAAATAAATGGTGTGGTTTCATACTTGGTAGTTTCATATGACCTTAACTGTTAGTCAAACCACTAAATTCTGTCTAATAGGTTTCTCACTGCTCCCTTTATCTTTTTTTTTTTTTAATTCATTTATTTGACAAAGAGATCACAAGTAGGCAGAGAGGCAGGCAGAGGAAGAAGAGGAAGCAGGCTCCCCGTGAAGCAGAGAGCCCGATGTGGGGCTCAATCCCAGGACCCTGGGATCATGACCTGAGCTGAAGGCCTGAGCCACCCAGGCACCCCTGCTTTCTTTATCTTAACATCTATTCCATTGACCAATTCTATGAGATCCTTGTTTAGTTTATTGATCAACATTGACTTCCACATATTTACTTAGAAAAATTTCAAGAAAGGCTTTTTTTTTTTTCTCAAAGATTTTATCTATTTATTTGACAAAGAGACAGTGAGAGAGGGAACACAAGCAGGGGGAGCGGGAGAGGGAGAATCAAGCTTCCCACCCAGCAGGGACCCTGATGTGGGGCTTGATCCCAAGACCCTGGGATCATGACCTAAGCCCAAGGGAGACATTTAATGAATGAGCCACCTGGGCGCCCCAGGAAAAGATTATTTTTAAACCAGGGATTGGCAGACTTCAAAGCCCATGGGCCAAATCTGGCTTGCTGCCTGCTTATATATGGCCCTCAAGCTATGAATGGGTTTTACATTTTTAAATAGTTGGGGGAAAAAGCCAACAAAGAAGAAAGTGTGACAGAGACCAAATGTGGCCTTCAAAACCTAAATTATTTACTACCTGGCCCTTTACAGAACCAGTTTGCTAATCTGGTTTTAAAAGTGAACAAAGCCAGGAACCAGTAAACCTCACAGGTACATTTGTCTTTTCTTAATTTAAGTGACAGAGAAGGACCTGCATTATAGTCCTTGGTGACAAATACTGAGGGGCAGTGAAAGGGGTCAGTTGTTACATATGTAGTAGTAATGACTGTCAGAGTATAGATTACTGTTGCTGTCAGAACTGTATTCTGTCTCAAAAACATCTTCTAGCTCATTGAACGCGGGGCTAGATCTTTGGATTGCTGTCTTCTTCTCAGCAGAAGACAGGGGCTAGATCTTTGGATTGCTATCCCATCTTCTAAGGGACCTGCAGTTGGCATTGATCTTGGCACCACCTACTCCTGCGTGGGTGTCTTCCAGCACGGGAAAGTGGAAATAATTGCCAATGATCAGGGAAACTGGACCACCCCAAGTTATGTCGCCTTCACGGACATTGAACGATTGATCGGTGATGCTGCGAAGAACCAAGTTGCAATGAACCCCACCAACACAGTTTTTGATGCCAAACGCCTGATTGGACAGAGATTTGATGATGCTGTTGTCCAGTCTGATATGAAGCATTGACCTTTCATGGTGGTGAATGATGCTGGCAGGCCCAAGGTCCAAGTAGAATACAAGGGAGAGACAAAAAGCTTTTATCCAGAAGAGGTGTCTTCTATGGTTTCGACGAAAATGAAGGAAATCGCAGAGGCTTATCTTGGGAAGACCGTTACCAATGCAGTTGTCACAGTACCTGCGTACTTCAGTGATTCTCAGCGTCAGGCTACCAAAAATGCTGGAACTATTGCTGTTCTCAATGTACTTCAAATCATCAATGAGCCAACTGCTGCTGCTATTGCTTATGGCTTAGACAAAAAAGTTGGAGCTGAAAGGAATGTACTGATCTTTGACTTAGGAGGTGGCACTTTTGATGTGTCAATCCTTACTATTGAAGATGGGATCTTTGAGGTTAAGTCCACAGCTAGAGACTCCCACTTAGGTGGAGAAGACTTTGACAACCGAATGGTCAACCATTTTATTGCAGAGTTCAAGCGCAAACATAAGAAAGATATCAGTGAAAACAAGAGGGCAGTTCGTTGTCTCTGTACTGCTTGTGAACGTGCTAAGCGTACACTTTCTTCCAGCACCCAGGCCAGTATTGAGATTGATTCTCTGTATGAAGGAATCGACTTCTATACCTCTATCACTTGTGCCCGGTTTGAAGAATTAAATGCTGACCTGTTCCGTGGCACCCTGGACCCTGTAGAGAAAGCTCTTCGGGATGCCAAGTTAGACAAGTCTCAGATCCATGATATTGTTCTGGTGGGTGGTTCTACCCGTATCCCCAAGATTCAGAAACTTCTCCAAGATTTCTTCAATGGAAAAGAACTGAATAAGAGCATCAACCCTCATGAAGCTGTTGCTTATGGTGCAGCTGTCCAGGCAGCCATCCTTTCTGGAGACAAATCTGAAAATGTTCAAGATTTGCTGCTGTTGGATGTCACTCCACTTTCTCTTGGCATTGAAACTGCTGGAGGAGTCATGACTATTCTTATCAAGCATAATACTACCATTCCTACCAAACAGACACAGACCTTCACTACCTACTCCGACAACCAACCTGGTGTGCTTATTCAGGTGTATGAAGGTGAGCGTGCCATGACCAAGGACAACAGTCTACTTGGAAAGTTTGAACTCACAGGCATACCTCCTGCTCCTCGTGGTGTCCCTCAGATTGAGGTCACTTTCGATATTGATGTTATGGTCTCCTCAATGTCTCTGCCGTGGATAAGAGCACAGGAAAAGAGAACAAGATTACCATCACTAATGACAAGGCCTGCTTGAGCAAGGAAGATATTGAGCGCATAGTCCAGGAAGCTGAGAAGTACAAAGCTGAAGATGAGAAACAGCGGGACAAGGTGTCTTCCAAGAATTCACTTGAGTCTTACGCATTCAACATGAAAGCAACTGTTGAAGATGAAAAACTTCAGGGCAAGATAAATGATGAAGACAAACAGAAGATTCTTGACAAGTGCAATGAAATCATCAACTGGCTTGGTAAGAACCAGACTGCAGAGATGGAAGAATTTGAACACCAGCAGAAAGAGTTGGAGAAAGTCTGCAACCCCATCATCACCAAGCTGTACCAGAGTGCAGGGGGCATGCCAGGAGGAATGCCTGGAGGCTTCCCTGGTGGTGGAGCTCCTCCCTCTGGTGGTGCCTCCTCTGGGCCCACCATTGAAGAGGTTGACTAAACCAATCCGAGAATAAATAGGTTGAGCGTTGTTCCACATACAATATTCAAAGGACCCAAATTTGTAGCAAATTCCATGGCAGTTGTAATGTTGAGCTGCTATAGCAAAAAAAATGGGCATTCTTGATACTTGAATATGGAATATGTGCACAGGGAAAGGAAATAAACATTGCACTTTATAAGCACTGTATTGTTAAGTGGAAAATGCAATGTCTTAAATAAAACTGTATTTAAAATTGGCAAAAAAAAAAAAAATCTTCTAAAAAACTGCATCATAGGCAGTGGGATTCCTTAAGCATTCTGTCTCATAAAGTTTTTAGCAAGATCCAGAAAACTGAAAGTACTATGTGTTATAACCTATTGTATTTGCTTTTTAAAAATGGAAGGGGCGCCTGGTGGCTCAGTCGGTTTAGCATCTGACTCTTGATCTCGGCTCAGGTCTTGATCTCTCAGGGTTGTGAGTTCAAGCCCCATGTTGGGCTCCATGCTGGGTGAGGTGCCTACTTAAAAAAAAATTGAGGTACAGTTGACACGTTTTATATGCTTTTTAAATCTGTAAACTGTCCATTTGATTCATTTTTGAGAAAGGAAACTTACATGTACAGAATTGATTATAAGGACAAAAGTAAGTTGCCCCTTAAAATAAATGATAGACTTTTTAAGTACAATTTTTGTTTTGGATTTAAGCTGACTTTTTTTTTAATGATTTATTTATTTATTTTACTAGGGGGAGGGGCAGAGAGAGAGGGAGAGAGAATCTTCCAGCAGACTCCCTGCTGAGTGTAGATCCTGATACAGGGCTCAGATCTCATGACCCTGAGATCACATCCTGAGCTGAAACCAAGAATCAGACACTTAACGGACTGAGTCACCCAGGTGCCCCTAAGCGGGCTCTTTTTTTTTTTTTTTTTTTTTTTTTTTTTTTTTTTTTTTTTGTG
>NC_081564.1:7517977-7576268 GCF_022355385.1 Mustela nigripes
ACGGCTCGCAGTTGTCGTGACCGTGGGATAACACCCCGAGGGAAAAAACAAAGCCGCAGATTTTTGGGTTTCTGTTCCACTTAGCGCCCCAGGTGCCCCTTTTTTTTTTTTTTTTTTTTTTTTTTTTTTTAAGATTTTGTCTGTGTGTTTGAGAGCATGAGAGTGAGTACACAAGCAGAGGGAGAGGGAAAAACAGGCTCCCGCTGAGCAGGGATCTTGATTTGACTGTGATCTGCTTGCGCACTCCCTCACTCTCTCTCTCTCACCCAGGTGCCCCATGATTTTATTTTTAAGTAATCTCTACACCCATTGTAGGGCTCTAACTTTACAACCCCGGGATCAAGAGTCACATGTACCAGCTGAGCCAGCCAGGCGCCCCTGAAGTAGGAAGATTTTTAAAGGATGACTATTATGAGCATACTTACTTTTTCATTAACTTCTGATACAGTTTTCAAAGGTGAAAGCACAACTTTAAAGACTCAGCTTAGGGGGCACGGTACCTGGGTTCCTCAGTTGGTTAAGCATCTGCCTTCGGCTCAGGTCATGATCCCAGGGTCCTGGGATCGAGCCCTGTGTGGGGCTCTCTGTTCAGCAAGGAGCCTGCTTCCTCCCTCTCTCACCGCCTGCTGCTCCCCCTGTTTGTGTTCTTTCCCTCTGTCAAATAAATAAAATCTTAAAAAAATTAAAAAGGGAGGGGCGCCTAGGTGTCTCAGTAGGTTAAGCCTCTGCCTTTGGCTCAGGTCATGATCCCAGGGTCCTGGGATCGAGCCCTGCATCGGGCTGTCTGCTCAGCAGGGAGCCTGCTTCCTCCTCTCTCTGCCTGCTTCTCTGTCTACTTGTGATCTCTGTCTGTCAAATAAATAAATAAATAAAATCTTTGGGGGGAAAAAAAACGTTTATAATAAATAAAAAAAAAATTAAAAAGGGAAATAAAAAATATTCTACTCTGGGGGCGAGTGGATGGCTCAGTCCATTAAACGTCTGCTTTCGGCTCACGTCATCATCCCCGGGTCCTGGGATCCAGCCCCAAGTGGGGCTCCTTGCTCAGCAGGGAGCCTGCTTCTCGCTCTCCCTCTGCCTACTGCTTCCTTTGCTTGTGCTCTCTCTCTCTGACAAATAAATAAATAAAATCTCAAAAAGCCCCACAACTCCTCCTCCATAATGTGTCCAACACTGTTTGACACATACTGTTTTGTTTTGTATTTATTTATTTATTTATTTAAGACTTTATTTATTTATTTGAGAGGGCTCACTTGGATGAGCTGGGGGAGGGGCAGAGGGAGAGGGAGAAGCAGGCTCCTCACCGAGCAGAGCCCCACACGGGCTCCATCCCAGAACTCTTGAGATCATGACCTGAGCTGAAGACAGATGCTTAACACACGGAGCCACAGAGGTGCCCCAAATACTATTTTATTTTAATTCTTACAATAATTCTTTGATGATAGAGTTTCCGCCCATTTTACAGATGAAGAAGCTGAGGCTTGGTTAGGAAGCTAACCGGCCTTGACTCACAATGTAAGTGGCAGAGAGTGTGTTTAAGTCCAGGCCCATTTTATGTCAAAGCCCTGGTTCTTCTCAGCATACCGCCTGCCTCTATTCCAGCCCCAGGTTTTCAGGAATACATTTCATATGGGTTAGGGTCAGGATATAGCAATTTCTTTTTAAATAATGCTGTCAGTTTGCATGTGCTGAAATGTGAAATATGCCAGATTTCAAAAAAGTGAACAATTGTTTCATGTAGTTTATACCTTGAGGAGTCATGGGGTATGTCTCTTCCCTTAGTACCTCGCCTCCCTGGGAATACAGTCCCTAGTTCAGCAGAGGGCTTTTGCTGGGAAGACAGCAAACAAACTGATGGATGCCCTAAAGGACTCTGACCTCCTACACTGGAAACACAGCCTGTCAGAGCTCATCGATATCAGCATTGCACAGAAAACAGCCATCTGGAGACTCTATGGCCGCAGGTGGGTCTTCAAGCCAACTTTCAGGGCCATGGGGCAGGAATCCTTCCAGAGGTGAGCAGAAGCTAGCAAACTGATTCTCTGAAAGGCCAAACAGATAAGTCATTTTCCCCTTTGATGAAAGTTGTTCGTGCAGGGGATTAAAGAAAATTCTTATAGTTTTAAAACATTTTTGTACTTTGCACAGACTTTGTAAAGTTCTTTTCTTTTTTTTTAAAAAAAGATTGTATTTATTTACTCGACAGGCAGAGATCACAAGTGGGCAGAGAGGCAGGCAGAGAGAGAGGAGGAAGCAGGCTCCCTGCTGAGCAGAGAGCCCGATGTGGGACTGGATCCCAGAACCCTGGGACCATGACCTGAGCTGAAGGCAGAGGCTTTAACCCACTGAGCCACCCAGGCGCCCCATACTTTGTCAAGTTCTTTACTGTGCTCATTCTTATCTGCGCCTCCCAGCTGCCCTGTGAGGTGACTGGTGGGTGGGCTCCATTCCAGGGTGTGAAAACCAAGTTTCACACATCTGATCTGCCCAAGATCACAGACGTCAGTAGCAAATGGCAGAGCCAAGACTCACACTCAGGTCCTTTGACTCCAAGTGCTCTGCCCCTGTGATCTGAGACCGGAATCTCTCTTCCTGTCCCCGGCAGGAAGGGCCACAGTCACTCGGGTTTCGCTTCCCTGTTAGCCGAGGTATGTTTTCTGGAGCATCTCCGGCCTCAAGTTTAATTTTCCATTTGGCCTCCTTTAGCTTGGAACTACCTTTCTGAACTAGGTTTTTAATCCTGGAGCCTGTCCCTACCCCGCCTTCTACCTAGACAGTCTATTTCTAGGAACTCAATAATGAAAGGAAGTGCCTACTTGACCAGTCTTGTTTGTGTATACTCGAGATCATTTTTTGGCAGGATGCGCTCTGAGACAGCTGCAGACACTGGCCGCTGCGTACATTGCCAAAGCAGCTGGTGCCAGGATGGCATCAGGTCTGAATTTATCTGTGAAAACTGATTAACACACTTGTGACCACAGGGGAATTAGAGGCAGTCAGGGGGTCTGGAGCTTGGAACTCCCAGTTGTGTCATAACCACCCCATGTTTCCTTTGGGGCTACACATGCAGGGTGCATTTCTGCTTTCCTGGTGCTGAGGGCGGGAGAGCCAGCAGTGGGAGGCCGCCACTCCCGCTAAGCCAGAGCCTGCAGACAGACTTCTGTCCTTCCCTTTCCACTCAACAGAGTGGTGGGGTGTGGCTGGGGGGCGCCTGGGTCTCTTGACTGAAGGGAGCTCCTGTCTGTCTCCCCACCCAGCACCATGGCCCTGCAGCAAGCCCAGATGTTGCTGAGCATGAACAGCCTGGAGTCTGTGAATGCGGGTGTGCAGCAGAACAACACGGAGTCATTTGCTGTCGCCCTCTGCCATCTTGCAGAGTTGCACGCAGAGCAGGTAGGTGGGTAGCTGGGCCTGCGCGCTCCGGGAGCGATGGAGGCTCCCCTCACCTCTCCCCTCTGCTCTTTGAGAAAAGCACTGGATGTGTCTGGGTCAGGCCTGGTTGGATGCAGGGGGCGCTGAAAGGGTGAGATCCCTTCGGTGGAAATGAATGGGGTGTGGAGTCTACACAGTTGTTGAACTTTGCATCTCTTTGCATTGACAAAGGAAATAAGATATCAGCTATTTCCATGTAGCACATGGAATATAAAAGAGTCTTTGAAATTTCAGGATTTGAGCTAGGTATGTTTATAGGAGATGGGAAGGCCATACCAGTTAATGTTAAGTCTACAGCACAAGTCTGATTGACTGCAAAAAGAGACAGTGGGAATTGGATGTAACCTTGACTTATAGCCCAAGTCATTTCACATGGTTCTCTTTTTAGGGGATTGATTAAAGGGTCTCTCATGCTGCTCTAGGCTTTCTCTCTCCTTTGCTCTAATGCTCTAAAATGTCTTCTTTCATGGAAGAGAAGCCTCTTACCCAAGCTTACCCTCTGTCTCACTAAACACTACCTTGGCTATAAGTGCATTTCCTGATCATATATCTTTTCTCCACTTCTCTCTGCTCTCCCTTACTGTTAGATTATTGTTAGGTTTTATCATTTTTTTTTAAAGATTTTATTTATTTATTTGCCAGAAAGTGAGAGAGAGAGCAGAAGCAGGGGGAGAGGCAGGCAGAGGGAGAGGGAGAAGCAGGATCTCTGATGAGCAGGGAGCCTGATGTGGGACTCAATCCCAGGACCCTGAGACCATGACCCGAGCCAAAGGCAGACATTCAACAGAACAAGCCACCCAGGCACCGGCAGTCAGTATTCCCTAATCTGCGGTCTAAAGACTTCCTTCCACTAAATGTATTTTAGCATTTGACAGTCCTTTAGGCATCTGTGGAGACAAAGGGGATGGATGGGGTCTGATTGGGTCCCACACGCATCTTCATCAGCTGCCCTCTTCCTGCACCTGGGAGGCATTGCCCACGCTTCCTGACGTCAGAGCAGCAGCCAGCGGCAAACGGCCAGCTCTTTGCTTTCCCTGAGGAATCTGCACGTTCATCACTTTCTTGGTTTTTTTCCCCCTCTTAATGGAACCTCTGACATCTCCTCTTCTGCTTTCCTGTTACCGTGCTTAAGTGGAACATTGGTAATGGATGAGTCAGTGAACCTTCAGTTAGTTAGTTGGTGTGAGCCTTGTGTGACTTCTTTCTCCCCAACAACTTCATTGAGATAAAATTCACATGCGATACAATTCACCCAATTTAAATTTCCCCATACGGTTTTGTTTTTTTTTTTTAAGATTTTATTTATTTACCTGACAGACAGAGATCACAAGTAGGCAGAGAGGCAGGCAGAGAGAGAGGAGGAAGCAGGCTCCCTGCCGAGCAGAGAGCCCGACTCGGGACTCGATCCCAGGACCCTGAGATCATGACCTGAGCCGAAGGCAGCGGCTTAACCCACTGAGCCACCCAGGCGCCCCTCCCCATACGGTTTTTTAAAGTGAAATTCTCCCCACTGACCCCAGCCTTAAACCGGATAACTTCCTTTCAAGCTCAGTTTGAGTTATGTAGGGTAGAAATAATATTTTTATTTCGTGCTGGACTGAAAAACTGCTTTACAAAAATCTCGGTCGTGGCTCAATGCTCAAGCCTTGAAACTTTCTCTGAGGCCAGTTATTAGAGTTCTGTGATGTTTCTTGGGAGATTTTTCCTGCTGTTTGGATTTGGATTAGTATTTCCGTCTTCATCTCCCTTCTATCCCTGGCTTATGTGAAGAAGCTGCTGACGCCATCATTGCCTGGCTCCAGTGGCCGGGATATGTTGGGAACCCCTAAGAATTGTACTGCTGGGGCGCCTGGGTGGCTCAGTGGGTTGGGCCTCTGCCTTCCGCTCGGGTCATGATCTCGGGGTTCTGGGATCGAGCCCCGCATCGGGCTCTCTGCTCTGTGGGGAGCCTGCTTCCCCCTCTATCTGCCTGCTGCTCTGCTTACTTGCGACCTCTGTCTGTCAAATAAATAAATAAAATCTTTAAAATAAGAGAGAAAAAAAAAGAATTGCACTGCTAGGAGATAGGCAGTGGCCTCTCTGTTTCAATTTAGTCCCTTAACCCCTTTCCTCAACCTGCCTCCGTAACACCTTTCTAGTGCTAGAGCATCAGCGAGTAGCTATACCACAAGGCTGTTGATTGTCACATTTTTAATTGTGCAGGTTAGATAGACCCCTGGAAAATTAAGCGTGACCCGTGGTGGAGAAGGCAGCTTTATCATGTATCTCCACTTGCTCCTTTATTTCCTTTGTGAGTGCTTCGGTTTGTGTTCTGAAATTGATCTCCAAATAAACTGGGTTCTGCATTTTGATGTGGCAGTGACTGGGGCATGAGCGAACCTACAAAGAAGTTTTAAGTTCTGAATTGCTGTTTCTGACCTTCCTCCTGAAACCCAGAGGGAGAACCAAGACAGCCAGCCCCCTTGTTCTTTTTGTGTAATTCTAGACCATCTGGTATCATTCCTCTCCCGGCCTCAGGAGGCGCAGGTCACAGTAGGAATGGGGGGATGCAGTGTGTATCTCTCTCCTTGGCCTAAAAGGTTTGACGACCCATCTCCATCCACATGCCCAACTCACCATGGCAGTCATGAAAATAATTGGCAAGATTGGTCATTTAAAAATCGTAAGAATAAAAAGATCATTGACCTTTTATTACAATTCATTGTAATTTCCACTTCACTTCAAATAAAAGTTCACTTGCAATCTAATTGAACTTCCATATAGATGGAAGACATTTCACCTAATCAAAGGACTGGGACACATTGAAAAGCTTTTGGAGTCAAGAAACATTCCAATGACATAAGGGTATAAAAAAAGGCATGAACATGTATTCACTTAAAAAACACAAATGACCCAAATACATGAAATAATTTTCAATCTAGTCATTAAAGAAATTCAAATTAATACAATGAAATTCAATACAATATAATACAAATACAAATACAATACAAAGAAGTACAAATACAATAGAAAGTACAAAGAAGTACAGATAAAATGCAAAGAAATTCAAATTAATACTAGTTTCACCTGTCACATAGGCAATCCTTAAGTTCGTGGTGGGAGAAAGGCATAGAGAGCTGGTGTGAAAGTTCTTAGCACATTTCTGGAGGGTAATTTAGTAATTTATATCAGAGGGCTTTGGAATGCCAGCATTTGACCAGCCAGTTTTACTTCAGAGGTCTTATCCTGAGGAAATGACTGGACAGGTGGACAGTGTAAAGCTATATGCACCGAGATATTCAATGTTGCATTCTTGAAATGGATGAAATTAGAAACAACCAAACTATCCCACACTAGGAGGTTATTTTTCTTATTTATTTTGAAGTTTTTTTCCTAGAGTGAACATGCATTACATGTGTAATTCAAAAAAAATTTTAATGAACAAATAAAATATGCTAGAACCTAAAAACAAGACACCTCAATGTATGGGAGTCTGTGGCTCGCACCTTCCCGGGTGTAGCATCACGAAAAGGTGAATCACAGTGACAGCCTGTGAGTGGGGTAGCAGGTGCGGTTTCTACCCAGGTGTGCTCACCAGATCATGTGTTTCTGCTTAGGGCTGTTTCGCTGCGGCTTCGGAAGTGTTAAAGCACTTGAAGGAACGATTCCCGCCTAATAGTCAGCATGCCCAGGTAATCTGCCTTTCGCATGGCGTTGGATTTATTTCCGAAGGACTGTTTTTACTGTATTGTTGTCAAAGCAGAATATTTTAGGGTATCTACTCAGTTTCTTGTGTCTTGGTTCCTTTCTTGTGTCCTCTGTGCACTGAGGGGAACATAGGCACATACCAGAATCTCTAAGCTCTGTTCAAGAGGGCAGAGAAATAAACTCTGATAAAAGGTTTAAAGATTTATTTAGGGAACTTTTTTTCCCTGTCTTTATGGTTTTAGCTAGTATTCCTTATATCTCTAACTGTATAGATTGCCCATGTCCACGGACAGTTTGGTGTTGTGTCCCTTACTTGGCAACTCTAATCTTTTCCTCCCAGGATTAAATGACCTTTTGGGAAAATGTTGTCCCCAGAGGGGATTTAATTTTTTAAAGCACTCCCAGGCCCCCTGTTCCTTAGTGCACTGATACCTGTCTCTAATGGGGCTGAGAAAGCTGTTAAACCGGTCCTTTCTTCTTTCCGTTACCAAGTTTAGTCAGCAATGGATTCGAGAATTTGAAACCATAGCAGACCATGGCCTGGGAATCTCCTACTGCTGGTCCCTGAGGCTGCCACTCCCAGGGGCTGTTGGATAGGCTGTGGGTGCCCATCTGCGTGTGAAATGTGCTGGGGTCTCATTGCTGCTTTCAGCAGGCTGTGATCTGAACTCAGAGTACCCAGCTGCAAAGGAGGCACACAAACAAAAGAGAAGATAGGGGAAAGCGGGTGATGTGGGAAGAAAGAAGTGTGGTTCTGTGGCAGTGCTAATGCGACGGAACACTTTTGGTTATAGTCCTAGCTGTTTTTTTTGTTTTTGTTTTTGTTTTTAATGACAAATTAATTCACAGTTCACAGAAAAAACATATGGCCGGTAGATATATAACAAGATGCTCTTCCTGACTGGCAATCAGGGAAATACAAGTGAAAACAATAATGAAGTATTGCATACCCATCAGATTGGCCAATGGTAAAACACCTGACAGCGCCAACTGTTGGTGAGGACAAGGGGCCACATGCTTCTGGGAGGGGAGAACAAATGGGCAGGACATTACAATGAAGGGACGTATGTCCTACGACCCCGTTCCCACTGCTTACTGTAGACCTGAGATCAACTCTCTCCCCAGGGGAGATTTATGAGAATGTTGGTTACAGCCTTGCTCAGAAGCGTGAAAAGTTGCTCCTACCTAAATACTCAACAACAGAGAATAGATAAGTTGTCGCTTATTCGTGTAATTGGAAACTATTCATCAGGGCAAAGGGTAAACTAGAGCTACTTGTATAAACACATGTAAGTCCCAGAAAAACGTTGTCAAAGGATACATACGGTAGGACAGTATTTACTTTATACAGAATTTAAAATGTACAAGATTGCTCTCTGGGCTTAGACCTATTTGTGGTGACAGGGCTAAATGCACCAAGAAGGCTGGAATCATCTGTAAATACCAGACCTGTTAGGGTGCCTCCTTCAGGAAAATGGTGAACAGGACTGAAATATAAGCCAGCACCCCAAGTACACTTGCTCCTTCGGTGGCAAAATCAAGATGAAAAGACTCAGCTTTGGGGATCTGACACTGAGGTTCCTACATGAAAACCACATCCTGGGGCGGGGCGGGGGGCGGTGGCCTGGACCTACAGCACCACTTCTGAAGGAATTGAAAGTGAAACTGGGTAGAAGCTCTACCATTTAAAACACTGCTAGCCTATAATAAATGGTTCATTTATGTAACAAAATTACTTTGACTTGTTGTAAATTAATTAATTAACTAATTAGTTTTTTGAGGATTTTATTTATTTATTTGACAGAGGGAAAGAAAGCACAAGCAAGGGGAGCAGCAGGCAGAGGGAGAGGGAGAAGCAGGCTCCCCACAGAGCAGGGGGAGCCCGATGTGAGCCCGATGACTTCAGCCAAAGGCAGTCGCTTAACCATCTGAGCCACCCAGGCGCCCCTTGTAAATTCATTAACATTCTGTTGCATTGCATTGACTTAACTTTCTCAAAAGCTTGGAAATCACAAATCCTTCTAATTTTTTTTTTTAATTTATTTTTATTTATTTGTCAGAGAGAGAGAGAGCGAGCACAGACAGAGTGGCAGGCAGAGGCAGAGGGAGAAGCAGGCTCCCTGCTGAGCATGGAGCCCGATGTGGGACTCGATCCCGGGACACCGGGATCATGACCTGAGCTGAAGGCAGCCGCTTAACCAAGTGAGCCACCCAGGCGTCCCTAATTTTTTTTTTTTTTTAAGATTTTATTTATTTATTTGACAGACAAAGATCACAAGTAGGCAGAGAGAGGAGGAAGCAGGCTCCCCGTGGAGCAGAGAGCCCAATGAGGGGCTTGATCCCAGCACCCTGGGATCATGACCTGAGCCGAAGGGAGAGGCTTTAACCCACTGAGCCACCCAGGTGCCCCAAATCCTTCTAATTTTTAATTGGAAAAAATCATACAAGATCATACTATATATTAAGGGTAAGAATATATGCTGTAAAAGTAGGAAAACATGAATGGGAGTTGTAAACATTAAATCAGTTACTTTGGACAAAGAAAGAGGGGAATGGAATTTGCAAAGAACTTCAGTAGTGCGCGATACTGTCTGAGGCAAATAAAGCAAAATTGTTGTGATTTGACGAAGTTGGTGATTGGCAGACATGGTTTTTATTATTCATGCTTTTTCACACCCTTGTAATATTTATAAAAACTTTTTTAAGTCTCAAAAAAATGTGTATGAATTATAAGGGTATTTGCTAATAAGCAAGCTGAAATATTTTTATATTTTTTTGAATAATGAGGTGAACACTTGCCATTTTGTTCTTAAATTTTTTTTCCTTATTAGTTATGGATGCTGTGTGATCAAAAGATACAATTTGACAGAGCAATGAATGATGGCAAATACCATTTGGCCGATTCACTTGTTACAGGAATCACAGCTCTTAATAGCATAGAGGGCGTATACAGGTAAGAGACTTTGAAAACTCCAACCCCAGGATGAAGTAATTCTCAAATGCCTTTATTCTTATTTGTTTAACTAAAATTAATTTATTAACTTTAGTTTAGGAAAAGACTTCTTAACGTATTTATTACCAATTTGTTCTGGGAAATTAGAAAATACAGATGAGTAAAATGGACAAAATAAGTTTCACCCCAAGATAATCACTAGCATGCTGATACAGACAACTTCAGACTTTTGTGTTCTTGTATGTGTGTGGGGGGGTAGGTGTATACACATGTGCTTACACACACAAACACTTTTTTTCCTTTTTTCACAAAAATTGTATCAGGCACAGTTCTTCCCCCTGGGAGGTTCACAGTCTAATTGAGGAAATAGAGACTGAGGGGGCGCGACTGCAAAACATCAGCGTCACCATTTGTGTTTATTTTGTTTCTGTGTCAGGAAAGCAATTGTACTACAAGCTCAGAACCAAATGTCAGAGGCGCACAAGCTTTTACAAAAATTGTTGATTCATTGTCAGAAAATCAGGAACACAGAAATGGTGATCAGGTAAGGGAGAGCTCTTGAGCCTCTGCTGTAGGTGGTCCTTTGTGTCGGCCGTTCTCATCCCGTGTCTTCCTCTTTGCGGGCAGCGTCCTGCTGTCTGTGGCAGAGCTGTACTGGCGATCTTCCTCCCCCACCATCGCGCTGCCCGTGCTCCTGCAGGCTCTGGCCCTCTCCAAGGAGTACCGGTTACAGTACTTGGCCTCAGAAACGGTGCTGAACTTGGCTTTTGCTCAGGTAAGCTGATCTCTGTTTTTACAGCACATATTTGTGCTCAAGAACTGGTGAGTCTGTTACTACTTTTTCGTTTTGGAAAGGATAGTAATGAGCTTTGACTTCTTCTTAATATTGAAGTCTGGGAATGGAGTCTCATTGTCAAACCCTCCATGGGAGTCTGAAGCTGCGAACTCCATGGCAAGCTGACCCCTCCCAGCCGCACTGGCGGTGCCGAGCTGTGTATTTAAGAAAGGGGGTGCACCTCTTCTTTGAGGACACTTGTATCATATGAATGATTTAGCTGGCCCAGAGCTATGCTTCGTTAATAAGGGGATAAAGAAGTGAGGAAGTTGTGTGTTCATTGAAAGCTTTTGGAAATCAAATTGTATTTTATGTTTATTTTTTATCTCCCCCTGAGGAATGTAAAGGCTGTGAGAAAAGGGCCTTTGTTTTCTCCCTGCTGTGTCTTCCGGTACACAGTAAAACGTGCACATAGTAGGTTTTTTTGTTTTGTTTTGTTTTGTTTTTAAAGATTTTATTTATCTGACAGAGATCACAAGTAGGCAGAGAGGCAGATAGAGAGGAGGAAGCGGGCTCGCGCTGAGCAGAGAGCCCAATGTGGGGCTCAATCCCAGGACTCTGAGACCACGACCTGAACTGAAGGCAGAGGCTTAACCCACTGAGCCACCCAGGCGCCCAGGATTTTAATAAATATTTAGTGAGTGCATGCATTTTGAACTCACTGGCGCTAGAGGCATTTAATAAAGCAGAGATTCCCATGCTCACTTCGGTAGCACATATACTAAAGCAGAGATTCCCCAAACTATGCATTAAAATCAATTGGGAAGATTTTTAAAATATCTACGCATTTGGCCTTGCCGCAGACGCATGCAGTCAGTATCTGTATGGAAGGAGCACAGAAATCTGTTTTCCTTTCCAGCTTCTCTAGTGATTTTTTTCTTTTTTCTTTTTTTAAAGATTTTATTTATTTATTTATTTGACAGAGATTGAGGACAAGCAGGGGGAGTGGGATAGGGAGAAGCAGGCTCCGTGCTGAGCAGGGATCCCAGGACTCTGGGATCATGACCTGAGCCGGAGGCAGAGGCCTTAACCCAGGCGCCCCATCTTTTCCCTTTCTTGATCATGACCTTTGATGCACTGAGGTTTTTAATTTCTATGAAATCCATTTCATCCTTTTTTTCTTTTGTAGCTTATGCTTTTGGTATTCTACTTAAGAAACTGTTGCTTAATCCAAGTTCATGAAGATTTATACCTATATTTCCTTCTAAGGATCTTAATAGTCTTAGGTCTTACATTTAGGTCTTTGATCCATTTTGAGTTAATTTTTATATATGGTATGAGGAGGAGTCCAGCTTTATTCTTTCACATATGGATATCCCCATGTCCTAGCACCACTTGTGAGGCGAACGTGATAACCACTACACTACGGAAACGCTGTGTCCTAGCACCACTTGTTGAAAAGGCTGTTCTTTTCCCATTGAATGGTCTTGGTACCTTGTCAAAAATATTGATCATGGACATTGAGTTTATTTCTGCATTTGCAATTCTGTTCCATTGTTCTATATTCTGTCCTTATGCCTTACTGTTTTGATTACTGACCTTTGTATTAAATTTAAAATCAGAAAGTAAGAGGGGCTTGTGGATGGTGCAGTTGGTTTCTGTTCAGGGGGTGATCTTAGAGTTGTGAGATCGAGCCCTGCATTGAGACTTTCCCTTCCCTCCCCACCTCCCTCTCATGCTTTCTCTCTCTCTCTTTAAAGTTAATCAATCAAATCAAGAAGTAAGAGGCCTCCAACTTTGTTCTTTTTCAAAATTATTTTAGCTATTGTTGTTCCTTTGCAGTTCCCTATGAATTTTAGAATAACTTGTCCATTTCAGCAAAAATGGCATTTGGAATTTTGATAAAGATTTCGTTAAATCTGTAGATGCATTTGGAGAGTGTTGCCATCCTCACAATATTAAGTCTTCCAGTCCCTTAACAGGATATCTTTTATTTAGATCTTCTATAATTTCTTTAACAGTGTCCTCTAATTTTCAGTGCACAATTCTTAGAATTTCTTAGTTAAACTTACTCCTAAGTATTTTATTCTTTTTGATGCTATCATAAATGGAATTTAGAAAACTAATTTCATAGGGCCTCGGTGTCTCAGCTGGTTAAGTGTTTGACTCTTGGTTTCGGCCCAGGTAATGATTTTGAGGTCTGGGAACTGGGCCCTTTGTTGGGCTCTGTGCTCAGCGTGGAGTCTGCTTGTTCCTCTCCCTTTGCTCCTTCCTTGTCTTGAATAAATAAATAAAGTATTTTTTAAAACTTTTAAAAATTTAATTTCATGTTTGGATCTTTTATTGCTAATGTATATTGATCTTGTATCCTGCAACTTTGCTGAACTTGTTTAATACCTGTTCTAGGTTTTTAAGAATTCCTTAGAGTTTTCTATATATAAGATCAGCTCATCTTCAAATACAGAGTGTTACTTTCATTCCAATTTCATTTCTTGTTCTTGCCTAATTGCCCTGTGCAGAACTTCCAGACCAGTGCTGAATAGAAGTGGCAAGGGTTTACATCCTGTTTTTGCTCCTGATTTTAGGGGGATGATTTCAGTCTTTCATTGTTAAACATGGTGTTAGCTGTGGGTTTTTCACTGGTGCATCAGAATTAGGTTGAGGAAGTTCCCTTCTACTCCTGAATGGTGTTGGGTTTTTGTGAAATGTTTTTTCTCTCTCTCTCTCTTTTTTTTTTTTTTTAAGATTTTATTTATTTCTTTGTCAGAGAGAGAGAGCGCATGTGCACAAATGGGGGAAGGCATGCAGAGGGAGAAGCAGGTTTTCCAGGATTATGACCTGAACCAAAGGCAGATTTAACCGAGTCACCCAGGTGTCCCTGTTTTTTCTTTTTCAATTGAGTAGATTGTGTTTTCTACCCCCCTTTATTCTATTCTTTTAAAAAGATTTTATTTATTTGTTTGATAGAGGGAGACACAGCGAGAGAGGGAGCAGAAGCAGGGGGAGTGGGAGAAGGGGGGCAGTCAGGGAACCTGATGCTTGATCCTAGGACCCTGGGATCATGACCTGAGCCAAAGGCAGATGCTTAACGACTGAATGCTGATCTTCTGTCTGGTTGTTCTCTCCCTTAGTGAAAGTGGAGTACTGGAATTATTATTGTTAAACTAATTTTTCCTTCAGTTCTATCATTTTTTGCTTTATATATTTTGGGGTTCCATTGTTTGGTATATATGTGGTTATAATTGTATCTTATTGATAAATTGACTCATTATCAGTGTGTAATGTCTTTTAGCTTTGTAACAGTTTTTTTTTTTTTTAAGATTTCATTTATTTATTTTAGAGAGAGTGCAAGGGCATAAGCAGGGATGGGTAGAGGGGGACAGACAAAGAATCTGAAACAGACTCTGCACTGAGCGTGGAGCCCAATGTGGGGCTTGATCCTGCAACTGTGAGATCATGACCTGAGCCAAAACCAAGAGTCAGATGCTTAACCAGTTGAGCCACCCAGGTGCCCCTTTTGTAACAGTTTTTGATTTAAAGTCTATTTTATCTGATATAAGAATAGTCATTCCAGCTCTCTTTTGGTTACTGTTTGCATGGAATATCTTTTCTTTGTCTTTTTACTTTCAGCCTATTTGTGTCTTTAACCAGAGTATCCTTGTAGATAGCATATAGTTGGATCATGTTTTTTTCAAATCTATTGTGCTGATCTCTGCCATGTAATTGAATAATTTAATTCATTTATATTTAATGTAATTATGGATTTGAAAGACTTCTGTTTTGTTCTTTTTTTTCTATACGTCTTACATCTTTTTTGTTCATCAGTTCCTCCATCACTGTTTCTTTTGTATTAAATGGATGTTTCTTGTTTTATTTTACTATATACTTTTGAGTTATTTTCTTAATGGTTCCCCTTCTTTGAATGATTCTTACACAGCAAGAATGATGTTCTGACCCTTTGGAATCACCAATCTAGATATTGATTCTGAATCTTTTTTGTAAAGGCAAAAACCTTTCTATAATGTGAATAACTTCTACCTACTGGAGCCATCATAATATCAAATCAGATTGACTCACATTGTTTTCTAGGAGTGTGGTGCATATTAAATGTAGTACATGTCAAGGAGAGCATAAGCCAGACATGGCCCTTCAGGAGAGAAGAGCCAGAAATGAAGCCTTTTCTGTCATGGGCAGTGGATGTGGATTTGTACAGTACCACAGTATTTCTTTTTCAGCTCATTCTTGGAATCCCAGAACAGGCCTTAAGTCTTCTCCACATGGCCATTGAGCCCATCCTGGCTGACGGGGCAGTGCTGGACAAAGGCCGTGCCATGTTCTTGGTGGCCAAGTGCCAGGTGGCTTCAGCAGCTTCTTATGATCCACTGAAGAAAGCAGAAGGTAGGGAGCCACTCAGAGATTGCTAGGCAATACCAATGTGGGAAAAAAATTAAATTTTAGGATCCAGAAGAAGAAAGACATTAAATTTGGGACAGTATTTAAGTTCTCAAATATATGTTAAAATTTCATGCTGTATTTAAAGTACTTTGCCATGTTTGCTTGGCATGAAATTTAAGGGCAAGTGAAATCATTATTTTAACCAAAGACCTTTTTAAAAACCTCACCCTAGTGTATTTTTTTTTCTTCTTGAAGAGTAGAATTACAAAACTATTTGGTACATGTTAAATCAATAAAAGTAGATGTTAAGTTTTTTTGTTTTTTTTTTAAGATTTTATTTATTTATTTGACAGACAGAGATCACAAACAGGCAGAGAGGCAGGCAGAGAGAGGAGGAAGCAGGCTTCCCGCTGAGCAGAGAGCCCGATGCGGGACTCGATCCCAGGACCCTGAGATCATGACCTGAGCTGAAGGCAGAGGCTTTAACCCACTGAGCCACCCAGGCACCCCCAAAATTAAATATTCTTAAGGGCTGTAGAGTAAAAAGTAATTTCCTCCTAAAAAGTAACCACTATTATCAGGTTTTGGTTCGCTTTTTTGTTTTTTGGGTTTTTGAAAATGATGTTTATGGGGCGCCTGGGTGGCTCAGTGGATTAAGCTGCTGTCTTCGGCTCAGGTCATGATCTCAGTGTCCTGGGATCGAGCCCCGCATCAGGCTCTCTGCTCAACAGGGAGCCTGCTTCCCCTTCTCTCTCTGCCTAACTCTCTGCCTACTTGTGATCTCTCTCCGTCAAATAAATGAATAAAATCTTTAAGAAAAAAAAAAAAAGAAAGAAAAAGAAAATGATGTGTAGACTGTTGAGTTAAATATGTGTGGTGTTTTCCCACTTTCCCTCAGCTCTGGAGGCAGCCATCGAGAATCTCAATGAAGCCAAGAACTATTTTGCAAAGGTCGACTGCAAAGAGCAAATCAGAGATGTTGTTTACTTCCAGGCCAGACTCTACCACACACTGGGGAAGACCCAGGAGAGGAACCGGTGTGCGATGCTCTTCCGGCAGCTGCATCAGGAGCTGCCTTCTCACGGGGTGCCCTTGATAAATCATCTGTAGTCTCACAGAGCCGAGCCGCCATAAAGGCTAGAAGGTTTTGGACTTGTTTACATGTTTACATCCCTCCCTCCATGTAGATGATGGACTTGATGTCTGTCTGATCAATAAACTGCATTCTGTTTAGTCTTACTTTGTTGCTGGAGTATACGTATTTGTTTTTTCCCTCTTTTTTTTTTCTTCAGGTTTTTATTTAGGGACACCTGGATGGCTCAGTTGGTTAAGCGTCTGCCTTTGGGTCAGGTCATGATCCCAGAGTCCTAGGATCGAGCCCCGCATCGGGCTCCCGGCTTCTCTCTCTTCCTCTCCCCTTGCTTGTGCATTCTCTCTCGCACACTCTCTCTCTGTCAAATAAATAAATAAAATCTTGACAGAGAGAGAGTGAGCAAGAGAGAGACAACACAAGTGGGGAGGGGAGAGGAAGACTCCCCACTGAGCAAGGAGCCCGACATGGGGCTCCATCCCAGGATTTCGGGATCCTGATGCAAGCCAAAGGCAGATGCTTAACCACCTGAGCCACCCCAGCAGCCCCACCCTTCTCTTTTTGAGAGCAAAAGATACCAACTGTTTCTGATAAACAGCGGTTTCATTATTAAGTTAGTGCAAATGTTAAGGATGATGTTCTCTCTGAGCAAAGCTGCCAGTGTCTTATTAGAATCTGTGCGTACTCTCCATCACATGAATTCATTTAGCATCGGTGCTCAGACATAAGCTCTTTTGGGTATTGGTAGATCTCTCTAGTGGGTCAGTACAAACAAATATATATACATATATTTGTTTATTTGACAGCACAAGCAGGGGGAAAGAAAGACGGAGAAGCAGGTAGATGCAGGGCTCGATCCTGGAACCCTGGGATCCTGACCTGAGCCAAAGGCAGACACTTAACTGACTGACCCATCCAGGCACCCTAAAAGGAAAAGATCTTTTTATGGTTTTTGGACCAATGACAAGAAACCTATTTCAGTCACTTTCTGGGTATTTGGTTTTTTGTATCTTCTGCATGAGTATATTTCTTATCTCTTTATATAAATGGGAGTTGATGATAAGTCTAGGAATTCATCATAAATAAGGTGATTATAAATTAAGAAAGGGTCTGAAGGGGTGCCTGGGTGGCTCAGTGGGTTAAAGCCTCTGCCTTTGGCTCAGGTCATGATCTCAGGGTCCTGGGATTGAGCCCCTGGGCTTTCTGTTCAGCGGGGAGCCTGCTTCCTCCTCTCTCTCTGCCTGCTTCTCTGCCTACTTGTGATCTCTGTCTCTCAAATAAATAAATAAAATCTTTTAAATTAAAAAAAAAAAAGGTCTGAAGCTCAGAGGTGTGTGGGTGCTATCACTCAAATACAGAATGTATCTAATTTACGTCTCAAACCTGCAATTAAGCAGAACCAGTTACTGCTTTGTCTATGAATTTATCTTATCCCTCAGTGTTCGTTCACAGGAAAGTCTCCGTGTTTCAAGTCCAAAACAGCAGCAAGGAACCAACCAAATTTTAAGGTTTCTATCATTGGCTCCTTCTCCGTTAAATTTAAACCTTCTTATGGGAAATAATTTATCTCTAGAGCTCTTTGAAACAGTGTAAAACAACTCCCACTCATGGGGTGCATTTGTTGGCTAAAGACAGCTGCTCTGGAAACAAGAGGCTCAGTGTAGAGACTGAGACAGTAATTGGTGTGTTGATGTTGAAAAATCTTAAATTTGAAAGGTTATATATGTAGATGGCAAAAATTAAATATTTTTTTTCTGGATTTTATTTATTTATTTGACAGATCACAAGGAGGCAGAGAGACGGGCGGGGGTGGGGGAGCAGGCTCCCCGCTGAGCAGAGAGCCAGACATGGGTCTCCATCCCAGGACCCTGAGATCATGACCTGAGCTGAAAGCAGAGGCTTAACCCAATGAGCCACCCAGGCACCCCCAAAATTAAATATTCTTAAGGGCTGTAGAGTAAAAAGTAATTTCCTCCTAAAAAGTAACCACTATTATCAGGTTTTGGTTCGCTTTTTTGTTTTTTGGGTTTTTTTGACAGGCAGAGAAACAAGTAGGCAGAGAGGCAGGCAAAGAGAGAGAGGAAGGGAAGCAGGCTCCCCGCTGAGCAGAGAGCCTGATGCGGGACTCGATCCAGAACCCTGGGATCACGACCTGAGCCGAAGGCAGAGGCTTTAACCCACTGAGCCACCCAGATGCTCCTATCAGTTTGTTTTTAATTCTTCCAAATGTATTCTCTCAACTGATACATTTTTGTCCATGCAATTAGTCTAAGAAGTGATCCTAATCACTCTGCCTCAGCAGAAGAAGATCCAAGAGATGGGGCAAGGTTGCTCAGCCGACCTCTCACATATCAACCCTGAAAACCAGAAATCAGACCTGACTGGAACCATCTATATAATGTGTAGGGCCAGCGCCAAGTAAAAATACAAACCCTTTATTAAATAGAACATTAAACCAAGGAAGGGGCACAATTTACACACCCGTGAAGCCAGCCTGCCTGGTCTTGCTCCCAGCCTGTACACTCACCCTTGCAGAACTGAAGCCAAAGCTAATATAGTCCGTGGCCTGCTGCCATCTGTGACTTAGATTTGTTGGCTGGGGCCCCTCTCCTCCAGGAAGGAATAAGGGTTAAATGGGAAGTTGGAAATGTCAGAATGAACCACCCCCCCACACACCCCACCCCGAACTGTCTGGGTTATAGCTAATTGGCTTTTTTCCTGGTGGAGCATCTGGGGAGGGAAGATTCAGAATGGTGTAATTATGGATGGTTTAACATGGAAGTGTAACTAAATGATGCTTTGGGTAAATGGGGAAAGGGTTTGGTGAGGAAGGAATTGAGGCTGTATTGCCAGTGGGTCTCTATCAGAGACCTTACAGAGAAGAAAGATGTGGTGACCCAAGCCAGTGACTCTGCATGGTGGGAGCTCAACTAGCAGATTTAGTGATGAGTGTTTGCAGCCCTGCAGCAGGTGGGTACAAATATTTTAACACAGAGTGCCATGTTGTAATTCATGTATATTGATGCATTTAATCTTTACAACAATCCTAAAACGTAGGCAATTGCATTTTTGTACAAGATTTTATTTATTTGAGAGAGAGCACATGAGCAGGGGTGGGGGGAGAGGGGCAGAGGGAGAGGGAGAAGCAGGTTCTCCACTGAAGAGGGAGCCCTGTGCAGGGCTCAATCCCAGGACCCTGTGAACATGGCCTGAGCTGAAGGCAGAAACTTAACCGACTGAGCTACCCAGGAGCCCCAGTAGGCAATAGCATTCATCCCATTTAACAGATGTAGAAACTGAGGCATAAAGAGGTTAATTCAATTACCCAAGGTCACACAGCTGGTAGGTTGCAGAGATGGGATTCTAGTCCAGTACCTACATTACCCCCAGAGCTCCCTGTTTCCGGAGTTTTGAGAAGTACTGTAATATTTTAGTGAACATTCTTTTCAGAGTTTAGATTTGATAACTGGTAACACCAGGCACATTTATCTAGTGCCCAGTATAGGCCACTGTGGTGTAGGTACTTCCACCCGTACCATCTCTAATGCTTGTAAGCCAAATACTATTTTACAGTTGAGGGAACAGCCTCAGAGATTTGGCCTGACCCAGCCCCCTCACTAGGAAGAATCTGTGGGGATTCCATCCCGGGATGACAGGCTTCTCAGTCTTGTCACTGGAGCATCTTCGTGTTGACCTACATGCCTTGAACACTCCCACTTCTTGAGAGTGTTTTGTATTTCGTCCCTATATTTTTGGATGCTTACACTTATTTTTTCTTTCTCATAGTACATCTAAGACAAATGAAGAGCTGCTTCATCTCTGTCTCCACTGACTTCTCCTTTTATGCTGTTGTTTATGTTTAGGACTAACAAACATTTTAATCTTAATGCCCATTGAAGGGAAACTTCTCAGGCTCTCTCTCTTTCTCCTTTTTTTTTTTTTTTTTTTTTTGGACCAATGTTTCTCTACTTTCCTGTTGCATGGGGGAGGAATTCAGTTAATACAGTATATTAGTGTAATTAATCCTGCTATCTCTACCTGGATATTTGAGGTTTGGGAGGTGGAATATTCCAGTGAACACCATGAGTAGAACACAGAACAGTTCCCAGAGGAAAAGACAAAGCCTTGGCAGGAGCTTGTGGTGCTGTCCTCGGGGGTAATTAATTCTTTAGTCTTAGTTTTCAGCCCCTCCCTTGTACTGTCCCAAGTTTTCTTAAAAATAAGATTCAGATGCTTTGTTTACTTATTTTCTTGGCAATCTGGGTTGTCAAGACAACAAGATCGGTTTGCCTAGAACAGGTTTTTCTAGTGTTCTTAGAGGAGAAAACCCAAAAAGCAAAGCCAATTTTTATTTTCATATCTCTAAGAAGAAAATGGTTTTCTTCAGTGGGATGATTCCTATCATAAGGAAGGCCAACTGTTAACGAAAGGCAATTACGATGTCCTCTGCTTTGGTTAATTCACTTTAATAAGGAAGGCACATAAACAATGGGATTTTTAGCCTTGTACTAAGTATGTATACATATATATTTTTAAAGATTTTTAAAATTTATTTGACAGAGACACAGCTAGAGAGAGGGAATACAAGCAGGGGAAGTGGGAGAAGGAGAAGCAGGCTTCCTACTGAGCAGGGAGCCTGATGCGGGGCTTGATCCCAGGTGCCCCAGCTGTACTAAGTACATTAGTAGTACTTCTGAGCACTTATGTGTCACATACTGAGCCATTAACTTTACATACGTTATTTTTTAAGGGAGAGTTTTAAAAATTTTTTATTTTTTTAAAGATTTTATTTATTTATTTGACAGAGATCACAAGTAGGCAGAGAGAGAGAGAGAGAGAGAGAGAGGAGGAAGCAGGCTCCCGACTGAGCAGAGAGCCTCAATCCTAGGACCCCGAGGTCATGACCTGAGCTGAAGGCAGAGGCTTAACCCACTGAGCCACCCAGGCACCCCTAAAATTTTTATTTTTTTTTAAAGATTTTATTTATTTATTTGACAGAGATTACAAGCAGGCAGAGAGGCAGGCAGAGAGAAAGGAGGAAGCAGGCTCCCCGCTGAGCAGAGAGCCCTATATGGGGTTTGATCCCAGGACCCTGAGATCATGACCTGAGCCAAAGGTAGAGGCTTTAACCTACTAAGTCACCCAGGCGCCCCCTTTACACACATTGTTGTATTTAAACCTCACTGAACCTGTGAACAAAGCTGGTTATCTTCATTTGACAGCTGATGAAACCAGAGTCCCTGTCCAAGGCCAAGGCCAGAGACCTCTTCACTAGCAAAGCTGGAATTTGCACTAGGTCTTTCTTGATTCCAAAGTCAGTGCTTTCAACCCCAATGCTGAAGGTAAACAGATGTTTCAGATGCAGTGCTATCTATACTCCAGGAATTAATAGCTCTACTGGCAAATCAGAACCCATTAGTGAAAAGGAAAGGATAGAGACAGCCTGGAGACTGAAATCCGTGGTAACACTCCTTTGCTATAGGAGGTCAGAGAGGGCAGAGGCCAAGGAGGGCCTGGATCATAACATTTCAGGAAATTCTTCCAGAAAGAAGTGTATCTTAGGCCAGAGTTTAATGTGAATAGGCACTTTCTTTCTTTTTATTTATTTATTTATTTATTTTTTTTTTAAAAGATTTTATTTATTTATTTGTCAGAGAGAGAGCGAGCGAGAGCGAGCACAGGCAGACAGAGTGGAAGGCAGAGTCAGAGGGAGAAGCAGGCTCCCTGCGGAGCAAGGAGCCTGATGTGGGACTCGATCCCAGGACGCTGGGATCATGACCTGAGCCGAAGGCAGCTGCTTAACCAACTGAGCCACCCAGGCGTCCCTTTTTTTTTAATTTTTAAAATTTTATTTATTTCTTTGACAGAGACAGATCACAAGTAGGCAGAGAGGCAGGCAGAGAGAGGAGGGAAGCAGGCTCCCTGCTGAGCAGAGAGCCCGATGCGGGACTCGATCCCAGGACCCCGAGATCACGACCCGAGCCGAAGGCAGAGGCTTTAACCTACTGAGCCACCCAGGCGGAATGGGCACTTTCTTGCCTTTCTCACATAATTGGCCTCTACCTTTACACAGTAGTGTGTGTGTATACCTAAATTTCTGCCTGCTAACGATAGCATTTTAATAAAACATAGACTGGGGCACATAGGTGGCCCAGTCATTTAAGCATCTGCCTTCTGCTCAGGTCATGATCCTGGAATCCCAGGATCAAGCCCCACATCGAGCCCCACATCGGGCTCCTGCTCAGCAGAGAGTCTGCTTTACCCTCTGACCCTCTCTGCTCTCATGCTCTCTCACTCTCTTTCTCAAATAAAACCTTAAGAAATAATAAAACATAGACAGTTTAGTAACATACAGAATAGTATATTTTAACAAGTAACAGGAAGAGACATCAACCAATATCTATTTTGGTTTCTTTAGTAAAGCAGGGGTTGCCAAATCGTTGCTCACACGGGTTGAATCTGGCATGCCACCTGTTTTTTATATGTCCTGCTAACTAAGAATGGTTTATGCATTTTTAAATAGTTGAAGAGAAATCAAAACAATAATATTTTGTGGCATGTGAAAATTATATGAAATTTAACTTTCAGTGTCTGCAAATAAGACTTTTATTGGAACGCAGCCACACCCATTCATTTGTCTGTGCCTGCTAGGAAGGCAGAGCTGAGAAGTTGCAACCACACGGCTTATGGCTTCAAAGTCTAAAATAATTACTACCTGGACGTTTGCAGAAAAAGTTTGCTGACCCCTGACATAGAGTCAGAAATGATCAAAATGTTCCCCATCAGTCCCAATACATATTTTGGGGGGAGAAAATAGCAAAATATGGAAAAACACAGAACTATGCATCCACCATTCGGAACTGACTTAACATTTCAGCATTTGCTGAATTCATTTATAAGTAAAAGTGCCTTTTACTTATAAGCCGTGTGGTTGCAACTTCTCAGCTCTGCCTTCCTAGCAGGCACAGACAAATGAATGGGTGTGGCTGCGTTCCAATAAAAGTCTTATTTGCAGACACTGAAAGTTAAATTTCATATAATTTTCACATGCCACAAAATATTATGCTCCCTGTCCTTGTTCTCTGGCCCTACTTCTGTCTTTGTGGCAGACTGTCATGAATTTAATTTACACTCAATCCCCACTGACCTTTTTTAAAAAGGCTAAGCATGTGTCCATGAATGAGAAAGCCTATTTATTTATTTATTAAAGCATTTTATTTATTTATTTGAGAGAGAGAGATCACAAGTAGGCAGAGAGGCAGGCAGAGCAAGAGGAGGAAGCAGGCTCCCTGCTGAGCAGAGAGCTGGATGTGGGGCTCCATCCCAGGACCCTCCACCCACTGAGCCACCTGGGGAACCCCTATGTGGGGGTTTTAAAACACTAATTATACATCGTATTGTATATTTCAACTTGCTCCTTTACTCAGCATTCTGGTTTGGGGATCTTCCCACGTGTGTGTACAAATAGAGCGAATGTACATACTCCTTCGAACTATTGCATAGTATTCCATGAAATGGCCAATATACCTTTTGTTTATCCCCCCCCCCCCCCCCATGAACATTGAGGAAGGTTGTTTTCGGGCTTTACTATTAACAACAAAAAAAAGCATGCGTGATGAGTCACATCAGAAATTGTGGTCATCTGGTTGAAAGCTCCGCATTGTCGGTGAGCACCCCTGCAGCATGGAAATACTAAATAAACTGAAGGGGACTGGAAATCCACCCAGTACAAGAGGACTTTGAACTTTTAATTGCTTTGGCCCCTGACTCCCCTCTGGACTCGAATCCCTTTTGGCTTCTTGGCAGGGTCAGCGATACACCGACTGGGTACCTTTAGGATCAGGACTGGGTTTCGAAACCATCTAAGGTCGGCGGGTCAGGCAGCCTTTGAGGTCCCTCTCTCCCTCCCCCTGCAATACCGTTACCCAGCTGGGGGACTAAACACATTCTTAAGGCGCCAGCAAAGGAGGGCGCCCCAAAGGGGCAGAATGCTTGTTAAAAAGAAGATGTATTCCACAAAGAGCATCTAAGTAGTCCTGGGGACAAGCCAGAACTTCACTGGGGTTCGTGTAGTTTGGTACATCCGGGTGGAGTGGGGGGTGGGAAAGGAACACCGCTCCCCAGCCTTTAGGGCGGGCCCGGAGTAGTGGTCAGCGGGGAGGCGGGTGAGGAAAGGGGTTTCCCCGAATGGGTGGAGACCCGAAATCTAGGCCGCATCCCCCGCCCGGCGCCTGGTGCAGAGGCAGCAGCCCTGGGACGGAAGCCCGGCCGCTAGGCGGGACCCCGGCTGTCCCGCAGGCTTGGGGAACTTTCCGCGACTCAGCCGCCGCCCTGCAGTCCCCGTGTTTGGCCAAACAAAGCGAGCGCTGCCGGCGCGTCCGGCCTGCCCGAGGGTGCCGCAGCCGCGGCGCCGAGAACCGGGGCAGGTGCGCGCCGCGGGCGGAGGCAAAGTTGCCGCGCAGCAGCCCGCGCCCCGGCGCGCGCCGGGTCTCTCCCGTCCTCCCGGCTCGGCGGCCTCCGGCGGCCGCTCCCGGCCCCACATCACTTCCCCTAGCCTTCGCCTCCTCCCCTTTCCTTTCCTTTCTCCACCCCGCCGCCTCGCCGCTACTTTCGTCTCCACCGGCTCCCGCCTCCCCTCCCTCCCCGGCGCGGGGCCGAGCCGGCGGGGGCGCGCCGAGGGCGGCTCCGCGCCCGGGTTTCCAGCGGCCGCGGCCAATCCCCGCGCAGCCCGCGGCGTCGTCGCGCCCCAGCCGGGACCCGGCGGCTCCTCCCGCCCCCGCCCCACCCCCTGCGCGCCGGCCGGGGCCGCGGAGAGGAGCGCGCGGCCGCGCTGAGCCGGGCAGAGCCGAGCCGGGGGCGCTGAGCGCGGGAGGCGGCGGCGGCGGCGGCGGCGGCGGCGGCGCGGAGCCCAGGTGAGCTGACGGGAGCGGGGCCGCGGGCCGGGGACACGGCGCTGCAGCCCCGGGCGCCCTCGCCCTGTCGGGGCGGGGGACAGCTGCTGGGGCTGCAGACAAAGCCCTGAGGCCGGCACCAGGTTCCCTCCGTGGAGAGGACCCCACGTGCGGCGCCCCACGCCCCGCCACGTGGGGGGACTCGGCCCCCGGGCGCCCCTTCCCCCGCGTCCTCGGAGCGCCTGGGGCCTTGGAGTGGCCTCCTTGGCCGGGCCGCGCCCGGCTGGGGGTGGCAGGGGCGGTCCCGGAGTTTGGAACCGATGTCACCGGGGCCGGGGCAGTCAAGGATCTTGGAGGCGGCCTAGGCCCACCCTCTCGCGTTTGACAGGTGGGGAAAGCTACAGAGTGCAGGGAAAGAGAGGGCCGCCGGCCTCTGAGCACCCCACCCCCGCACCCCTCTTGTCTTGGGGGCAAACCCAGGCCCTGGTGGGTGGGACCGACTGCAGAGGGCAGGACCCTGGATCAGCAGTTGCGGGGCCTGGGGACCTTTGCCTCTCTTAGTTGGCCCTCTGCCTCCGCCCTCCGGCACCTCGCTGGCTGGTCCTTTTGACCTAAATTTACCTCGGGTCCGCAGCACTCAGTGCGGAGAGGTGCCTTCACCGGCACCCTCTGCTTGAATGTTGGGGACGCGGGGAGTCTGGGCCCAGCCCCGTAAGCATTGGGTCTTGATGCCAGGAATGCCACCCTGTCCAGCCTCGAGCTCCTCCTGGCTCCCCCCACCTCTGCGCTGCCCAGTTTGGGAAGCGGGATGTTTTCACAGCTCTGCCAGCCGCTCTGCTGCTCTCACTTGGCCTTAGCGAGGTTGCACCTTAGCCTCTCCTGTCTCCATCAGAACTTTGGGGTGGAGGGATACCGTTTGGGGAGGGGGCTGGGAACTCAGTGCGCTCAGTAAGAGAGGGGCTCGCTGGCTTGAGGTGGGACATGTAGTGTCCACTTCCTTAAAGGTAACTTTAATCTGGAAGTCCCTGCAGTCCTAGAGATAGAAACTTCATGTCCCCTAGAGTGGTACTGGTCATTTACCACACCCCCTCTCCTAGCCCTGCCCCCAGGGGGGAGAGAAGAGGATAGCTCTCTGTCCCCATAGGCTGCCATGTTCTCGGGGAGGTAGGGACAGCAACAAGGGGAGGGTTTTGGGGGAGTGAGCCCCCCGCCTCCCAAACCACCCCACAAAAACATGCAATTTAAGAATAAACAGTGTTCGTGCTATGCAGATGCAGCTCTGTGGTGAGCCCTGGCACCTCCTTCCAGATTGCTCAATTTAAGCCCTTCCTATGTAGAAAGCAGCTATGCCTAGTGAGAGCACAGTGTATTTTTGTCATACAAAGTAATAGCCATCATTTGATGAGCCTCCAAACACTGTGATATGTGTTGCATTTATTATCTCATTTAATGCCTACCAAAATCCTAGAGGCAGAAATGTTTACTCCCATTGTAGAGATGAGGAGGTCAGGAAACAATCCTGCCGTGTTTCTTGGAGTTAGCCGCATTCTATAGAGGGATCAGGGAGGTTAAGCAGCTTGCCCAGGGTCACACAGCCAACCCAGGCCTGTCAGTCCCTTGAGCCTTATGCACTTTACCACCTCTTTTATAGCAGGGTCCCTTGCAAGGCTGTCCTCAGCTTTTTGAGGGACCCAGAATTGTTTACTAAACCACCTTAGGAGGACACAGAGCTAAGCGGGCATGATACTGATGCGTATTGACTTGTCTTTGCTCCCAGGTTGTTAGTGGGCTAGTGGCCAAATATATTCACCAATAACTCTGCAATAACTCTCACCAGGGGCAGTTATACCTTCTTGGCAAGCATTTGGAAAAGTGCCTGGTGACTTTTGGTTGTCAAAGTGATGCTGAGCACTTCTGGCTTTGGTAGGCAGGAGCCAAGGATGCCAAATGTCCGGCAAGCAGGCCAGATCCATGCCAGGCATGAAGAATTGCCCTGCCCTGAATGCCAGGAGTGTCTGTGTTGAAACACACCAGGAGGAGTAAGTGTGCTGGGAATGAAGGAAGCAGAGGGCGATGGAGTTTCTGGAGAAATCTCTTCTTGCTGGTATGAATCCAGGAGGCTCCCAGAAAGAGGTGGTGTTTGTGCTAAGTCTTAAGGGATGGGCTAAAAAAAAAAAGAGAGAGAGAGAGAGGGGCACCTGGATGGCTCAGTGGTTTAAAGCCTCTGCCTTTGGCTCAGGTCATGATCCCAGGAGCCCCACATCGGGCTCTGCTCAGCGGGGAGCCTGCTTCTTCCTCTCTCTCTGCCTGCCTCTTTGCCTACTTGGTGATCTTTGTCAAATAAATAAATAAAATCTTCAAAAAAAAAAAAGAGAGAGAAATAGAGAGAGAGATTGTATGGGAGTGGGAGGGGAAGGGTCTTGACCTAGCAGTGGGAACTTTGTGCAGTCACCCAGGAGTTTGCTCCTTGAGAACCTCAACCTGCATCCAAGATGGGCTGCTGGGTGGGGCAGCCAAGCCTATTTTCAAGGCGTTTGGCTCAGATTTTAATGTGGGTTGCAGAGTCGTCCTCATCCCATCATGAACTCATTTAACGGAAGGGCTCCGACAGGCAGAGTACTTGAACTTGGTTAGGGTCAATTGCAACCTTGCTTTCTTCATCCCACCTTCTGGTAACTGGGAAGCCTTGAGTTTTTGCTTCCTTTCCTGATCCTGGAGATTTGGGGCAAATGCTGTTTCAGATTGTCCTTTGGGTCCGAAGAGGGCCTTGCGTTGCTATTTTTCCCTGGATGTTTTGCTCTCCCAGTCAGCTCCTCCCCTTTGAGCTACAGGATCCTGGGGGGTGGGGAGGGTGGGGTTAAGGCAGGCCTGGCTGCGGGGTGCCGCCTTGGCCCTCTCCCTCATTTCTGCGCCTTCTTTCTTGGAAGTGAAGGAAATCGCATTCCTCTCCTGGAATGGCCTTTTCTTCTTTCAGCTGTGCTGGTTCCCTTCTGGACCTGTTAATATGTGACCTTTCGTGGCTGGCTTGTCTTTCTTGGAGCGAAATGTTTCCGAGGTTCACCCATGCTGGAAAGTATGTGGGTGCTTCTCTTCTGTGGCTGAGTAGTATTCCCTTGTATGGATAGACTCCATCTTGTTTACCCATTCATCAGTTGGTGGACCCTGGGTGGTTTCCACTATGAGGGTTTCTTACGGCCACTTCGTGCGTACCTCTGCTTCCTCAGAGCCCAGTTAAGGAACCTCTGGGCCTGGGATGTTACTTTGTCACTCTGTTGGCAGACAGAAGGTAGTGGAGGGAAGGGTCTTGGAATTCAGTTGGGGAACAGTTACCAGGAACAGGGTTTTCAGGACTCCCTCCATCTCGGGCCCCCTCCAGCTCCGCCACAAGAATCCTGCTTCCTCCCAAAGCCCGGTGCCTCCACGCTCAATGCACAGGGGTGCCGTGTGATTTTTCATGGAGAGTGTGAATTTCATTCGGTTCCATTTCTTCAATCACGGTGATTTGTTAGACGCAGGCCCACATGTCATCTTTTGGCATGTATTTTTGTGAGACTTTTTCCAGGTAAGTAAATCCACAAAGTAGAGAAAGCCTCCCCAGACAGATGGAGCCCTAACCCTGTGGCCAGGCGTGGAGTCAGCGCCGTCTCCTGACAGCTTGGCCAGAAATGCCTGCCATGGAGGAAATCAGAAGCCTAGTGAACCCGGAGCTGGGAGGAAGCCCAGAAAAGAGCAGTCCCGTAGCCCCTTCCCTTTGACAGTTGAGTAGGTAGAACACAGAGAGGAGGGGAGAACAGGGTCTTTGGGAACACTGTCTGTGAGCCAACGTTCATATAGAGGATGGACTCCAGAGTCACCCCCTGGCTGGGCTGCAGCAGCTCCATTTTACAGATGAGAAAATCAAGGTCCAGGCCCCTGGGAGTTGTCTAATTTCCTCGCATACCTTCTAATCCTGAGCTCTCGAGTTTACCTTGACCTCCATATGATGGCAGATGATGCCCATTTTCTCCTAGAATAGAATCCCTCTTCAGGAGGGTATGATTTTTTACTCTCTGAAAAATAAGATTTTAAGATTCCTTTCTTCTCTGATTGGATCCCTTCCTCAACACAGCGAAAAATTGGGTATATTTCAGAGGAGGTGGGCGCTGTCGCTTGTGAGGAATGCCCCAGCATTCCCTACCGGGGGACGTTCATGACCAAAATGGGGAAGGAGTGATTTCAGCTGCCCGTGTTTTCTGTTTCTGTCGTTTTGGTAGTGGTGCTGCTGAACTTTTTTCTTCGATTATGAAACATTTTAAGCATAGAGAAAAGCCAAGTTTTGTTTTGTTTTTTTTTTTGACTGGCTCATGTTTTTTGGAAGGCCGGATGGAAACAGGGTAGAGCAAGGCGCTGTGTTTCACTTAGCACTGGCTCTGGAACCCTGATGATATGTCACTGAACTGAGCCCACACTTTTTGGGGGGCTAGTGACAAGCCCTGTCCTGGGAGCTGAGGGACACCGGCACCTGGTCCCTGGGCCCGGAGAGCTCCCAAATGAGTGGTCTGTGAACTCTTACGGGAGTGCTTTGGGAAAGATAAACAATTCTAGCAACTTCCCCTTTGAAAAGGAGAGAAAGAAAATTCTAAAAGCCTGTTGTACCCCCACCCCCACCCCATCCTGAAGGCTGCTGAGCAACTATTTTTATGTTGTCTCTTTTTATCCCGTTGGCTTCTGTAAATAGTTGAGAGATGGCAGTTGCAGAGATAAAAATGCTAATCTCAACCTGGAGAGGAGAGAGGATGGCCCCAGGAAGAGATGCCCCCTCATCCCTCCGCAGGCCAAGGTCTGGCCCCTCTGCCCACAGGGGCTGGAGGTAGGCGGTGAATGGGTGGGGGGAGGGGCATCGAGGGTGGTGTCTGAGATAAGCCTCTGCTGGGGAAGTTTAAACAGGGAACCCGGTGGTTTGGGTGGGGGCAGGGCGTGGAAGAGAGAACGCATCCATCCGGGGTTTTTATAAGTGCATGAGGATTTTTGCCTTTGAGGATCCTGATGGAAAGGGATTTTATTTAGATTCATTTCAGACAATTCTACCAGGTTCTGTGTCCAGGTGTAGGGGACAGGATTGGTTCCTCAGAGGCAGAGCCGGTTCCCAGCCCCTCCTGGCCCCTGGCTGGGGTGCTTTGTGCGGGGAGGCTGCAGAGGGAGGGAAGAGCTGGGGTGTCTGGTCCCCCTCCGTCTCCCACCTGCCAGGCTGCAGAATGTTGGCGTCTGAGTTACTTCTTCATTTGTTTCAGATTGTTACTTCTTTTCATTACAAACTCAAATTCCAGTCCTTTCTCTGCCTCTTCCTTTGGTTCCCTGAAAGATTGCGGGGGGGGGGGGGGGGATGGTTCCTGCCTCCCTTTCCAGGTAGCCCCCCACACACACCTGCTTCACACCCACCCACCCACTCACACTTCCTTCTGTTCAAGATGGGGGGCCACTGGGGTGCACCTGGCTTTTAGATGCTTGACTGCATGAATGCGGGGGGCTTCCCCCACTCCGTACTTCCTTATTAACCAAACAGTAACCTCCAAGGAAGACACTGGAGCTCCTTGCTCTGTAAGTGTCCTGTCCCCCAGGGGACATGAGGCTGCAGGAGTCAGAACCTCTGGTTCTCACCCTGGCCTAGTCTGGGACCTGCTGGGCTCCCTTGTGGAGGCCACCTCACGTCTGTGGGTCTGAGCAACTCCATGGGCAGCCCTGTGCCGGTGATGAAAGCCTTGGGAGTGTGCACACATTCTTTGGGTACATGTAAGCAAGGATGTGAAATTCTTTTTTTTTTTTTTAAAGATTATTTATTTATTTATTTGACAGAGAGAAATCACAAGTAGATGGAGAGGCAAGCAGAGAGAGAGAGGGAAGCAGGCTCCCTGCCGAGCAGAGAGCCCGATGTGGGACCCGATCCCAGGACCCTGAGATCATGACCTGAGGCGAAGGCAGCGGCTTAAATCACTGAGCCCCCCAGGTGCCCCAAGGACGCTTTGCTTTATTTAAGTCTTGTGAAAAGTGATGCACGTGGACAACAGTTAGAGCAGAAGATGGAAAGAGTAAAGTTAGCACGGTGAGGTTAGAGATAAAGATTTTGTTTTAATATAAATTCAAGCCAGATGAGGGACTTGAACTTGCTAGCCATGGAGGTGCTTTCCTGGCAACAGCGTCCGTTCAAGGGAGCATTTGCTGTGTGCAGGAGAAGGGACATGCACTTCATCACCATGTCCCCCCAAATCCAGGGGCCTTTACACCTGTGCTTTCCCAAAGCGCTGTGTGATTGTGGGCAAGTGACTCCGACTCTGCCTCAGTTTCTCATCAGTGAAATAAGCATGTTAAGCGTACCTGACTCTTAAAGTTGTTCTGACAGTTAAATGAGATGATAGATGCAAAGTGCTCAGAACAGAGCCTGGCACTTGGCAAGAGCTGCAGGGGCCTGGCTGCTATCTAACGCTGACATGGCCACTGCTGCCCTGATACATTTCTTGTATCAAAGGTCTGGTCACTATCTTCACTTCACTCTGTCCTGTTCATTGGCCCTTCCTTTCCCCAGCCTTGATTTTTTTTTTTTTTTCTTTAAGATTAAAGAGGAGAAAAAAGAAAAAGAAAGTCTTTGGAAGTTCTGTTTTTGCTTCAGTGTCAAGGTGAAGGCTGTGTGGGTCACCGGGAGACCTGCGGCTGCCTGGCACTTTGGTCTGGTTGAGAGCCTTATGGTGCAGGGAAGTGTTGATCTGATAGGGAGTTTAGTGGAGAGGCTTTTCTGTCAATCGGCTCTGTGTCTTCTGTCAGTCAGGACCCTGGGTTGTAAATGACAGAAAACCAATCACAAACTAACAAGCACAAATGGGATCATGTAGTTAAAAGCTTCTGGTATATATGGGCTTCAGGCATGGCTGGATCCTGTACTCGGACAGTGTCTCTGGGCCTCAGTTCTTCTCTGTCTGTTGCTTCTCTTCTCTGTTGACTTCATTCTAGGGCAGGGTTTTTCCCAGCCCCCAATAACTCTAGAAATACATCCTTATTGCTCCAAGTTTCACAGAAAGAGACATTCTCAATCCTTAAGCCAAGTCCTAGAAAGAGATGGACCGACCTGAGTCACACGTCTACTCTTGTATCAGATCTCTTGACCAGAGTAATTCATACCTCATTAATCAGGCTCAAGTCATATGGGAATCCCTGAAGTTGATGGTACAGACAAGTTTCGTGGAGTCACCTTTCCACAAGAAAGAATGGTTTCCCAGATGTAAATCAGTCTGCTGTTATTGGTGTAAAGGAACATAGATTCTGAGCCAACTAAAGAAAACTTCTGAGCAGCCTTGGGATGAGTGATAGAAACAAATGGCTCTAGCCAGTATTTACTGAGTGTCAGCAGTGTTCTGGAAAGTTCTAGGTCCTGGAGTTGATCCGTAAACAAGAAACGCAAAGCCATGGCTCTCACATGTTAAATCAGGCTGATATCTCCAAATCCTATGCTTTTCTTTTCTGACCCTCCTAAGATCTCATGTCTTCGTGCTCCCCTCTCAAGCAGGTTGAGGTCTTAGGAAGTCCAAGGAATGGGCCGTATGCTCCCCTTTGTTAGGGATTTTGCCTAGCCCGGACTTGATCTAGGATCCAGTACATGGACCTTGCAAGGCTGTGGTTGTAATTTTTAGCCCCTTCTTGAAAAACTCAGACCGGTTTTAGCTTTTCCTGGAACCACTGTTTAACTTGGGGCAAATCAGTAAATCTGCCTGAAGGTTCATTTTTCCTCATTGGTGAATTGAAGTGGTTGGAGCAGGTGACCCCTGATGTGTGCCCTGTTTAGCACAGACATCTGATGCATCTCCAAGCAGGGCTTGGAGGGGTGAGATAGGGCGGGAGCTGTGGGAAAAGGAGGCAGGCGTGTGACCCGTGCACTCAGCCTGTCCTTGGTGTTGGGGAGGCGAGGGAGGTGGGGGCGGGGAGGAGGTGAGGGTGGTGGTAGTGGTACGCAGGCAACTGTATTTCCTGTCCAAAGCTGCAGTGAATTCTTGCCGGGAGAGAATACAGACCAGGTGCTGTTGGAGTGCCCAGGACCTCAAGAGACTGGAAATTTTGCCTTGATTCAGAAATGTCCTGGCTTTGAGATGTTGACATCGCATTCAAATAGTTTCAGACACAGGGTAGGCCTGGCCAGTTGACCCCTGAGTCCCCACTTGCCACCTTGTTGCTCTCGGGACTGTGACAGGGACGGGGTCTGGGCACGCTAAGCTGAAACCGGCATTATCCCTCCTAACCTCTGCCAAGGGAGGGCCTTTGTCTCTGGGGAGACAGTCGGTTCCGTGCCTCAAACAGAGTGCTCGAGGAGAGACATTTGTAAGGGTTGGTGTGACGAAAGGGGTAAGGGTTTGGCTGGGCCAGGGCTGGAATCTGGGGTGTTCCCGCTGGCATCAAACCTTAGTGCTGTGTCGGCCAGTCCCGCCGAGCCCCCCAGGTCTCCCGCTCCTCCTTTGGGAAACACCTGTCATCGGTGGCCTTGAGGCAGCTGGTTTCTGTGGGTGGGCGGGAGCTGTGTTCCCTTGCTAGGACTGCTGGGAGGACGGTCTGCAGACGGGAGGCTTCAGCAGCAGAACTGGAGAGGCTCACCGTTGTGGAGGCCAGAAACCCTAGGTCAAGCATCGGGAGGGAGAATCTGTTCTGCCCCTCTCTGGGCTTCTGCTGGCTTGCTGGCCATCTTTGGCATTCCTTGGCTCGACGGGGCAGCACCAGATCTCTACTCCCACATTCCCCTGTGTTCTTCCCTAAGTGGATCTCTCTCTGGGGCCAGATTTTCCCCTTTTTATAAAGACACCACTCAAATTCGATTAGGACCCACGCTTAGTGACCTCACTGCAACTTGATTACCTCTGTAAAGACCCTCTCTTCCAAATAAAATTCCATTCTGAGGTCCCGGGGTTATGACTCCAGCATATCTTTTGTGGGGGGGCAGTTCAATCTGTAACAGGTGCCTAGTGGGGTCCCTGGGACTCTGCCCTGGGGTGCCCTTTGTGTTCTCCATCCACTTTGCCTACAAAGCTCTTGTCCTCCAGCTTCCTTTGCATGCACCCTCCACGCGCTGGCACTCACACTCCGCTCACACTCCCATGCCTCCAGTCTGGGGAGGAGGGGGTGGTGCTTCTTTCTGTTCCCTCCACTCTCCCACGTCTTTTCTGGCTCAGGACCTTCTCAGAAGCTCACTCCTTCTGGAACAAGGCCCTGCCCCCTCAGCACCTACCTACCCTGTAGGTCTCAGCTGAAATACAATTTCCTGAACCGCGGCCTTCCTTGACCTGCCCCCACCATTCCGATCTCTCTCTCTCTGTGTTTAAGACTGATTGATTTATTTTTGAGAGATTGAGAGTATGAGCAGGGAGAGAGAAAAAATCCTCAAGCAGACTCCCCATGAGTGCGGAGCCCGATATGGGGCTCTATCCCAGGACCCTGAGATCATGACTTGAGCCGAAATCAAGACTCGGCTGTTTAACCGACTCAGCCATCCAGGTGTCTCCCCTATCTTCTGTTTTATCTGGTCTTGGTTTCTCCTCGTTTGTACTTACAAAACTTAGAGTCATTTGTGTACCTACTTTTTTTTTTTAAGATTTTGTTTTTTTATTTTACGGGGCGGGGGGGGGGGGAAGGGGGGGGGGGAGAAAGAGCACGCGCAGGGGGAGGGGCAGGAGAGGGAGAAGATTTCAAGGGGACTCCATACTGAGCACAGATCCAGTGAGGGGCTTAATCTTAGGATCCCGAGATCATGACCTGAGCTGAAACCAAGAGTCAGATACTCAAATGACAGCGCCACCCAGGCACCCCATGTACCTACTTTTTTTTTTTTTTTTTTTTAATTTGACACAGAGGCAGCAAGAACAGGAACACACAAGCAGGGGGAGTGGGAGAGGAAGAAGCAGGCTTCCCCAGGGAGCAGGGAGCCCGATGTAGGGCTCTATCCCAGGACCCAGGGATCACGAACTGAACTGAAGGCAGATGCCCAACTGAGCCGCCCAGAGGCCCCCCCCCCCCCCCATGTACCTACTTTTAAGAAATCACATCTTTTTTTTTTTTTTTTTATCTGCCACATAGTAGGTCCTTAGTAATTACCTTAAAGAACAAATGGGTGAGTGAATTTCCTTTAGGACCTCCCTGGGCCTCAGTTTCCCCACGTTAGAGGATGTGTCTGGCCAAGCCTGTTATCCCAGGGAGGACATTGTCTGGGGCCCCTTTGTTATCCCGTGGTACCCAGGAGCTCAGGGAACCCCTTCCAGGGTGAGTCTGGAGTTGGGGATGTCCCTGCCACGCTTGCTGGCTGCTTGCTGGCTGGTCCTATGGTGCCTCTGCGTTTGATGAACAGGCACAGGTTGGAAACAGCCCCCAGGAAATGGGAGCCCACTTCCTAGAGGTCTGTGCCACTTGGCTTCCTGGCAGAGGAAGGAGCGTTCCCTTCATCCTGGCATGGAGCCTGGTCCATCTGCTTCAGGAAGGGTCTGGTTGCTCTTGAGCTGCCTGTGAGAGGTGGGGGAGCTTGGGGCTGCCAGCCCTGAGGGGATGGGGAAGGCTTCAGGGGCAGGGAGAGGACACAGATTTCAGGCAGGAAGCTCTAGAGAGAGGGCTCTTTGCAGTTTGTGAAACCCAAGCAGTTTTGCAGAAAGGGCCCCTCACTACCCGCCCCCCGCAATGGTGCCCTTGGCTGTCCCTCCCTTGCAGAGGGCTGGTGGGGACCAAATGCCAGGCAGAATGTTTAGCCATACTTGGTGTGGGATAAGTGCTCAGCTAACTGCTATTGTTGCGCAAACCATTGTCTTTGTAGGATTTTTTTCTCCTGGGCAGAGTGTTGATGGGTTTCATCAGATCATTATGGAGCCTGTGACCTTGTAGGGTCTGTGGCCCCAGATCCATTGGAACCCTGGCTTGGACTCTGTAGGGTTTAGAGGTGGAAGACTTCCCCCTCCACCCCGACCCTCACGCCTGGCAGAATGGCTGGCTTGGTCCTCAGGCCTCGCTGGGCCCTGGGACACTGAGGTCTGGGCCCTCTTTTCTGAGACTGGGACACATTTGCCCCTCTAGCATAGAGGCTGTCATCTCCGCCCTGCCTCCTCAAGGCCTTGGCCAGACGCCAGCTTGTCAAGGAGACTGATTCAAAGCAGCTTTGCTGGGGGCAGATGGCTTGGTGTCCTTGGCCTGGAGTGAAGATCGATAAGCAATTGTTTTTTTCTTGGCAAGAAAAAAATTCTCCATTAACTTTCTCAGGTGCTGCCAGACTAGTTTTCTTTTCAGGAACTCTGCAGCCCTGTCTGAGGTGTCTGTGGGAGGAGGACAGGCCACTGGAGCTGCCCCCTCTTGCCCTGGGGGCGGCAGGCCCCTGTAGCCAGAGTGTTGGAACCCACAGGAGAGTAGGTTGGCTGGCTTGGATATCAGTACCTCATAGGAACATTCTGGAACACAGCCTGGCACGTAGTAGGCATTCGATAGGTAATTATTGAAAAAATAGCTTTTTGAGCATATGACCATGTATGAGACATGACACTGTGTGCTTAGCTTATTTAATCCTCATGGCTGTCGGGTGACTGCCCATTTTATAGATAAAAAAACCGAGGCTGAGGAAATCTAAGTCATTTGTATGTGGCCAGTGCAAGCAATGGAGCTTCAAGGGCCCTGCTTTTCCTTTCCTGGAGGATGCATAACATAACAAGCTGGGCCACAGAAAACCTTGAACTTGGGTTGGATTCTTTCAGTGATGCGGCCAGGCAGCCAGGAACACAGTTAATGATTTCTTTCTCAGACTTGCTAAGGGTGGGATAGAGGAATAGGAGTGGGACCAGATGCCTCCTCCTCCTCCTGCCTCAGCCCTCTAGGTTTATTATCCTAACTCCTACCAGGGTTACAGTTACCTTCTTTCTTTAAAGAATTCATTTCTGGGGGCACCTGGTCAGCTCATTTGGTAGAGTGTACGGTCCTTGATGTCAGGGTTCGAGCCCCATGTTGAGTGTAGAGATTACTTTTTTTTTAAAGATTTTATTTATTTATTTGGCAGATAGAGATCACAAGTAGGCAGAGAGGCAGGCAGAGAGAGAGGAGGAAGCAGACTCCCTGCTAAGCAGAGAGCCCAATGCGGGGCTTGATCCCAGCACCCTGGGATCATGACCTGAGCTGAAGGCAGGGGCTTTAAGCTATTGAACCACCCAGGCGCCCCTTAGAGATGACTTTAAAATAAATTTTTTAGGGGCACCTGAGTGGCTTAGTGGGTTAAAGCCTTCGGCTCAATCGAGCCCCGCACTGGGCTCTCCGTTCAGCGGTGAGCCTTCTTCTCCTTCTCTCTCTCTGCCTACCTCTCTGCCTACTTGTGATCTTTGTCAAATAAATAAAATCTTAAAAAAAAAAAAAGATTTTATCTATTTGACAAAAGGGGGGAGTGCACGCACACGCACACGCAGGAAAACAGATGGAGGTGAAGACTCCCCACTGAGCAGGGAGCCCGACAGGGGGCGCGATACCCCAAAAATAAAATACTAAAAAAAAAAAAAAGAGTTCATGGGGCCCCTGGGTGGCTCAGTTGGTTAAGCAACTGCCTTTGGCTCAGGTCATGATCCAGGAGTTCCAGGATTGATAAGTCCCACATCCAGCTCCCTGTTCCGGGGGAGTCTGCTGCTCCCTCAGACCAGCCCCACTTTCATGCTCTCGTGCTCTCATTCTCTCTCTCAAATAAATAGATAAAATCTTTTTTTTTTTTTTAAATAAAAGAGTTCATTTCTGAAGAATTACTATTTGCACATGGTACCCAGTAGAATGTCAGTTCTTCCCACCCTGTCTGCCTACTTCTGCAAACCACTTGTTTGCTCTGGAGGCCCCTGTTAACCATTTTCTTGAATACCTTTTTGGAAATATGCTGTTGCATGTACAGTTTCTTTCACATATAGGGCCTATTTCCCCCTACGACATAACAGCAACATACTAATGCTTTGGTTTTTTCCATATGACAGCGTGTCTTAGAGCGAATTCATCCCAGATTGTGTGGGATCAACTGAATGCTTGGTTTTCTCCTGGGATACTTGCATAATCTTACTTACTCAGTCCCCTGTGGATGGTCATTTCAAACCATACTACCAGAATACATCATTTTTCACATGTGGGAGGTTGTCTATAGGATGAAGACTTAGGTGTGGAATTGCTAAGTCAAGGGTATGTGCTTTGGAATTTCATTAGATATCGGTGACTTTTCTTTCATGAGGATGGTACCAATTCAGACTCCCCATAGCCTCACCAGAATAGTGCTACGATTATACTTTTTGTCACTGCCAATCTGATAGTTGAAAAAGTAGTAATTCCTAATAGTTTTATTATTATTATGTTAATTTTGGTAAAATATACATAACACAAAATTGACCACTTTCACCATTTAGTGGCATTAATGACGTTCACAGTGCTGTTCACCTGTCACCATTATCTGTTTTTCGGGACTTTTTCATTACTCCAGACTGAACTCTGTGCCCCTTAAACAGTGATTCCTTGGTCCCCTCTCCCCCACTCCCTGGTCAGCCTCTCTCTTCCGTCTGTATGATGTTGTCTGTTCTAGGTCCTGACTCGTACCATTGCAGCATCCAGTATTTGTCCTTTAACATCTGGCTTGTTTCACTTAGCACGTTTTCACAGTTCATCCATGGTGTAGCATGTGTTGAAACTTTATTCCTTTTTATGGCTTATTAATAGTCCATTATACGGATAGAACACATTCTTTTCGCCATTCACAGTTGATGGACACTTGAGTTGTTTCCACCTTCTGACTGTGAATGGTGCTGTGAGGAACAAGGGTGTATATGTATCCGTTTGGATCCTAGCCTCATTCTTTTGGGTACATACCTGGGAGAACACGTGCTGGATCCTATGGTCGTTCACTGCAGTTAGTTTTTGGAGGACCCACCAGACCATTTCATTGTCATTTGAACTTGCCCTTCTCTTACTGTAGCTAAGGCTGAGTATCTTGATGGGTTTCTTTGTTGCTCTTTATCTTGAAGTCCTTCTTCATAAATTGTACCTAGGATGCTGCAGTGATTTTGTTAATGCTTTTCCCATTGGTCTTTCCCTCCTCCGCAAGAGCACGGACCCCATCCACCCACGTTACTGTCCAGATTGCCGGACACAGAAGCTGCGCCATAAATACTTCTTACAGGACGATCCCAAGAAGGCAAGTGGCATTTCTCTGTCCCTCACCCAGCTCTTCCAGAAAGCACCGACTTTCTGCTCCCATATTCCTCTCTACCCTCTCACTGCCACAGTGTCATAAAGACATGTCCTTTTTTTTTTTTTTTTAAAGATTTTATTTATTTATTTGACAGACAGAGACCACAAGTAGGCAGAGAGGCAGGCAGAGAGAGAGAGAGAGGAGGAAGCAGGCTCCCTGCAGAGCAGAGCCCGATGTGGGGCTCGATCCCAGGACCCTGGGATCATGACCTGAGCCGAAGGCAGAGGCTTTAACCCACTGAGCCACCCAGGCGCCCCAAGACATGTCCTTTTTTGATTCATTCATAAAATCTCTCTACTCAGCACCACTGTTTGCCTGGCACCTTTGTGATGTGGGTGATCAGTCCGGGGCTGCCACCGTTAGCATCCGTGGATGTACTCCCTGAATCCTAGCGGCACCTGTGACATTTGTCCAGCAGGGTTTGTCAAACACATGAACCAAAGGTTAATAATCTGTCCCAGAAACGGAAGGAATTGACAGTCTAAGGAAGGGTCAACTTATTTTTTCCTTTTAATTCACATAACATGAACTTCACCACTTAAAAATGAACACTTCAGCGGCACTTAGTTACATTGAGAATTTTATGCCCTCACTATGTCTGTTTAATTCCAGAACATGGTCGCCACCTCAGGAGACCCTGTACCCATCAGCAGTCACTCCCATTCTCCCCAGCACCTTCTCAGTCCTAGACAACCACTAATCTGCTTTCTGTTTCTATGGATTTGCCATTCTAGAAATTGCAAATAAAGAGAATTATACGTACGTGATCTTTGGGGTCTGGCTTCCTTCACTTAGCATAATTTTGAGGCATGCCTGGATTGTAACAGGTGTCAGGACTTCATTCCTTTAATGGCTGAATAATATTTCATTGTGGTTAGACCACATTCTGCTTATCCATTCAACTGTTGGACGTGTACATTGTCTTCCCTTTTGGTTATGGTGAATAGTACTCTTGGGGTGTGTACCTAGAAACAGAATTGCTGGGTCATGTGGTCATTCTCCGTTTAGGATTTTTGAGGAACCACCTCAAAAAACTATTTGATGTCAACCTTTTTTTTTTACTCCTATTGTGGGGCTTGAACTCACAACCCTGAAATCAAAAGTTGCATGCTCTGCCAGCCAAGCCAGCCAGGTGCTCCGATGTCAGCCTTTTCACTTCCTGTTTGCCTTATGCCTGGCAGGCACCAACTAGGGTACTGGACTAGGAAAACATTAAATAATAAATATGTTAAAAAAAAAGAAAGTGGTGGTGTTGGGGGAACAGACAGTTCTAGGCCCACATCCCAGTTTAGCAACAATCAGCTTGAGCTGGAAGTAGCTGCCGCCTCTGTAGGGGGCAGGCTTACTCTATTTTGGGGTTCCTGCAGAGATGGAGTTTGGAATTCGTCCGTGTGTGAGGAGGGGCTTTTCAAATAAGGAAATGTGGAGTAGGCTCTTCTGTATAGACTTAAGATCACATCATGTTGTGCAAGACTTTTTAAGGATGTCAACTGGAGAAGGGAGTGAGGTCCCCACTGCGCCAGGAGCGACCGACTTCCCCTCCCCTGCCCTGCCCGCCTCGGGCCACTGACCCTTCCCCTCTCCGCAGGTGGCGCTGCTGCCGGATGGGAGTGCCTGGGCACGCGCACCATGTCATCATGCGTCTCTAGCCAGCCCAGCAGCGACCCGGCCGCCCTCCAGGATGAGCTGGGGGGCGGTGGCGACAGCGAAGGCCAGAAGCCCTGTGAAGCCCTGCAGGGCCTCTCGTCCTTGAGCATCCGCCTGGGCATGGAGTCCTTCATTGTGGTCACCGAGTGTGAGCCGGGCTGCGTGGCGGACCGCGGCCTGGCCCGGGACCGGCCCCTGGAGGCCCACGGCCGAGATGGGCCCCTCGACGTCTCCGGCTCCGGGCCCGAGGCCCGGCCCCAGCTGTGTAGTCGCAAGCTCTCTCTGCAGGAGCGGTCCCAGCTGGACGCGAACGGGCGCTGCGTCTACGCGGTCCTGCCCCACTCGCCGGTGGGCTCCCCGCAGTCGTCGCCGCGGCTGCCGCGGCGGCCCACGGTGGAGTCCCACCACGTCTCCATCACCGGCATGCAGGTGTGTGAGCTGGCCGGGCCGCGGGGTCCTCTGGTAGGCGGCGCTGTTCCAGAACATTCATTTGGGAGGTGACCCCAGGAAGCCCAGGTGGGGGTGGGAAATGAGGGTAGAAGAGAAGGACGTCAGCAAAGGGTACCTGAGGGAATTGGTGTGGCCATACACAACTGGGGCTTCATCTCTGGGGAGCCCTGTTTGACCTGTCCAAAGTTCTGTACCTCAGAGTTATCCTGCCTGAGGGCCAAGGGAGCTGGGCTTTTCATACTGACTCCTGACAGTTGCTGGTGAGGGCTGCTGGGGGCAGGTGACCTGCCCTGAGAGTGGGCACAGCAGCTCGAGGGCCACAGGGAGATGCAGGTGCTGCTGGTTGGAGTTTGGCTGGGGATGGCGGTCAGTGAGAAGCCTCCGGTCCAGCAGCAGGGGGCTAGGCACTGCTCTCTCTCTCTGCACTGTGTGTAAATTTCTCATTTGATCCTTACTGGAAACTTCTGGGAGGTAGGTTAGAACTTAGAGCCCCACTAGGGCTCACCAGGCCCTGAGTGCTCTACCCCTGCCCCCTCTCCCACCCCATCTCCTGCCTCTCTGCTGCCAGCTCACAGGGCTCTGTCCACATTGCCTTTTTTGTATTTCTCAGATATCCATGCTCGTTCCCTCCATTAGGCTTTTACCCCTGCTGTCCTCTGTGCTTGGGCCCCCCACCCCCTGTCTTTGCAGGGCTGTCTCCCCTTGACAACCAAGTTTCAAATCAGATGTCTCCTCCTCTGAAGGACCTCTCTGACCACCCCTTGCAAGGCCCCTCAGCCCCCAGCCCATCTCCCCTGTCACCCTGTTAGCGACACTCATCACCATCTGATTATCTGTGTGTCTGTTGAGTTGTTTTTGGCCTGTCTCCCCAGCTAGAATGTAAGCTCAGAAGGAACAGTCCCGTCCACTGTCATGTTCCCAGCGCCTGGCATGGTACCTTGCACATAGTAGGAACACAAAAATATTTGTTGAAGGAATGAATGAATTTAATTGGGAGAAGCATGGATATCGAGAATGGCCTTTTAAAGGGGCCAGAATTTAACTCTATTTTGCGGGCCGGGTAGGACTCGCATAATTGGAGATGGGTATAAACAGAGAGTTCACTGCAGGGGAGTGCACAGTGTGAGCAAAAGCCCAGGGGTAGAAGGCAGGATGTGGGGGAAAGGTACTCAGGGCTTCAGCTAGATGAAGAATAGGGCCCATGTGAGGAGCACTGTGACAACAGGGGAGTTTGGGTTTATTTTGGTTAGATTCGAATCAGCCTAGAGAGAGAAAGATATACTGCCCTTCCTCATAGCAGTGACTTTAACATAATAGGGTTTATTTATCATGTAAAATAAATCTGGAGGTAGGCATTTGGGACCTGTGTGGTGGTCCTGTTGTTGTCCTTAAAACCTCATGGTCTCAAGATGGCTGCTGTGACTATAGCCCTCACAGCTTCATTCCAGGCAGGAAGAAGGAACAAGGAAGAAGAGCAAAAGTCATCTGCTCTCTTAAGTCATTCCTTTTTCCGGGAAACTCTACCCAACCACTTCTGGCTTCTCCTGCTACCCAGATCAAAGTGTGGCCACCCCTAGCTGTAAGAGAGGCTGGGAAATGCAGTTTTGCAGCCTGAGACATTGCCACCGAGATATCCATTTTTAAGGAAGAAAGGGAAGCCTGGTATTTGGTTGGCAACTAGGCAACTCTGCAAGGTCAGAGGAGCGGAGTCAGAACTTGACCCTGGAAGCATCAGGCAGGGCCTGATCTGAGTGGAATCTGGAAGATGAATCTGGAAGATGAACTCAGCAGCGTTTGGGGCTTGGATTAGGGGCAGCGAGACCCATTAGGACAGCTGTGCAGGGCCCCACTTCTGCCTGTCACATCCCTCTAGGACTCAAGGGAATGAAAGTGACACTGGGAAGAAACAGTGGAAGCAACCTAAAATGTTCCCTGGTGAAGGGAGGGCTCTGTGAGCCAAGGAGGGCTTTACAGCAGGTCAAAAGATGGGGGTCTGTGTGTACACTCGGACATGGAACGATCTCCAGTGACATTGTTGAGTGACATATGATCTAGTGTGACATCATTTTTGTCTCCCCAAACCCCATCCCAAAACAATGCTCTGTATTTTCAACAGGTGCATGTATGCGTGCATTTACATAGAGAAAGGCCTGGAAGTTTATGCACCAAACTGATGTCAAGGTTCGGGGAAAGGGTTAGAATTGGGGTGGGGGGGGTGCCAGGGAAGTGCTGGGCCTATCTGTAGCACTGGAAGTGTTATTTTCTATCATGTTTCTTTTCCCTGTTTTACTTCTTACATCACCTAACATTTTCTCCCTAACTATGTTGAGGTATAATTGAAGTAAACCAAAGTGCACATATTGCAAGTGTACAATACAGTCATTGCTGATAGACACATACGTCTGTGAAATCATTGCCCCAGTCAAGGTCACAGACCTTCCCCGCACACCTGATGACACATCCCTCCCCCTCTTCCCCTTTCCCAGGTACCCGCTGACCTGCTTTTTTAGCATTATAGATTAGTTTGCAAGTTCAAGAACTTTCTGTGAGCGGAATCATCTAGTATGTACTCTTTTTTGGGCTTAGCTTCTTTGATGGCATGATGATGTCGAGACTTGTCTGTGTTGTTACATGCTTCCTTTTCATGGCTAACTAGCATTTCATTATGTGCAGTAGACCACTGTTTATTCGTTTACCTGTCAGTGGGCGTTTGAGTCATTTCCAGTGTTCGACTATTAAACTTGAAGCTGTTTCAAACAGCAAGTCTTTGCACGAACACAGGTTTTTACACCTCTTAGGTAAACGGGTTGGAGCAGAATGGCTATGTCCTAGAGGAGGTGTTTGTTAACAAACCGCCCAACTGTTTTCCAAAGAGGCTGCACCATTTTATTTTTTTTATTTTTTAATTTTTTCAATTTATTTATTTTCAGAAAAACAGTATTCATTATTTTTTCACCACACCCAGTGCTCCATGCAATCCGTGCCCTCTATAATACCCACCATCTGGTACCCCAACCTCCCACACCCCCGCCACTTCAAACCCCTCAGATTGTTTTTCAGAGTCCATAGTCTCTCATGATTCAGAGGCTGCACCATTTTAAATTCCTGCTGGCAGTGTGCGAAGCTTCTCGATGGCCTGCATTATTCTGACAACACTTGGTATGGTCATTTTTGAGTTTTAGCCAGGCTTATGGGTGTGGTTTTAATTTACATTTCCCTTATGAGTCATGATGTTGAGCCTCTTTTCTTTTCTTTCCTTTTTTTTTTTTTTTCTTTAAAGATTTTATTTATTTATTTGACAGAGAGAGAGAGCACAAGGAGGCAGGGAGACAGGCAGAGAGAGGAGGAAGCAGGTTCTCCTTAGAGCAGAGAGCCCGATGCGGGGCTCGATCCCAGGACACTGGGATCATGACCTGAGCTGAAGGCAGAGGCTTTAACCCACTGAGCCACCCAGGTGCCCCTGGAGCCTCTTTTCATGTGCTTACTGATCATTTGTGTATCTTCTTTTTTTAAATGAGGGTGTTGTTATTGATAAGTTATAAGAGTTCTTTTTTTAAGATTTTATTTATTTATTTGATAGAGAGAGAGAGATCACAAGTAGGCAGAGAGAGAGAGCCCGATGTGGGGCTCAATCCCAGGACCCTGGGATCATGGCCTGAGCCGAAGACAGAGGCTTAACCCGCTGAGCCACCCAGGCACCCCAGTTACAAGAATTCTTTATCTAACTGGATGCCAGTCTGATGTGTTGCAAATAGTTTCTCTCAGGCTGTGGCTTGCCTTTTGTTTCCTTAATAGTGAGTATCTCAAAGAGCAAAAGTTTTTTTGTTTTTGTTCTTTTTTCCCCGAAGAGCAAAGGTTTTAGTTTTTATGAAATTCCGTTTATTACTTATTTCCTTTTATATCTTGTACTTTTTGTACAGAAAGAACTTTTCAGAAACCATTAAGAAACCATTGGCTGCCTCACAGTCACTCAGATTTTCTCCACTAAGTCACTTTATGTTTTTGGAGGACAGCATAGTCCTTAGATAGGATTATCTGTTTAATTGAAAATCAACATTTTGGGGACGCCTGGGTGGCTCAGTTGGTTAAGCAGCTGCCTTAGGCTCAGGTCACAATCCCAGCGTCCTGGGATCGAGTCCCACATCGGGCTCCTTGCTCCGCAGGGAGCCTGCTTCTCCCTCTGACTCTGCCTGCCACTCTCTCTGCCTGTGCTTGCGCACGCTCTCTCTCTCTCTCTCTGACAAATAAATAAACTCTTTAATAAAAAAAAAAAAAGAAAAGAAAATCAACATTTTGAAAACACATCTTAAAAATGGGTATAAAAAAACAAACAAAAATGGGTATTAAAAGAGTACATACTGTATGATCACCTTTTTACAATGTACAGGAACTAGGCTTCTAGAAGTCAGGGTAGTGGTCACCCTGGGAGACGCCTCTGGGTGGCTGGGGGAATTCTCTTCCCTGATTTGGGTCCTGGTGTATATGTTGTTTTGTGAAAAACATACCAGGAGAGCTGCAGACTTAAAATTCATATTCTGTGTATTTCTTCTTAACTTTCCAGGATTGTGTACAGCTGAATCAGTACACACTGAAGGATGAAATTGGAAAGGTAAATATCCCAGGAGCCAGGCTAGTTTTCTTCATCTACCAAAAATGTCTCAGACAGAATGGAGGGCCTGCACTAGAGCTGGGAGTGGGAAGAAGTCCTTCGAGGCGAGATTGTGGGAGGGTTTTGTCATCAGCGGTCCATCTGGCTTATTTTCTTTCTACTTCATAATATTAATGTGTTTCCACAAAAGCTCAGACAACTTCGAGGGAATTCCATATCACCAACATTAGTGGGTTTTTTTTTCCCCCCTCTTAGATACTGTCACATCTATTTTTGCTTTTATTTCAGCCAATAGGCAGTAAGTATCTTTGCAGAGGTCAGAAACTCAAATGCCAATAGAAAGCAAGTGAGTAATATAAATGAGCAAATCATGCTAGGGCTAAGGTAGTAGGGAGTGGTAAGGACTGTGGCAAACTGTTAACATGTAGAAATGATTATAGGCCCATATGGCTAGATCTTCTCATGTTTTTTCATAAGAAGCTGAGAATGTAGATCTTTATATCTGCATCTTTCTGTTTTTAAGTGTTGGCAACTAATTCAAACTTTCTAAAAGCTGCCGATGCAACAAAATGTAATTGGAGAGCAGATTTGGCCATTTGGTTGCTTGTTTGCAGCCCCTATATTAGGGTCCTCATTTTGCAGACTGTAACTTCTGGATAGTATGTCATGGGCATCTCCCTTTATTCAGGGCTCCTATGGCGTGGTCAAGTTGGCCTACAATGAAAATGACAATACCTATTACGTGAGTATCCACAGCCCCCTCCCTGCCCTCACCATTGGCCAAAGTAAAAGCCTCCTTTCTAGAACTTGATTTCCTGGAAGATTTTCTTTGCTCTTGTCTCATTTTATTCTTAGGCCGTTTCATTTTAGGCGTTAGGAAGGAAGTGATGTTCCCATTATAGAGATGTGGAAATGGGGAGGCAAAGTGATTGGCTCAGAAAGAAAGTGGATACATTCAGCAAATGTCTCATACCTTCACTCTGGATTCCCATTTCTACATCCTCCGTAGCACCAAGAATCAGGTGGTAGTGAGACAAATTGCCCTTGTAGCTGAGGCTTTGGGGTCAGTCTAGTGTGGGTTCAAATTCTGGCTCTCCCATCTGCCACCTGTGTGTCCTTCCTATGTGTCCTTGGGCAAGGACACACAGTTGCATTGAGTCCCAGCCAGGAGAGTAGACCTGGAACCTCAGAAGCACCCTCAGGGCAGGGGGGGGGATCCTGGCAGTCCAGCCTCCAGGCCACTCGCAGCTGGTCAAGCCACTGTGATGACGAAGTGCTCACTACGTTGTCCCGAAGCCACCCGGGTGCCAAGAGCTTTGGCAGGCCTAGGAGTAGAGGGAACTTTCCCTCTCCCTTCCTCCATTTTAACCGAGATGCGGGGTCTTTTATCCCACAGGCGATGAAGGTGCTGTCCAAAAAGAAGCTGATCCGACAGGCGGGCTTTCCACGTGAGTTTGGTGGGCCGCACCTTTGCTCTTTGGTGCAGGGTTGGGATATGACAGAGAAGATCTCATTGAATGGTGTCCCCTGTAGAGTACCCGGGTAGAGGCCTCAAAGACTCCTGTCACTGTGACCTGGGGTATGGCATGGGAAGGAGGGGACAGAAAGCTGAGCAAGGGGGCTGGATCTCCAGCCTCACTGAGTGTCAACAGCAGAGGAGACAGGTGAGAGGAACAGGCTACTTACGGCCCCTGGTGGCGTCAGCCACTCTGGCCCTGCCGACACCCCCTCCCTTGCGTTTCCCCCCATTTGTAGAGGAAAAGCTCTTTGCCCTGACCCTGGGATGGTCTGTGTCTCCTCCAGGTCGCCCCCCACCCCGAGGCACCCGGCCAGCCCCCGGCGGCTGCATCCAGCCTAGGGGCCCCATTGAGCAGGTGTACCAGGAGATCGCCATCCTCAAGAAGCTAGACCACCCCAATGTGGTGAAGCTGGTGGAGGTGAGCTGGGGGGGCCAGGGAGGAGGGAGGCGAGAATGGTGGTTGTCTAGGCCCAGCTCTGTTACTACCCAAATGCGGCGCCGCTGGTTTCTAGGGAGACCCAGGCCAGGTTAAGCGGCTGTTGGAGGACCGAGTAGTAGTATTGCTCCAGGTTCTTTCACCACTGTTCTTTCATGTTATCCTCACCCTTCCCTAAGACTATTAGTCCCAATTTACAAATGAGGACATTGAAGGTCAGAGGGCTACTAAGACGTGTCCTTTATCCATTTTTGTCTTTGGATCTGGGTCCGTTTCTCCGTGTTATATGTGCTTTTAGCACAAAGGCAACCATATGCATGTAAACAAATGGGTATGGCTGTGTTCTAATAAAACTTTATTTACAAAAAATAAGCAGAGGGCCAGATTTGGCTTGTGTGCTGTATTTTTCCATCCTCTGTTCTAGATCAGCAGTTCTCACAGTTTTTGGTCTCAGGATTCCTTTATGTGCTTCAGAATTATTGAAGACCCCAAAAAAGTTTTGCTTATGTGGGTTGTATTTATTATTATTTGCCATAGTAAGATTTAAAACTGAGAAACTGAAAAATTATTTATTAATTCACGTAAAAACAACAGAAGTTCCATTATATATTTTTATGAAAAATAAGCATATTTCCTGAAAAAATTTACATGCTGTTTATTTATTTATTTATTTATTTTTAAAAGATTTTTACTTATTTATTTGACAGACAGAGATTACTAGTAGGCAGAGAGGCAGGCAGAGAGGCAGGCAGAGAGAGGGGGGAAGCAGGCTCCCCATTGAGCAGAGAGCCCGATGTGGGGCTTGATCCCAGGACCCTGAGATCATGCCCTGAGCTGAAGGCAGAAGCTTTAACCCACTGAGCCACCCAGGCTCCCCTGCATTTTATTTTTTTTAAAATATTTATTTGTTTATTTGAGAGAGAGAGAGAGGAAGAGAGCAAGCATGGTGGGGAGGAGCAGAGGGTGAGGGAGAGATAGTCCCAAGCAGACTCTGCACTGAGCGCGGGGCCCGACTCAGCGCTTGATCCCAGGATCCTGAGATCAGGACCTGAGCTGAAACCAGGAGTCAGATGCTTAATGGGCTGCGCCACCCAAGCATTTTACATTTTTGTAAATTTTTGTTGTTGTTAACATCTGGCTTACTAGAAGATGGCTGGATCCTTGTATCTGATCTTGCTTTTAGCCTATGGTGACTTTGCATGCCATGTGGTTTCTTGTTTCTCTACTAGGAAAGGGTGAGAGTAGAAAGGGCAACTATTACCTTAGTTTTATTTATTTTACTACTAATTACTATTATTTTAAAGATTTTATTTATTTACTTGACAGAGAGACACAGTGAACAGTGAGAAAGGTCACACAAGCAGGAGGAGTGGGAGAGGGAGCCTAGGCTTCCTGCTGAGCAAGGAGCCCAATGCAGGGCTCGATCCCAGGACCCTGGGATCATGACCTGAGCCGAAGGCAGAGGCTTTAACCTGCTGAGCCACCCAGGCGCCCCTGAAGGCAGATGTTTAATGGCTGAGCCACCAGGTGCCCCTATTTTTTTTAATAGGATTTTGTTTTTATTTATTTGAGAGAGAGGGAGAGAAGAGAGAGCATGAGCAGAGAGAGAGGGGAAAGCAGGCTCCCCACTGAGCAGGAAGCCTGATGCGGGGCTTGATCCCAGGACCCTGAGATCATGACCTGAGCCAAAGGCAGATGCTTAACCAATTGAGCCACCCAGGTGCTACTTACCTTAGTTTTAGTGTGAAAATCGTTTGACCTCATAAACTCCCTAAAAGCATCTTGGGGATCCCTAGAAGTTCCCAGATCACATTTGGGGCACCTCTGGCCTAGATGACAGGATTTGTAAATGGCGTGTGATCAAGTATGTAATTGGGTGGGTGTTGGAGGTAGTGCTGGAGCATGGATTGCAAGTAGCCCACCAGCCCAAGCAGCGGAGGAAGGCTTCTCATGGGAAGGGATGTTTGAGATGGCCCTGGTTGTTCCCTGGATGGAGATAATAGGGAAAGGACAGGGAAGAGCATCACAGAGGATGGAACAGCATGTGCAAAGGGCCGGTGTCATCTGAGGGTACTTGCCTGCTCTTTGATGGGTGTGAGGGTTAGCAACTATGCCCTCCTGAGTCTTGTCCAGTGTGGGCTCTAGGTATGCCATGCCCTGCGTCTGACTCTCTCGACAGGGCAAGGCTTAGGGGCTCTAGGTGGGCTGCCCTGGGCCTCTGCCTAGGGTGCATCTCGTTCTTAGAGCTCTCGTCCTGTGGATCTTGGTTGACTGGGGAAGGTGAAGATGATGTGGAAAGAGGCAGGAGAGAAGGAGAAGGATGGTGGCTGCTGGCTGCCTCCACCTGTGACACTGAGTTTCATAGTCTCAGGTCGCTGATGCTGAAGTCAGCCATCTTGGAGGAAACTCAAGGACACTTGGTTAGCAAGTGGCTCTGGGTCCTGGTGGGATCTCCCTGGTCCCCACTGCCCTGTGGCTTCTGATCTGTCCACCCAACAAGACTGGTTGCCAGCCTGCCTCTTGGACAGACCTCAGACATTCCTCAGATGGACATGGACATTCAGGCATTTCCTGAGCACGGACTATGGGCCTTGTCTTGTACAGGGCACCACGGAGGCAACTCCGGTAGATACAGCCGTTTGTAGAGAGGGACAAGATAGACATAAGTGACAAGGTGAAAGCAGGGTGGCTGTGAGAGGAGGAGGAGGACATGCCATGGTGGTTCCAGGCAGGGGGACGTCCTTTCTTAAGGGGTCAGGAGGTTGGGGGGCCCTTTACGGAGCAATTGGAAGAGCCCAGACAGGACTTGAATTTTTACCCTGAGGATCAGTCTGCTGTCTCCTGGGGATTCTTACTGAAGCTGAGACATTTCCCCGGGGAGGGATTTTTTTTTTTTAAAGTTATTTTTTATTTGGTTTGTTTTGTTTTTGAGTAATTTCTCCTCTCTGTGTGGGGCTCAAACTCATGACCCTGAGATCAAGAGTTGCTTGCTTGATGGACTGAGCCAGCCGGGCACCCCCATTTCCCAGGGGAGGAATTGGCCCCTCCCTTTTATAACCTCTTTTCTAGATGTCTTGGACCCTTGAGGATTGGGTTAGAAGGTGCCTATTTTCCAGATGGCCATTTGGATCTTGCACACTGGGTTTTTTCCTGTGCCCTTCATCTTGACCAGGAAAACCAGCGGAAAGAACCGCCCTCCTGTTGGCAAGTGCAGTCATGTGGATGCTTCCTCCCTGCTCATATCATTTCTCTCTCTTCCTCTCCCCTGTTCCTCATCTCCGGCCTGTTCCGTGTGGCTGTGCCAACAGGTCCTGGATGACCCCAATGAGGACCATCTGTACATGGGTAAGAGAGCCCTTGCCGTCCGGTGTCTTGACTCAGGCAGCTGAACCTGCAAAAGCCCAGGGGTTCTCGCCAGATTCCCTGTCCCTGGCATCTCCCGCCAGAGCTGGGCCCCACAGTGAGCCCCACCGGAGGCTGCAGCTCTGGTTTGAAGCAGAAGGTGGAAGGGAGTGCTTGCTGGGACTTTCTCTGGAGGTCCTATTCATTCACTTGCAAATACTTACAGAGCGCATGCTAATGCTGGGTATGTTCTAGGCACTAAGGATGCAGTGGTGGATGAGAATGATGAGGCTCCTACTCTTATGAAGCTGATAATTCTAGTCAGGGAATAAACCAGTTAACCTCAGATTGATCCTCTGAAGAAGGTTAAATAGGAACCTGAGAGAGAGGGATTGAGGGCCACTTCACATATGAGGTGATGATTTGGCACCTGAATGTCAAAGACACCGTCCTATTACATGTGGGGAAGAGCATTCCTGGCAAAGGTGCAGGTGCAAAGGCCCTGAGGCTGGTGAGAGCTTAGTGTTTGAGGAAAATGTGGCCTTGACAGAGGAAACCAGGGAGAGGGGATGGGGATGAGGATGAAGAGCCTGAGGTGGGGCACGTGCAGCCTTGGAGGGCACTGCACAAAGAAATGAAAGGACGCAAGTGTTCCCTCAGAAACCTGATTTTTTAAAAATTGGTGAGGACATGGGACAGCCCTCTGTCAACTCAGAGCGTAGATACTGATGAAGGAAGGAAGGGTAGGAACTTCCAAACAGGACATTAGGATTTTGAATTAGGATTCAAAACTAGATAGCAGACTGGGCCCGGGAATGCATGATAGGTCATGTGTCCTTGCAATATGACATGGATGGGTGTTCAAATGAGCCTATACATTTTGAGTGGGTACAGAGGACAGTGGGAGGGGTATCTAGGAGGTGAGGGGAGTGGGCACAAGCCAGCCTGGAATCCAGAAGTCTGCTGGATGTGCACGGGGATGATCCTTTGTTGCACAAGGAGTGATTATGTGGGGTCTGGTTTGAGTGGGTTTGGTTTGAAAACAGTTCAGAGCTCACTTTCTCCTCAGTTGCTATGGTTCAGTTCCAAGGACGTGTTGTAGCTTAGAACACGTTATTTTTCATTCCCCGCTCCTCTTCCCTGCCTCAGGTTTTTATTTTCTTTTTTTTTCCTAAAGATTTTATTTATTTATTAGACAGAGAGAGATCACAAGTAGGCAGAGAGGCAGGCAGAGAGAGGGGGGGAGGCAGGCTCCCTGCTAAGCAGAAAGCCTGATGCGGGGCTCGATCCCAGGACCCTGGAATCATGACCTGAGCTGAAAGCAGAGGCTTTAACCCACTGAGCCACCCAGGTGCCCCTTAGGTTTTTATTCTGACAGATGTTAAGCCTCTGCAGAAAAGTTGGAAGAATAGTACAATGAGTCCCTGTATACCTCCTACCCAGATTCCACAGTTAATAATGTTTGTCGGATTTGCTTTATTTCCCTAGCCACCCACCCATCCATTTCTATATTATTTTTGATGAACTATCCAAAATGTAAAGTAGCAGACAGACATCTTGATACTTCAGCCCCTGAGTACTTCAGTGTGTGTCGCACATAGGGACGTTCTCCTGTGTGATCACAATACCATGATTACATCTGAGAAAGTCAACACCAGTTCCCTAAGAGATCTAATGTACATTCCATGTTCAAATTTTAGAAACTTTTTTTTTTCCCAGTTAGTTTGTAAATTTTAGAACTTATAAAATCTTCCTATGGAAACAATTTAGAAGCTACACAGCAAATAACATCACATATGTTAAATTTATCTATTTTTTAAAAAGATTTTATTTATTTTTTGAGAGCGAGCGACCATGAGCAGGGGGAGTGGCAGAGGAAGAGGGAGAAACAGACGCCCTGCTGAGCATGGAGCCCGATGTGGCCTCGATCCCAGGACCCCGGGATCATAACCTGAGCCGAAGGCAGATGCTTAACTGTCTGAGCCACCCAGGCGCTCCTAGATAGGTTAACTTTAAAAAAATTACGTGAGAGAGTGCCTGAAAACAGACCTGTTTCAATAGGCTAGCTTCCTCCAATGCCAACCAAGTGACCGTGCTCGGGAGGAAGCACAGAAATTCATGAAGCACCCCTGGAAAGTTAAGTCTTCCATGACCAAGGTGGGATAGGCCAGAGCTGAAAGGACCAGCGCTCCTGTCCGTGGAAACCTTCCCTTCAGTGCCATTGCCTTTGATTTTTATTTATTTATTTGACAGAGATCACAAGTAGGCAGAGAGGCAGGCGGCGGGGGGTGGGGGGTGGGGAGTAGTCTCCCCACTGAACAGAAAGCCCAATGCGGGGCTTGATCCCAGGACCCTGGGATCATGACCTGAGCCGAAGCAGAGGCTTTAACCCACTGAGCCACCCAGACGCCCCTCACTTCAGTTTTTTAAAATGGGAAGAACAAAACCAAACCAACAACAAAAGCCTGTGCAGTTCCCTGGACACAGCTTATCTAATACTTGGTGGTTTGGAGCAGGGGTTCCCCGCACATACAGTGCTGGGAAGGAGCTGGCAGGGTGGGAGGCATTTGCATGTCGTGCATGAATGTGTCAAGAAAAGGCCTTGTTTAGGAATCGTGGGATGAGCTGGCCTTTGAGGTGCTGAAGAAATCTCCACCCCCTCCCCACCCCCCTTCAAGTCTTGTTTTGGATTGGGAGTCACAGGAAACAGTCTGAGGCCCAGCTGACCGCAGAGCATTGAGGAGTTGGAAGAATCTATAAGCGTTCTCCGTCTGTGGCCTGACATAGCCTGGCAATGTGGAGGATATGGGAGAGATTGTTGAAACATGTTCTTGTTTCTTGAATCAAAACTTTGCTAGGGTCCTGAAGACCTCTGGGGCTCCCTCTTTGTGCCTAAGTAAACAGATGTTGGGTTGTGTCCCCATAGACCTGTTCTATGGCATCAGGTGGCTGGAACCTGGGTGTGACTAAGAGAACATAGTTTAGTATCAGTTGTATCCCTGGAATCTCCAAGATATGAGCGGAAAGAAGAAAGGATCCCATGAGCCATCCCCACCTGTCTCCTGTCTCCCTGCTTTTTTTTTTCCCCTGGCCAGGGGGTCCTTGGCTGTTTTGAGGACTAAAAATAACAGCCAGACCGGGGAGCACCTTGCAGGACCTTGACCAGCTTTGGCTCAGTGGATTGTTCCTTTCTCCAGCCCCAGTACTAGTTTCTGTGCTTCTTGGTGTTCTATGGGCGATTGGGGAGGAGGAGGAAGATGGATTTCCAATTTCCCAATGTAACAGTTGACCCCCTTCTCTTCCCTGCAGTGTTTGAACTGGTCAACCAAGGGTGAGTATCCCGTTGTCCTGGCAGGTAGGATGCCTGAAACTTCTCAAGCTGCAGAGCTTCTCAAGGGAGGCGATGCTTGGTTCTGCTGGTGAGAGAGGGTGTCTGCTTTTGCTTTGTGACCCTCCAGGCCTGTGATGGAAGTGCCCACCCTCAAACCACTCTCCGAAGACCAGGCCCGTTTCTACTTCCAGGACCTGATCAAAGGCATAGAGTACCGTAAGCGGGGGCCTGTGGGAGGATTCTCACCCGGGGGTGGTTAGCATCCCAGCTAGCGGATGGCAAGTGGGAAAGTGGAATTTCCCTCCTGGAGTGCAAGCAGCAGGTGGGTGGGAAGCAGAATCGTCTGAAATGCAGTCTTGGACAGCTGTAGAAAGCTATGCTCCCGATGAACAGAAACACTGCTTTCTGCCACAAAAATTTAAGAGTCATATTGATAATGATTGTTTGCCCCAGGACTTTCTTTGTATACCAGGTGCTGTTAGGGGCTGTATTTGCATTGACTTTTATACCCAGCAACCCTGGGATGGGGATCCTGTTAGTCTCCTGTTACCTTAGTTTTCTCATCTGTAAAATGGGAATAAAGCATCTCTCACCAGGGTGGAAATCAGCCAGTACATATCAGTAGTTCTGACTGACAGGTGTCCTTTCTGCTTCTGGTTGTAAAACATTTTGTCTCTTCCCCTTGCGCATTGTTGGGAGATTTATTTATTTATTTATTTATTTATATATTTTTTAAAGATTTTATTTGTTTATTTGAGAGAGAGACAGTGAGAGAGAACATGAGCGAGGAGAAGGTCAGAGGGAGAAGCAGACTCCCCAAAGAGCTGGGAGCCTGATGCGGGACTCGATCCCGGGACTCCAGGATCATGACCTGAGCCGAAGGCAGTCGTCCAACCAACTGAGCCACCCAGGCGCCCCTCGTTGGGAGATTTAAATGGGGAAAATGGGAACCAGTTAACACAGGGCTAGGCCCCAGGTGGGGCACTCAACAAATGGAGCTGGTGCCCCTATTACTGGGATCATCGTCGTCACCACCACCAGCAAAGAAATGCAGTTGGGCCTTCCAGACCATAGGAAGAGAGACCATGTCCTCTCCCATAGGTTGATATCCAGGCAGGAAGGAGTTAATGAAGTGCCCAGTCCTACCTTGTGGAAGTCCACACTTCCACTGGACCCGCTCCAGTCATTGTTGGTGTGGTGAACAGGTTGAGTGTTGGCATTAGTAAACGAAAATATGTTTGTCACAAGTTGGGAGGCTTCTAGCTGGAAGCCAGCCAGGCTCAACAAAAACGCTCCAGGGACTGTCGTCCCCCATGACTTAGAGTAGAGCAGGTGGTTACTAACTGTTATTGTCAGTTGATGTTTCACTCCTTATTTTTGAAGATGGGGTAACTTCCTTAAACAAACTCCCCCCCCCCCCCCCCCCCTTATCTCTCAAAGCTGAGGGTATGTAGGTTTGGGAGGATAAGGCTGGGAAGGGCTTGGGGGCCGGGTCAGTGTCTGTGTTTCTGGGCTCTGGGGGCTGCGCAGAGCTTCTCACATGGTTCTCCTGCCCCCTCTCTCCCATCTGGTGTCCACCCCACGCTCAGTACACTACCAGAAGATCATCCATCGGGACATCAAACCTTCCAACCTGCTCGTGGGAGAAGATGGCCACATCAAGATTGCCGACTTTGGTGTGAGCAACGAGTTCAAGGGCAGCGATGCGCTCCTTTCTAACACCGTCGGCACCCCCGCCTTCATGGCGCCGGAGTCACTCTCGGAGACCCGGAAGATCTTCTCTGGGAAGGTAGGTGTGGACCTGTCCGAGATGATGAGTTCTGCTTGTGATCGGGTCCTTTCCCTTTAAATAGCAAAAATCGCACCCAGACTGGCTTAAACAATGAATCCACTGGATCTTGTAGATGAAGAGAGGCTTCCGGTTTGGCTAAATAACGGGATTCCCACAAGAATCTATCTCTCCATCTTTCAGCTGTTTCCTTGAATTGGTTTCCTGCCCAGGTGGGTGGGTACCCCCAGTTCCAGGCTCCTCCCTATCAGCTTACCTACCTCAGTAGAAAGAGCATTCTTTCTGAGGAGCCTTCTGAAAAATCTCGGGATTGGCTGTGATTGGCTCAGCCCGGGTCATGTGCCTATCCTTGAGCCAACCATTATGGCGGGCGGCGGGGAGTGGTGCTCTCATTGGTCAGGCCTGGGACATGCTCCTATCCTTAAGCCAATCACTTGGCCGGGCTTGGGTCATGTGCTCACCCAGCGGCCAGGAGCAGGATCCGGAATCAGAACTGGGTGGTTGCTCAGAAAAAAGCTGAAGGATTTGATTTCGTTTTTGGCTGCGTAGGAGCCGTAGACAACCCTCGCTGCTTCTTGGCCCCTTACACGAAGCTCTTTCTCTTGCAGGCTTTGGATGTCTGGGCCATGGGCGTGACGCTGTACTGCTTTGTGTTTGGCCAGGTAACGGGGTGGGGTGTCCTGCCTGCTGAGGGTCGCTGGGCAGCCCCGGTGGGGGGGACAGTACTTAGTCATTGAGTTTACCACAGTTAGACCTGAATGTGAAAAAAAGATGCTTGTCCACATGTGCATACCTGTATAGGATAGTCCAGTCTGTGGGAAATGATCTGTTAACACGAAGGATTGACAGAAGCTCCAGAGGTTGTAAATAGTTGACGGGTTTGGCGCAAGGATGACAGAGGCGCTACCTCTCTCCCTATTCCGGCTCCCCAGACAGACATCACAAGTCAATAGCCGCTGGCACCCTTTCTTCCTGAGCCCAGGGCTGCTTTGATGTTCCTCTCAGCAGAGTGTGTTCCCAGAAGCAGCTGTTGGGGGGACAGAACTGGAATGGGCGTGAAAATCCATTTGGCGTTATTGACCGAGGGAATGCGGTCTCATCTCTTTGTCGTTGTTCTTTTGCGGTCGTCTCTTATTATTATGTTTAGGAACTTTGGTTTTTTATTCTGAAGTTCACATTAAATTATGTGAACAGTAGAAGCACAGATTTTTCATTTTCATGAACTTGTGCTTTTATGGAGGAAAGCTTAAGAAACCGGTCTCATGGTTCATAATGTCCTCCCCACCAATATTTGATGAAATTTTCAATCCTATAGCAAAGTTGAAATGACTGCAGGAAACACCCACGCAGCCACCAGCTGTTTCTGCCATCAGCATTTCACTGTATTGGTTTTATCACAAGTCTGTCCATCTTCAACCTGTCTTTATTTTTTTTTACACATTCCAGAGTAAGTTGCTAACATCTCTACACTTCCTTCCAGACGCTGCTTCAGAATGTAGTCATTAGCTAGAGCTCAGTATTTGTTTGTTGTTCTTTTCTTTTCTTTTCTTTTCTTTTTTTTTTTCCTTTTTGGGGTAAAATTGACATATAATGAAATATACAGATCTGAAGTGTACTGGTTAATGAGTTCTGTCAGATGGGTACACCTGTGTAATCCTAAACTCTTAATTCAAGTTACTGCTCTTTTTTTTTTTTTTTTTTTTTTTTTT
>NC_081564.1:7576368-7623348 GCF_022355385.1 Mustela nigripes
TTTTTTTTTTTTTAAGATTTTATTTATTTGTTTAACAGAGATCACAAGTAGGCAGAGAGGCAGACAGAGAGAGAGAGAGGAAGGGAAGCTGGCTCCCTGCTGAGCAGAGAGCCCAATGTGGGGCTCGATCCCAGGACCCTGAGATCATGACCTGAGCTGAAGGCAGAGGCTTTAACCTACTGAGCCACCCAGGCGCCACCAAGTTACTGCTTTTAATGAAAGAATTTTCCTTGGACAGGAAAGGACCAGGTGACATTCTGTGACTTTTTCCCACATTCCGAGCACCCCAAATAAAAGTTCCTTTTCTGGCACTGTACCTGAGTTCCTCCCAGGTCTGTTCCACCACCGAGAAGCACTGATTTGTCACCTGGGAAGTGGCATGTGAATGGGCTTCAGAGTCAAAATCCCAGCTTTATGCTTCCCACACATGTGACCTCTCTGAGCTTCTGTTTTTATCTTTTCTGTAAAATGAGAAGAATATTTATGATTTCTTAAGGCTCTGAGAGGATCGGCAGATATAATTCAAGCATTCATTAATTCAACAAGTATTTATCAAACCCCTGCTTTGCACCAGGGGTATTCCTGGGCACTGGAGAAACGGCAGGAAGCAAAACCAGCAACAATCTCCCTGCTCTCTTAGAGCTGATGTTCCCCTGCGGGAGCTAACCAGTAAACGAAGACAAATGTAACATAACATCCAGCTCGGTGCTCTGAGGAGAAGTCACATGGCAGCAGGTGGGGGGTGGTCTGCTTTAGAAAGGGGCTCAGGAAGGCCTCCCTGAGAAGGTGAGCTTTGATCAGATACCTGAGTGATGGGGGAAAACGAGCCATGCAATTGTTGGTGGGAAGAACATTACAGGCAGAGGGAACAGCCAGTGAAGATTGGTCCTGAGAAACCTCTGTCCAAGGTCTGACCCAGGTTAAGGCCCCACGAATCACTGCTGTCGCCCCTACATCTTAGATATTGTTCTTAGTATTATTACTGTTCACCCAGCAGGTGGGGCTGCCTCTGGGTGGAGGAGTCTTTGCTTTTGTATAAGTAGGTAAAGTAAAGCACAGCTGCTGAGGAAAGCCACAGTGTGCTTGGGAGGGGCTCTAGCCCTTCTAGAAGGACATCCCTGGTTCTTCTAGCCTTGTGGCATGGGAACTGCTCCCTCACTAGAGTGGGCTCCTGGGCATTTATTCCTCTGCTGTAACCCACGTGGAGTGATGCCAGCCTATGCAAGACTGATGTGGCAGCCTTCAGTGGCCAGTCTGTCCCTGACCTCTTTTTGTAGTGCCCGTTCATGGACGAGCGGATCATGTGTTTACACAGTAAGATCAAGAGTCAGGCCCTGGAGTTTCCAGATCAGTGAGTATTGCCTTTCTGTCCCAACTCACCTTCCTCTCCAAGACCTTGGCGGTCCTTTGTGTGTGTCCCACCCTTTAACGTGTCTTCCATCCCCCAGGCCCGATATAGCTGAGGACTTGAAGGACCTAATCACCCGCATGTTGGACAAGAACCCGGAATCAAGGATCGTGGTGCCAGAAATCAAGGTACCTGAGGGCCACCACTCTCCATGGGGTGTGCACCAGGGACCAGGCCTGTGTCCTCTGCTTGGAATTGTTTGGCTCAACCCTGCCTCGGCCGGGCCCCACGCCTCTCTGTCCACAGCGCTGCGCCCTTCTCGGCACTGTTAATCCTCCCATGCCCTGGGCCTCTGGGCTGCTGAGGGCTGGTGGTGGTGGGAGTTGGGGAGGAGGATTTGGACTTGCGTTAACTGTGACTGTGGCAGTGGGATCTGCTGCCAGTGGGGCAGCTGGTGCTCGCTCCAGTTGGCTTGGGCTGATGGCATTCACCCTCCCTGGACCAGACCAGACTGGGGTCTCTGTGTGCTCCACACCCTGGCTGCCAAGGTCCTAGATCCTTTCCTTGGCCCTGCCCATCCCTTTGAGAAATCTCAGTGGGGATGGGAGGAAATTCGTGAGCAGGTTGACACCGTGTCCCTGGCCTGCTGAATTCCATCCTTTTGCAGAAAGCACTGTTAGGAGAGAGCCCTGTGCATCCCCTACACCCTGACTAGTGCCACATGCACACATCTGACTCTTTCAGAAATCCAAAGGTTTGCTTCAGGAGCTCCTAGGCATCTAGTTAACTAGGATTTGAGGAGGAGGAGAACAAATGGCTCCAGATAAGGACTTGGACCCCAGGGATGATGGCGGGGTGGGGAAGATCCCTGCCCGGGTCCTCTCCTGACTGTGTCCTTCTAACTGGTCTCCCTGTGCCTCCCTAAGCCTCTCTTTCCCCTTCTGTGAAATGGGGACGGTCTGCTTGCTCTCAGCAGAGCCTTTCAGGGGCATCAGGGAAGGTTGCTGAGGGGTGATGGGTGCTCCTTGGGCAACCGTACAAGGCAGATGTCAAATTCTGGTCACTTCTGCCAAGACCTGGGCCCCATGGAGAGTGCGGTCTGGCGCACATCCCGGCCTCGTGGCTCCCTCCCATTCTCTGTTTCCGTCTTTTCCACGTTTCCTTGCATCTCGCTCACCCCCACCCTCTGCCTGGCTTGCCAGCTCTCTTGCATGCCTGACCTCAGGCGGCCACCTCTGCCCTTGTGCATTGCCTCCCTGGCTCCGCTCACTGGCAGGGCCTTGGTGTCGCCCTCTGGCCTCTGGGAGCCAGTCGCCTGCCCCTCACCCCTCCTGTCATTCGTTGAAGCTGCACCCCTGGGTCACGAGGCATGGGGCGGAGCCGTTGCCATCGGAGGACGAGAACTGCACGCTGGTCGAGGTGACCGAAGAGGAGGTCGAGAACTCGGTCAAACACATTCCCAGCCTGGCAACCGTGGTAAGGCGGGCCGAACCACTGACCGAGAGCAGGGACAGCATGAGGCGGGCCGGCAAGGACAGGCCGGGACACAGGCGGGCAGCCAAGCAGCAGACGCTGGGCCTGAGAGTCAGGGGATGGCTGGGTCTGTCCCTGACTCACAGCCTCCAGGCTCTGGGCCTTAGTCACACAGCAGGCCAGGAGGCCCCTGCATCTTGTAGTTTTAGTTCTGTCTACAGGCAGATTCTTTGTGACTATAGGGAGGGGTGACTCCTGCTCTTCCTGGATTTCCTGCTTTCAGAGTATGACAGGGCGAGGAGAAGGACCAGCGCAGGTGCCAGGGGCGGGAGCTGGAGCCGAGGTCTCTAAGATGGAATTCCCACCTGGCTGGATCTTCGGTCTCCTGAGAGGATGGCTTAGCCTGCCTCACATCTGCCGTGTGGGCAGCTCCCAGGGCTAGGGGCTGGGGCTCCCAATTCATGTGCTTTTATGGCCTTGTGTTTGGGTCCTGACCTAGGAAAAAGGACCAGAACGTGGAGTCCTCAAGCTTAACCTTGGAGACTCTGGGAATCCCTCACTTGCCAGTCCCCTACCCAGGAGGGCATCTAGCTCCAGGAAGGAGAGTAGGACTCTCAAGGTCCTGGGGGCCAGGCGGCAGAGCCCAGTTGGCCGTCCCTCTAAGGCCACCGTGAAAGCCCTGGGCTGCGTTTGGCTACCGCTGGCTCCAGCAGGCAGGCAGGGCCCTAGGCTCTGGGAGGAGCTGGTGAGACTTTCCACAAAGACACAGTGTCTGGCCTCAGGTGACTGCTCCTGTGGGAGCCCAAGTGCTGGCTCCTTCTCTCCCAGCTTTGCACTTCTCCCTCCTGCTTCCCCACACACTTTTCTCTCTCCTTCCAAAACCTGAGCCCCCGTGGTGGGGCATCCATTCACATCTCCCTCCTCCCGCCCCACCTGGGGCCTCTGCATGACCTTCACGTTAAAACTCACCCACACTCACTCAGTCTTTCTCATCCATGTCCTGCACCCACAGTGCGGGAGGCAGCTGGTGTCCGACCCAGGTGCCCACCGCAGGTTATTCTGTTCTAGGCTCAGGGTGTTCTTAGGAGGTCTCTGATCCTAGAGGTCTGGGAACAGGGGTTCCAGGGATGAGCAAAACCAACATGGTGTGCCTGGTGGTCTTGGAGAGGCGGATGCTGGGCAAACAACCAACAAAACACCGGGGCTGCAAGGTGTATCCCTAAGGGGGGCCACGGAGCCCTAAGAGGTGGATGTGGCCAAGGTGATGGGTTGGAGAAGTCGTCCTGGAAGGAGTGACTAGATACAGAGTGGATGGCAGGGTGTTACTGGCTGAGGTGGTATTGCGTAAAGGGTGTTTCTGGCAGAGGGGAGAGCAAACGTGGTGATCCTCTGCTGGGAGGAAGCTTGGCCCACAAGAAGCTTCGAGAAAGCCAGGGCCGCTGAGGCAGGGCAAGGAAGGTGGGGGGAAGGTGGCCCTGGGAATCTGGGCAGGAGGTGGGGCCAGACCACCCAAGACATGAGGCCACAGCAGAGATTTGGATTTGGTCCCAAGAGGGGTGGGGAGCACCTGCAGGGTTTAAATCGGGGGAGTAGCCCCATCCCAGTTGGCCTTGGAAAGATCCCACGTGGAAAATGGAATGTGGGCACCAGGGAGGAAATGGGGTTTGCTGCGGCCATCTGAGGGTGGGGGCGAAGGTGGGGAGGTCCAGGTCCACTCACCCAGTGTGTGTGAGGCACAAGGTCACAGAGATGCTCAAGGTACAGCCCAAACCCTTGTGAGGCTTCTGGCCTTGTAAGAAAGATGGAGGGGAAAAAAAAATCACCCTCCTTTGCTCTCACACGGTGACAGGCTTGTGCAGAGAAGGGCAGAGGCAGAGCCTCTTCTGCTGGGTCCTGAGGGCTGGGATAGCTGACAAGGCCACAGGAGGGGCAGGACAGGTGGTCTTGTCGGGGGACAGGGAGTGGCGTGGGGAGCGACACCTGCAGAGGCATGGAGGAGGAAATGGTATGCTCCTGGAACCACAGACCACAAGCCATGGCCAGGGAGGGACGGGGAGTGCCTTGCGTGGGGGGGTCTAAGTCAGTGGTTTTCTTTTTTTATGACCTAGAACTTGTGTGTCGTAAAACAAACCGTTTTAAAGTGAGCAATACAGTGGCATTTATCACATTTACAATATTGGGCAACCATCACCTCTGTGCTTCTGAAACATTTTCATCCCCCCCACCCCAAGAAACCCTGTGCCCATTAACAGTCACTCTGTTCTCCTTCGCCCCAGCCCCTGGCAACCCCCGGTTGGTTTTCGGTCTCTGGATTTGCCACTCCTGGGCATTTCATGTCAGTGGAATCACGCAGTATGTGGTCTCCTGTGTCTGATCTCTTGTACTCAGCGCGGTGTTTCTGAGGTTCATCTGTGTTGGAGCGTGCTGTTCCTTTTCCTGGCTGAATAACACACCATGGTACGGCTAGGCCACCACATTTTGTTTATCCGTTTTTGAGATGATGGGTGTTTCCACCTTTTGGAACGTCACTGTTTTTGTTTTGTTTTGTTTTTTTAAAGATTTTATGTATGTATTAGAGAGAGAGAGTGCACACAAGTGGGGGGAGGGGGCAGAGGGAGAAGCAGACTCATCTCTGGGCTTGATCCCAGGACCCCAAGATCATGACCTGAGCTGAAGGTACACTTAACCGACTGAGCCACCCAGGCACCGCTGTCCATGTTTTTCTAAATACTTAGATTTCTTCTTAGTAGCAGACACATAAAACAATTCAGAAGCTCTGTCAACATGGAAAATAGCTTGAAGAGGCACCATGTTCTGCTGGAGGGGCTGGGGGCCGGCTCCTCCTAGGCTGGGGTCTTTTCCTTATTCCTTCCAGAGGATGCAGCAGCCAAAAGCATCACCAAAAACATCTCATTCACTCCCTTGCTCCAGAATTGTCCTTGGCCCTCTGGCCAGCGGCAGGATAAGTTCCAGAGTCCTGTGGGTGAAAGGTTTTGTCTGAGAGTAAGGGAATCAGGTCTGGGCTTTGGAGAGGACCTGATTGGGAGGCAGAGGGAAGCTGAGTAGGGGCCATGGGACAGGATGAGGGACTGGTGCCCCTTCCCAAGGGATCAGGCAGGTATCTGCCAACCAAGCTGGGGATCCCATCTATGTTAGAATGGGTGAGGGGGCCCACGAGCAAGTTCCCACTACTGACAATGGACCAGCCTGCCCCCAGTGCCTTTCATACTTGGATGGACCTTTGGGACTTCTCAGCCCCTTCTCCTTCACACCACAGCAGCCTCTGGGCTGGCCGCCTTCAGCATCCTGGGGTGTTTCCTCAGCTCCTTACACCCCGTCAGGTGTCTCCCATCCTCTACTCAAATGCAGCCCCCTGAGAAGTAGGCAGCCTCATATGGTGTGACCACTGTAGCGGTCTGGCCGTTCCTCAGAACGTTAAACATGGTCATCACGTGATCCAGGAATTCCTCGGGTACAGACCCAAGAGAAATGAAAACTGTGTGGGAAACAGGTCCACACACAAAAACATGTGCACGAATGTCCAGAGCAGCATTATCCGCAAGAGCCAAAAAGTGGAAATGTCCCACATGTCCCCCAGTGGAGGTGTATCCGTACAAAGGGACATCATTTGGCCCCAAAGAGGAAGGAGGCACCGACACCTCAAGCCGTAGAAGCCTTGAGAACGTGGGGCTCAGTGCAGGAAGCCAGACACAAAAGGCTGAACACCGTGTGCTTCCGTTTACATGAAATGCGCAGAATAGATGAATCAATCCACAGAACATAGATTGATGGTTGCCAGGGCCTGGGGGGAGGGGAAATGGGGTGTCTTTTTGGGGTGATGGAAATGTTCTGAAGTTAGATGGTGGTGATGTGAATATACTAGAAATCACTGAAGTGTACACTTTAAAATGGTGAGTGTTCTACTGTGGGACACTTATTTCAGCTTAAAGAGAAGTGGCAGCCCCTGAATTTGGCCTGGAAAAGAACAGTTGCTTTCTTGTTGGAGTGGTCAGATAGTTTTCACTGAAAATAAAGGCCCAGGTTTGAAGATGAGACAGGGTTGATGGGCGACGAGGCAGGTGTAGTGATGGCTTGTGTGCAACATTTCCAAGTTACTGGAGGGACAGTGTTGGCCTCTCCTGGAGCACAGAGCCGCCCCTCTCCCCGCACCCGCCTGGGGCTTCAGTAGACTGAGACAAGATTAAGACAGCAGAATGTCAGAATGAACGGTTTTGGACATGGACTAGTCAGATGTGGTGATGGCTTTGTTGTGTCCTCAGTGGGAGGGATGCTGCCTGGGATCTCTCAAAGGCCTGTCGCCAGCCACAAGCCGTAGGAGCGGCAGGGAGGCTGGTAGAGAAAGGAAGAGGGAGATCGCTCTCGTAGAGTGGCGCAGGGGAGGTGGTTGCCTGGAGTCTCCCCCGGGTGGCCCAGCTTCCTCTTCTGTCCTTCAGATCCTGGTGAAGACCATGATACGGAAACGCTCCTTCGGGAACCCGTTTGAGGGCAGCCGGCGGGAGGAGCGCTCATTGTCGGCGCCTGGAAACTTGCTCACGTGAGTGGCCCCCTGCCTTCCTCTGGGATGGGGAGCTAAGGGCTGAACACAGGGCAGCCCTGCCCAGCGCACTCTGCCCAGGGCCCATCCCTGGAGCTGAAGCGTCTGGAACGACTTAGACCAGGTCTCCCAGGCTCACACGGGGAAATCAGAGCAGCTGCCTTTGGTTTTACCACCGCCACCACCACCGCCACCACCCCGCCCCACCTGGACTTAGCCCACCTTTTGTGGATGCCTAACCCATGCGGCAGCCTTTCTGCGGGAGACTTGCACTTTAACTGAGGGACCTCTTGAGAGTCAGAATTTTTGTGGCCCAGAAGCATGCATGTTCCATGGTGGGATTATCAGCCCGGCGATGGATGAGCAAGGCCTTTCTCGCCCACGTGACCCTGTGTGTCACAGCAGGGGCACCCTGCTCAAAGTCCCCCTGGCAACAGCTCTGGGAAGCTGGTGTTGGGGGTCTGAGTGTCTCTGGGGTGGGGGAAAGGCATCTCATAGATCCCAAGTGTCCCTTCTCACTTCCTTTTCCCTCCCCTCCGGCCATTCCAGCAAAAAACCAACCAGGGAGTGTGAGCCCCTGTCTGAGCCCAAGGTAATGCTTGCCTGCCTGCGCTGTAGCCTCTGCCAGAGCCTGGGGGCGGGGGCAGCTGCAGAGCACGGGGCCTCCCCACCCAGGCGGAGGGTCCTTCCAGCTTGGGCTGCTGTGCCCAGGCTCCCCTGGGGCCTCTGGACCTAGGACAAAAACAAGGGTCATCCAGGGGCTTGGACCCGACGGCGGGTCATGCATGTGGGCTGGGGCTGCGGGTGCATGGCGCTCCACCTGGAATGCCTGTGAATTCACCCAGATCTCATGACCCAGTCTGGTACCCACATATGCTCTGGGCACGTCAGTGGCGTTGAAGCTATGTCACGGGGTCCTGTGGCTGCTCCTGCCCTTGGGGCCACGTGGTCAGAGCGTAGATCAGGCAAGCAGTGTTCTGGGACTCTCCAGTATCCGCCCCTTTCTTCTCTGATGGGTGAAGACGTAGAAAATAGCTTCCCTTCCCGCCTGCTGCAAATTAGTGTACGAGTCCTGTGTCCCCGGGGTGCATCTGAATCTTTTCCCTTTGGCCATTTGTCTTCTCAACACGAAGCCTTGTCAGCATTACCAGCATCTCCCAGGACAGATGGCAGTTTTTGTCCCTGTGGACTAATGATAAACATTTAGCACCCCTGCTGCCTCTCTTCCCCCTAGTGCCTGTGGCAAGATGGAAATTCTAGGGTTCCTTCTGTTGAGCTCTACTCACTACCTCGTCCTCAACTGGGAACTTCAGACAGTCATTTCTATGTATTTTTTATTAATTTTTTTGACGTTTAAAATTTTGTAATTGGGAAACCATTTTTATGTTCTCAGAGCAGTTTTATTGACATATAACTTACATATGACATGTAACTTACATAATATGTAAGTTTCACCCATTGGAAGGGCACGGTTCAGTGGTTTTGACTTGTACAACTAAGACCACAGTTTTAGAACTTTTTTTTTAAGATTTTATTTATTTGACAGAGAGAAATCACAAGTAGGCAGAGAGGCAGGCAGAGAGAGAGAGGAGGAAGCAGACTCCCCGTGGAGCAGAGAGCCCGACGCAGGGCTTGATCCCAGGACCCCAGGACCACGACCCAAGCCGAAGGCAGAGGCTCTAACCCACCAAGCCACCCAGGCTCCCCAGTTTTAGAGCATTTTTATTAGCCCTAGAAGAAATCCTGTCTCCCAGCCGTCACCAGCAACTTCCCATTCCCAGCAGCCACTAAGCTACTCTCCGTGTCTGTACAGTTGCCCTGTTCTAGACACTTCATGTCAGTGGAACTGTACAGCGTGTAAGCTTTTGTGTATGGGGTCTCGCACTCAGCATCGTGCTCCAGGGTTCATCCGTGGTGTAGCAGGCATCGGTGCCTCCTTCCTGTTTCTGGCCAGATGGTATTTCGTAGTGCAGGTAGACCACCTTGTACTCCTCCGATCGTTAGGTGATGGACATTGTCTCCACTTTGGCTGTCACAAATGCCTGCCGCTACAAGTGTTCACATACAAGCACGCGGCCATTCTGTGTGGTGGGAGTTGATGCATGAGATGAAGATTACTGGCCAGCTGCAGTGCAGGATCAGGGGCCTGTGGGGGACAGTTTAGGATCAGGGAAAGTGGCAGTTAGCCATCATTCCTGCCAGGTGGATCCCCACTTATCTGCTGCCTGCTGCTCTTTGAGCCTCCCGAGGTGATGGAGCCTAATGGGCTGGACTTTTTCTTTTCAATCTCAAGTTGTAGGGTTTACCTCCTGCCTGTGTGCTAGTTGGCCATCTGTTTTTTATCTTCAATGAGCTCAAAATCGCAAGGTGCCAGAGATTGGCCCAAATGGCTTGACTCCTTTATTCCCTTATCCAGATTCCCAGCAAGGCCTGCGGATTACTTCTCTTGCCCTCAGGCTGTTGGTGGGGTGCTCAGCTTGTCTGAGAGACCCAGCACCCGGAGTTCCCAGGGCTTACTCAGTTGTTGGAGGCCTTGGGTCCGAGGCCTGCCGGCTGGCCGCCTGCAACTACACCCGCTGGTCCAAGCAGGCACTTCTAGGGCAGAAATTGAGGACGGGATTGGACATCTAGTTACAGCTCTCCTCCCTGGGAGATTAGACCCCCTCTTCGTCGGCAGAAACCTAAATGCTAGTGAGCCTGCTCTTGAAACAGAGAGGGGTTTCTTCTTAGGAGTGTACAGACGTCACCCTTTCTCTTCCGTTGTGCCAGGACAGAGTTTCCTTTCTGGCCAGGGACACACAGCAGACCGTAGTCTGGCTTCCCTTAGAAGGGGCCCCTGTTGTTGGCGGTCCAAGTGATTTGGGCTTCTCAAGGATTTTCCTTTTCAGCTCCTTAGATCAGCCTGTGTCTGTCCTCCCGGGCACGTCTGGCTGGGGGCATTTCAGGATATGACCTCTCAGGGACATGGCGACACCTCTCCTCCTACCTCCTCGGTCTCTTCTGCTCTGACCCCTCACATCACCAAGAGGAGGGCCCTTCTCTCCATCCAAGGTGTCCCATGAGCCTGTGTGCAGGCGGCAGTCCTCTTAACCACTGTTTCCAAAAGGCTGGCTCTGTGCCAGGCCAAACCCAGGTGCCCCCCCCCAGGAAGTTCACCTACAGGTGACTGAAGAGCCTTCAACCTTAGCCTGAAGAAGGAAGCTTGGGGTGGGGGCTGGTGGGGAGACACATCAAGATACCTAAAAACCTCCAGGAACAGGCCCCCTCGCTGGCTGCGCCCTACACACGTGGGATGATTTGGGGTGTTACACAGATAGGTTCGCATCTATTTTTATAGTTCCTTTCTATTTTTGGCAAATGCTGCTGCTTTGCCATTTACAGAGGGGGATACGAAGTCTCCTCTGAAACCCTCATATAGGCAAGAAAAGGGGAGAGACTCTAAAAGGAGAAAGCCAAGTCAGTGACGTTGCAGGTGGTGTGGGAAGGCGGGAGACGCAGGTTCAGGCTGGGGCAGCCTTGCCTTAACGTGGGTTTTCTGTTCGGTGAGCAGGAAGCAAGGCAGCGAAGACAGCCTCCGGGCCCCCGACCCGCCCCCCGTGGGGGAGGAGGAAGTGCTCTTGTGAAAGGCGGTCCCCGTGCCGAGAGTTGGGGGGCCCCGGCCCCCGGCCCGTGCGCTCGCATGCATCCTCTGCGGCCCGACCAGGCGATGGAGTAGCTGCCCGGACTGGCGACCTCGCATGCAGGCTGCACCCTGCGTTTCCATAGCAGCATGTCCTACGGAAACCCAGCACGTGTGTAGAGCCTTGACCGTCATCTCTGGTGTTTTTGTTTTGTTTTGTTTTTCTTCCTTTGTTGTTTTAAAGGGGACAAAAAAAAAAAAGACTTGACTCCATGACATCGACCTTGGCCGCTGGCTGGCTGAACGGGCAGGTGTGAGGAGTTGCAGACCCAAAGCCACATCCATTTTGGGACAATTGCTTTTTAAAACGTTTTTATGCCAAAAAATCCTTCATTGTGAACTCAGAACCATGTCAGATAATACCAAGTGAATGTGTGTGGGGTTTGAAAATCATAAAAAAACTGGCAGGGAACTCTGGCGGTGTGGGCTGAGACCACATAGTTAGTTGCTGTGTTTGAGAGGGAGAGGAAGAGGGGGTGTGACTCCTCCTGCAAACCCCGAAAGCCCCAGACTCCAAGCCCGTGGCCCCTTCCAGGACTGGGGGCTCACGGGGTCAGGGCCGGGCTGGCCCTAGGAGCTGCTGGGAGCTTCGATGCACCTTATTTGTAAGAAGGACTTCAGATTTTTTTTATGGGTAGAGTTGTAGTCTGGAAAAGGGAAAGGGCTTGAAGCTTAGTTGCTTCGCAAAGGGGATTTTCCACCCCTCGAAGGGCGTTCCATGGTAGCTGGGGGGCGGGGGGGGGGTTCACCTAAAGGGCTGATAGCCACTCACAGCGGGTTTCTGAAATATTAACTGAGCTCTGGTCAGTCTCTCATTAAAGGACAAAACCTTCAGGGTGAAATCCTACACTTCCATGTACATTACATGGCTTACGAGTAAACAAAATACTTTCAATTCTCTAACTAGACTGAACTCTAGAGCAGTTCAGAGATCATTTAGAGCTTCCAGGATTCTTTCCACGGCTTCAGGCTTGTGCTGAGAGTTAGAGCCAATGAAATCTGTGCCTGTATATTAACATGCAGCTTGGCCTGTTCGTAACCTGTGTATCCTAGAGACCGCTGAAGTTTTGTTTTCTCAATTACTAGCTGATTGTTGCTGTCAGTGAGACACTTAGTTTCTGGAGGGCCAATGAGGAAATACTCTGCTTCAACGGAAACACAAATGATCGTCCTTACTGGCAAAGCTTTGTGAGGATCCACACAAGAACTCTGGGGCACCCTATAGAGAAGACTGTGGAAACGCAGAGCTGTCCTCAGGGTCCAAGAGAACCAGGGCTTGGCACAGGGAGTTCTGTTTTGTAAGCCAAAAGCCCGGACAGAAGAAGCTCACCTTTTTGGTTTCCGACTCATACTGGGAATTCTCACTGCAGTTCAAGTGTGACTTCTTCCAGAGCCACACGTGGCTGAGTGGGAAGTTCAAGGGGGAGAAAACAGGAAGGCCTTTGGCCTGGGAGATTCCCAGTGTTTTTTTTGGTCTCTGGCTTGGGGAAAATGGTGTTGGTAACTGGGCTCAGAGGACATGCTTTCCTGTAGTTTCTGTCTGATCATAGGACGACTTCTTACAGAGAGACAGAGGAGCGAGGCCTCGTGCCCCCGCTGCCCAGCGCACTCGCGGAACCTGGGTGTCCTTGGCTTCCACAGACTTTCGTAAGCTCTTGACTGTCATTTAGCCAGACTTTTCTTGCTGTCGTACAGACCGTACAGAATTAGGGAATGCTGGCTTCCAAGAGCAGAGACGACCGTCGGAGGAAGGGTGGTCTGTCCTGCTTGCTTGCTTTTTGTGACCTGGTCCTTCCTGTTGCGTTCCTGCACGTGTTTGTGTTGCGGGCGCCGCCCCTTCTGGGAGCAGATGGGGTCTGGTTGGTTTGCAGTCAGCACCTTGCAGTAGTTCAAGTCACCTGTCCTTAGTCCCAGCCTGTCTGTGTGGACTCTGGCCTGGCCGAGCGGCTCGCCTGGGGCGGGCGGGCAGCGAGCTCTCTGCAGAACTCCTGTTTACGCAGCTGCATCGGGCAAGACCATTTCTTCCACTGCAGAACTCCCCACGTAAGATTCCGCATGCGGAATGCCAGCTCTTTAGGTGGGTGGGCTCATAACTTTTTTTTTTCTCCTCTCCAAAGAAACACCAAAGAAAGCTGTGCAAAGAAAGTGCTCCCCGCATAAAGTATAAGCAGAGCGCTGTACCACACAGCGGTAGGGTTACCATTCTCTTGGAGCACAAACTTTGGTTTTTTGGAAGCTGGCTCTGTCCAGAAAGGGGAGAAGCCATCATGGGCAGCTTCTCCTGGTTAGCAAAAAAGATTCCCTATCAGTTTCTTCCATTGTTGGCTCATCTGTGGGACCAATTCGGTGTAAGCAACTTGGGGCCTGCACAAGGTCTTGCCCCATCTTCCTCTGCCCTGTTCCACTTCCCCCGTCTCTTTCACAGGCTTACCGGGGGCTTCCAGAAAGCGGTAGCTCGCCCCTTGTTGGCTCTGGGGGCTGGAGAGGCTGTCTCCCCAGGGGTCTGTCCTTTCCTGTGAGTTAGGGCTCCCATCCTCAAAGCACTTCTGGACCGAGGAGGCAAACACCTGAGCATTTAGATGCACGGGCTCAAACTGTTGCTCTCACTCATCTTCCAGAGGGGAGCTTTGCATTGCTGGGGGGAGGAACCATGACCTCCACTTGCTTCCAAGGTGCTAGAGAGGGTTTCAAGGTCGTCGGTTCCCATCCTCTTTGCAGCTTTATGGGCTGAGTTTCGTGGGACTGCTGACTTTTCTATTCTGTGATTTAATGCCCGATGCTTCTGTTTTATTCCTGATCCTTTCTACTATGCATTTTCCTTTTATCAGGTGTACAAAGTTAAATACTGTGTATTTATCACTTAAAAGTACATGAATTTAAGAGAAAAATAAGCTTTTGGTGTTTTTCCACAGATGTTTAAGCTTCTCTGTAAACTTGAAATAAACAGACAGCAAAATGGTGCAAAGCCTGGGCCTTTTGGAGGTATTTTTGTTGGTCATTGTTTACAGATGTCTGTAGGACATCCGTCCTTACGTGTGTTTTTCTTCCTTAGGCTGACTGTGAGATCAGTGGCCCAAGTCCGGGCTAATGATGTCAGCGTTACATTATTCATGTCAGTGTCGCTACGTCCTAGTATCCCGCTACTGAAAGCGTGGTCCCTGGACGGGGAGGGGTTGGAAATGCAAATCCTGGGCCCCATTTCCACCAGATCCCCAGGTGACTCATGTCCACGGACGTCTGAAAAGCACCGCTTTGGCAGGCAGGTAATTGCTAGGTTCTTCTGTTGGGAGACCAACTAGGTGAGCCGCTCCGGGAGCGGTAGTAATCCCACAGGGAACACATCCTGTGAGCAGGTGTGTTGTGGGACATATTGCTCTACAGGGTATGTATTTGTCCCATTTTATGGATCGTCCTCTGTAAACTGAGGCTCAGTCGTCCTGAGGGCTCCAACTTTCGGCAAACGCGGGGTTCTACAGAGCTTGGACTCTGGTTCTACAGAGCTCTGGACTACCGGTTTTCATGGCGTTTAGAGACTTTTAGAACGGATGCTTCCTCCAGGCTAGAGGCGGGGGGTTCCCTGCACTCCAGATGTGAATCTAGCCTACGGCTTTGCTCTCCTGGCCTTGAACCTTGGTTTTCTGTTATGAAGGGAAAGCAGATGAAGTTTGAAAGCTCCTTGTTCTGTTGTTGCAGGAATAGAACATTGAGATACTGGCCTTTACGAGTCCAGGTGCAGGTGTTCCTCTGAGAATCTAATGAAAGCTAAAAAAATGCACACAGGTGTGTCCCTTTGCAGAATTTTAGGAGTTCCAGAGATGCCCGGAAGCTGCTCCATAGGTGCAAAGGTGAAGGACCCCTATATAAGCAGCAGCGCCAGGGAGGGCCAGCAAGGGGGGACACAGGTGAACGCGGTGAGTCAAGTGAGCAGCCCCTCCCCCATCCTTCCCCCGAGCCGGCCTTAGCTCGCATTCCATCTGAGCAAAAGGGAGGCCAAAAGAGGTCTCGGCGCTCCAGTAACCGTCGCGTCTTAGGCTGCAAAATGAAAGCCGGCCCTAAAAAATTCCAGCTCTGCTTGATCCGTGTGTTCAAGCAAGCTTTTTTCTTTTTTTTTTTTTTTCCCCAAAGAGGTAACACGAACCAGAGCTTTTTCAAAAGGGTTCAGTAAACGTTTCCCGGCCCCCAAAGCAAGAAAAGCCCAGGTTTCATCCAGCAGAAGCAGGCACTTCTAAAATAAACGTTCCCTTCAGTACTTGGAAATGAATTCGTGATGGGGGATGCGACGGGCAAGCAGCTTGCTTTAAGGAGATCCTGAAGACTTACTGCAGAATTAAATCTGTGTGAAGGCGCAGCTCTAAATAACTTCATTAACATTTCAAACAAAGTAGGTGTAGGTGGTGCTGCTTGTGGCTGGAGACTTCTGGAAAGCAAACGGGGAGGGGAGAAGGATAGCCGTGTACTTGTTGCCTTTAAAATTGTGTCCTCCATAGTGTAGTACCACAATTTTAGGTAAAACAAACCAAAAACCAAAAAAAAAAAACCAAAAAACAAAACCCCAAAACACACATACGGGTAAGATGAGTAGTCAGTACAGGACAAGATCTTGTAAGTTCTGTAGGAACCCAACCTGACCAAGATCAAAAATCTCAGGCCTTCAAGAGAATGTCGAAGCTGGGAATACGCCTAAGCTCCAAACGCAGACTGCTTCGGGAATTTTCCTGAGCACAGTGAGCTGGGACAACAGATGGGTTTGCTTGTTGAGGTAAAAGGGAAGGGAGGAAAGTTCTAGTTCGTGCTATGAAACCACACAAAGATTGAGAAAAGTGTTTTAATGTTTGGTCCTTGACCACCGCAGCGGGCCTTTTCTCAAAGGACACACACTATCTTGTGACAGCACGGACCAGAAGAGGAACCACAGCCCAGGCACAGCCCGCATGCTAAGGGTCCAGTGACCACACCCAGCAGTCCGTCCTTCCCTCATAAAGTGCTTGACCAGAGACGCTGGGGCTCAGCTGGGAGCTGGACGAGGCCCCAGTGGCGGGAGCACCACTGCCCTTGGGCCAGAGGTCACCCCAACACCCCAGGTTGCAGGGTGCTTTGCTCTGCACATCCTACACACAAAACAGCTGGGTGACCATGTCGTTCTCGTGCAGTGGAGATGGATTCAGAATCTGGAACTTTCTCTGAGATGACACAGCAGCCTTTTCTCCCTCTTGGCTGTGCTCTGATGAGGGCCACGGGGAGCCCTGTTGTGGAGGAGCATCACTGGTCCATCTCACTGCCAAGACCCTGCAAAGAATGATAACGCTTATTGTTGACGGATGCGCTTATGGATAAATGTACCCCCAGCACGTGCTGCACGCAGGTGAGTCGGGAGAATTCGGGGCGGGTGAGAGGCCTTTCGGGCACCCCTTCACAACTGAACATACTCAGCTTAGTCCTTGAGCAGGGGGTCTCAAAGCATGGTGCCGACCCCTCTTGCTATGTGAGGCAAGTTTAAGTAGTGTGGGGTTTTGTCATAATATTCGTTATCATGACTAACCTGAGACATCACTAATTAAGATGAGGCTAGATTTTTTTTTTTTAAGGATTTTATTTATTAGAGAGTGTGCGTGTGAGTGAGAGCATGCACAAACGGGGGGAGGGGTGGAGAGGGAGAAGCAGGCCCCCCCCCCCCAGCTGAGAGCCCAATGTGGGCTCCATCCCAGCACCCTGGGATCATGACCTGACCTGAGCCACCCAGGTGCCCCAAAACTAGATTTTAAAGAGTGATGGTCTAGAAGTCTAGAAGAAGGAGCACTGTATGGCCACCTGGGTTGACCACATGCCTGGTAGCACCTCTGTGTTAGGGCCTCGCCCAGTACTCTGGGTGCTCACCACTGGCGTGAGAGACGTGCAGGAAGCAAGGTGCTGGGACCTTTAGGAGGGGACCTACCTGCTCATAGTCCTCCACATACTTGTATTTCTTCTCCCGGTAGTAGTTCCTCTTCTTCATGCAGTAGAGGACAATGACGTCACAGAGCACCGTCGCCTGAGTGTGGTAGAGAGTGAGAGAATGAGCCAGGCGGGATGCTTTAGCCGGTTATTCTGTGCATGTCCCTTCCCAGCAAAGCCCGGAATTTTCCAAGGAAAGGCGAGGCCCCAAGGGCTGTGGTCTTGGAGAAGGGAAGGTGAGGTGGGGCTGGAGGCAAGGGCAACAAGCCTAGATGGTCTATTCTAGAAACGAGTTTAGGGTCAAGGGGAAGCCCCAAGATGCCAGTGGAGGGTCTCGCCTTGCTGTGCTAACTACTGCTGCGGAGGCCCCCAGCCCCGGGGGGTGAAGGAGCAGTCTAAGTCACTCACCACCCCTAGGAGGGCCAAACCGGAGCCAATGTTGATCATGGTGGGGATGATGTCAAATTTCCCAGCCTGCAAAAGACAGGAGAAAAAGAAACAGTCGTGATAGAGGGCATGAGCAGATAAAAGGTGGGGAGAGGGCCCCCTTTCTGGCCAACCCAGAAGCCTGGGTCTCAGCCAGTGCCCCAAGAGGAGGTGGCGGCCAGGCTACCTTTCCAAACACTATGATGTCGAAGCGGATGCCATAGGCCTTGATGAGCGTGCGGTGTTCGGCCCCAGTCGGGTCACTGTAGTACTTGGCAAACCTAGGGATGGAGGACAGGTGAGAAGCCGATGGGTACGGGGCAGGGACAGACAAGTGGCTGGATTCACCCTCTGGGTCCTGGATGGGGAATATCAGAGCAGAACTTCCCAAGGCACTCTTAACGGATGACGCCTGAGCTGGAACCTCTGACTCTGAGTAGCCCCCATATCACAGCTGAGCCAAGGAGATCTGGCCACTGACAGAATGTGGCCTGTGAGCCCCAAACCCCAGGACTGCCCTGTGGGTGGGGGGCACGGGGCCGGCCATGACCCTTCACAAGCCTCACAAAATCTGCACTGGACATCTTTTTTAAAGAACCACTGACCCACTGATGGATAAATGAATAAATAAAATGTGGCATATCCACACAACAGAATACTATTTGGCCATAAAGAGAAAGCAATGATACATACTGTAACACGGATGAACCTCAAAACAACAAAACACAATACTGAGTGACAGAAGCCGGTCACAGAAGGCGACACTGTGATTCCATTTATAGGCAAGTCCAGAGAGACAGGAAGTAGACAGTGGTGGCCGGGACAGGTAGGAGGGAGGACAGAGGTGATGGCCGAAGGATACAGGGTTTCTCACTGAGGTGATGAAAGTGTTCTAAAATTGAGGCGATAGTCTTAAAACTTCATGACTAAACACGATTCAGTCCCACACTTTAAGGGGATGAACTCCATGGTATGGGAAATATTCTCAATAAAGCCATTAAAAAAAGCAAAACCTGACAAGGGGGAATGGAATGGTGGTGGGGGGGCGGGGGGCACTGTTGAGCCATGAGGCCATTTGCTGCCTGTGTTATACAGGACATTGGTTCAGAGAAGCCTGAACTCGTAGTCTATGATCGCTCTGGCTCACGGCATCCACGTCCTGGTTGGGAATCAGGTGGGGCCTGATGCTAGTTCTGGTGAGGTCTCCCATCAGCTTCTCTCTGCCTGAGGTTCTGACCCAAGCTTGAGGTTGAGGCTCACTGTGGAAGTGGTTTCTAGAACTGTGTAACAGTAGAAATAGAGCAACACAAATCTAATTTTTCTCTTTGGGAAAAAATTCAAATAGCTCCCCTAGTATTAGTGAGCCAAAGTGATAGCTGACTGCAGTTCCAGGCGGTTCTAAGATCACAGGTGTCTTTGATTGTTACATGTTACCACTAGAGGGAGACAAGCGCAGTACAAAAGCCCCTCAGACCTCCTTGGGTGGCCCCGGCAGAGCTACTTTAAGAGTGGCAAAATGCATGGAAGAGACCGCAGAGCACCCACAAAAATGTTCATGGCTAAGGTTTTTGCTACTTCAATGAAGTGGTAGACCTGACCCTGGCCCCTTGATCCTTCCATCAAATGACGGGCTCTCCTGGGTTGAACACTGTCACCCAGGGTTTGTACTCATCAGGAACTTGTAAATGTGAAATCCAAGTAGGGAAACAGGGTCTTTGCAGGTAGGAGTTAAGTTGAGCTCGTACTGGATTAGCGTGGACTCTGATTCCATATGACTGGTGTTCTATGAGGAGGGGACCCACAGAGATGTGCCCAGAGAGGCAAAAAAAAGGTGCTGGCTTTGCTGACACCTTGATTTTGGGCCTCTGACCTCCAGACTTGTGAGAGAGTAACTTCCTGTTGTTTTAAGCCACCCACTTTGAGAAAGTCTGTCAAGGCAGCCCCAGGACACATATATGGTACTTTCAGCAGGGAAATACCAGTGAAGGCCTTTCCTGAGGCTTAGACCTGCATCTTCCATACCCTGGAGATTCCAGGGGCAGACCTGGTCTTTGAGAAACTAATTCCTGGGTCTTTGGACCAGAGGATCACAAGCTCACCCATTCCTCAAAATCAGTGAGCAGAGGTTGAGGCTGGCCCCAGGAAGCTCCAGCAGCCAGGCTCTCTTGGCTGTTGTGCCAATTGTCTCAACATGATTTCTGAAGTAAGGGGCACAGGAGGCTTTCGGGGGCCAGGAAAGCATAGGTACGAGGCTCTGCTTGGACACTCTCCCTGGCACCTAGCCTTCCCACCTGCCCTTGGGCGGCTGAGCGAGTGCTGGTCTTCGAAGGGCAGGGACGGCCCACTGGGGAGTGATCCAGCTGCTGTCACTCCTGCCCCTACACAGGAGAACTGGGGCCCAAGCTCACGCCTACCTGAAATTGTAGCCAGGGGACACATTGTGGTCCACATCCCGGGTGTCCAGGCGACGGAAGGAGTACCTGGGCAAGCAGAGGGAGGAGGTTCTGTCCAGGTTGCAGTTCCACTTGATCTGGATACCCATGATGCCTCCCTGTGGGTTGTGAGCAGAGAGAGCGAGCAAGCTTTCCTTGGGGCCTGTTCTAGAATGACGTGTGTTGAAGACTGCGTCAGAGAAGCCAGGGGCCTGTGCCTACCTCGATGGCCATGTCCTGGAAGTTGTGCCCTGCGCTGTCCACTATTTTGCCAAGACGGAATATGGGGCAGAAGGGATCTGTTACAGCGTCATAAGTACATGATTTGAGGTAAGTAGTGGTGATGTTGGGAAGAATATTCCTCCTAAAGTCAGGAAGAAGCAGAAATGAAGTGAGGAAAACCTCAAAGAAAAGCCAGAAGTCACTCTAAAACATTGGGGGAACTCACGCGGCCGGCCACCACTTACTTGCTGAAATTAAATTTCGGGTACCAGATGTTGTTCTTAACCAAAAGGGTGAAGTTTTCCGCAGCCTTTAAAAAAGCTGGTCTGAAAAAAAAAAATTATAGTGTATTGTTAATAAAACACACATATACGTATACTCACTTCCTTGGATAATATTTTTAAAAAAGCACATGCACGTGTGTCTTACAATGTCATCTTCTCAAGAAAAAAAGTGAAACATCTTGAGCATTTTCTACTCTCTTCTGCATAAACACCAGGTCAGCAGGGGAGACTAAACCAAGCCTTTCCATTTCTTCCTCTTGTGCCTCTTGCCGAAGGCAGTGAAAGCTGAAGAGCAGGAGGAATAGCTAAGGAGGGGTGGTGCCCAGTGGCCTCCCAGGGAAATTATTCGGCCTGCAGGCTGGAGGGGGTTTCAGAGCTCACCTTCCACAGATCGGGTTTTTCAAGTCAAAGCAACGATAAATTCAACCACAGGGTGGATCCTGACCTCATCTCCAAAGTACATAAAAATCACGTGTCTGTTGGCGCACGGCCTTGACTCTGAAGGGCCACGTCAGCTCCGGGCTGACAGTACAAGCTGCTTCTGTCTCCAAGGGGACCCCACTTCTCTGGTTGGCTTCTATAGGAGAATCTGGTGCTGTGCGCAGAACCCTCTGTGTGTGTCTTGGGGGGGCACCCCTGATCCAGGTGGAATCTTGGAGTTATAAACAGAATCAACAGTCTTCTCAACCCTGAGACAGAAGCAAGGCCACACAGCAAAGAGCCCAACTTGTCAGTGCTGATGCCATGAAAGGCCCTGACCAAGGCACTTTTCCCAGGGCTTCAAATCCCCTCATTCCTGTATCCAGAGGGATGCTAACTACTGCTATTTTTTCCAACCACTGTCATTCCCTATACTATAATTTCCCCCCACATCTGTCTACCTCATGTGCAAAACTTTTTTTTTAAAGGTTTTTATTTTTAAGTAATCTCCACACCCAAAGTGGGGGCTCAAGCTCATAACCCTGAGATCAAGAGCCGTGAGCTCTACCCATTGAGCCAGGCAGGCGTCCCTCATATGCAATACTTCTAAGGCTGATTCACTGTGCTTAAAAAAAAAAAAAAAAAAAAGGTGAAATTCACATAATGTAAGATTAACCATCTTAAAGTGTTTAATTCATTGGCATTAAACACATTCAGGATGTGCAACCATCTCCACCATCTGGTTCTAGAACATTTCCATCACCCCCAAAGGAAACTCTGTACCCATTTAACAGCGGCTATCTATTCTCCCTTCCCCCCAGCCTTTGGGAACTACTCGACTTTCTCTAGATTCGTCTAGTCTGGATCTTTCTGATAAATGGAATCATACAGTATGTGGCCTTTTGTGTCTGGCTTCTTTCACTTAGTACCCCATTTTCCAGGTTCATCCATATTATAGCATGTAACACTTCATTTGTTAATAAAGATTTATTTATATAACTATATCTATATCTATAAATCCATCCCCCATAATGTCTTTGGACTCTGGAGTGCATTTCACACAGAGCATTTTTCTTGGATCCAGACACATTTTGAGTGCTCAAAAGCCACCCATGGCCAGTGGCACTGATGTTAGGGAGCACAGCTCCCTAAAACAAAAAGATCCTTTCTAAAAGGATTAAAAGGAAAGATCTTTTCTACCTCAAAAATCCTAGATTCCTTTTCTCTTTGTGTTTCCTTCCCTAGTCTGAGCTGCTGCCCTCAGCAGTCTTGCAACCAGAGGCTCTCATCCATTTCTTCTCTTGCAGCACAGCCTGGAGAGGGTTCATGGGGCTCCCTGCGCCCCGGCCTCATCCAGGCCTCAGTCCGAACTCTGAGTAAGGAATGCTGAAATTGCAAGCAGTTCTGGGAGCACAACCTCTAACCCCCTACCCCAGTCAAAGCAGAGCCAATTACTACTGGGCAGAATGTTTTATTTTAGGGCACCCCTGAACCTGCTCTACTTAATATAACACACTTCAGTGGACATGAATTATTTTCTGGCCCAGTCTCTGCTTCCTTCTTTTCTGGTAACAGAACCCCCAATTTCCTTTGGAAGCCCCATCTCACTACTCTCAGGAGGTGTTCCTTGGGTGGGACTGAGTCCGCCTTAGCTCCGGGGAGGGGCAGGTGACTTGGCCTGAGATGATTAGCAAAATCCACATTCCTTGGGGCACCTGGGTGGCTCAGTGGGTTAAAGCCTCTGCCTTCGGCTCAGGTCCCAGGGTCCTGGGATCCAGCCCCACATCGGGCTCTTTGCTCAGCAGGAAGCCTGCTTCCTCCTCTCTCTCTACCTGCCTCTCTGCCTACTTATAATCCCTGTCTGTCAAATAAATAAATAAAATCTTAAAAAAAAATGAAAATTAAAAAAAATCCACATTCCAGCCACAGTGACGGGCTGCGGGATGTGTTTGAAGACGTGATGATGGACAGCTCTAGAACCTCAACGGACAGCTGGGCTGGGAGACTTGGGGGAATGTCAGTCCAAAGGTACCTCTGGGGACTACACCAGGAGTCCTGCGAAGGAAGCCAATATGAGGGGAAGCAGAGTCAAAATCTGGAGACTCTGAAGCTGTCCTTTGAGACTCAGGTCTAGTCGTGCTGGGATCTTCCTAGTTCGTTAAAGCATCAACCGGCCCTGCTATGTGTGTGTCATAGGTAAGGCACTGAGAGCTGTTTCCTGGAGTTACTCGAAACCAACAGAGTCCAGACATAGGAATCAATCATCTGCACTCCTATGACAAGTGACAAGTACCATGGCCCACCACACTAGACAACTCTGGCGGTTGTCTGTGGTCCCCGCCCTGGGGAAGCCTGACTCCACACAGACACCAAGAGCACAAAACACACAAAGCTTAACTCCCCAGCCGTCTTCCCTTGAATAGGACTCACTCGGGCACGTGTGTGTCATTCTCCACTGGGCACCAGGCTGCCACCTCACATGTCTTCACAGTCTCATTGAACGGCACACATCTTCCTGTTGCGATTCCTGCAGGGGCAAGGACCCAGGTCCACAGGGGTCTCCTATTTCCTACTTCGCAAGGTACAGAGTGGGAGCACCACCCCAGCGTCCTGTGCAATCAATCCTGAGCTATTCCAACTCGGGGGTTTATACAGTTTCCAGAAATGAGAGGAAAATTGTTGCCTGAGTCTAGGAGCAGGGTAAGGGCAGTGCCAAGCCACAGCACAGGGCAAGATCTGGGATGATAGCTTCTGGGGCACAGGTGACAGGTGAAGGTCGAGAAGATCCTGGGTCCCTAATCTGAACACCAGGTTTCTTTAGGGTCTTGTGGAGGAATTGGGGAATGTGGGAGATTTCTCTGTCCTGAGAGAAGCCCCACAGGGGAGGCCATCTGGTCAGGGGCTGCCCATCCCAGGCTAAGTGTCTACTGGGGGTCACAGCTACGTGCTCATACCACTGCTGTGGGTGCCCGAAGAGCCAGCAACACAGTTGGCATCTGAATTACAAATAGTGGTCTTATCCGGAAGCTGGAAAAAGAAGAAAGCAGGACAACAAATTCCTCGTGGTCAGTCAGGTGTGAGGACAGGGGCCTGAGGCCCGAGGCTCGTCCCTGAGAAGCTGCCTACCTCAGGACAGAAGCCCTGGCTCTGGTTCTTGGTGATGATCATGTTGGTCATGACGAAGAGGGAGTTTTCCTCCTGTAGAGGGGAGACAGCATCACTCCGTTACCTTCAGAGGAATCAAGCCGAGCCACGAAGAATGCCAGTCCTTCATTTCATAGGACAGCACTTTCCACTTCTCCTGCATGCCATGTTGAGAACAATTTAAAAAATGATTTTTGATCTCTTGTTCTCTGAGAGCTTATAATCCAACTGAAGACAGGATTCAAATAAATACTTGTACCCAGTTCCCCCTGATCTCCAGAGGATGCCTGAAACTGCGGATAGAACCCAACCCTACATACGTTCCCTCTTTCCTGAGACACATATACCCGGTGATAAAGTTAAATTATACATTAGACACAGTAAGAGGTTAACAACAATGACTGATGCTAGTATAGAACAATTAGAGTGATCTGCTGTAATAGTTACATGAAATATAGCCCCTCTCTCTCAAAAGACCTATTATGCTGTACTCATCCTTCTTCGTGTGATGAGAAAATGGCTGCCTGGTGAGGGGAAGGGAGGCGAGGAGGCAGGGTGGGCCACGACTGACCTGAGGACAGGTCAGGGGAGGAGCAAGTGTTTCCGGCCTGCAGTTGTCTACAGGTAACTGAACCCGTGGGGGCGGGGCCTACTGCTCACATATGTTCATGGCGGCATTATTCAGAGTGACCCAAAGGTGGAACCAACCCAAATGTCTGGTGACAGATGAATGGGTAAACAGTCTGTGTTTATCTATACCTGTGCGTGTACCTATAATGGAACATGACCCAGCCATAAAAAGGAATGGAGCCCTGACACACGTTGTAACATGGAGGAACGCTGAAGCTATGACTCTAAGTCAAAGAAGCCGGACACAGTAAGGCGGACACATTGCAGGATTCGATTGTTATGAGGTTTCCATAGAGACACAAAGTAGACGAGTGGTGGCCCTGGAACTGGAAGGAGGGGTTAGTTGCATAATATCGTGAATGTACTAAGTGCCGCGGGATTTTCCAATCTGAAATAGTTACTATTATGACATATGAATTTCACCTCCATGGAAAAGGAGATGTCGATCACCTGAGGTGGTTCCTTAATAAAGATTGGTTTGTTGAGGGAAAAGAGCCAACAGGTACGCAAAACAGCCTCCGCCAAGCAGGTCACCTCCGAGGGACAAAAATACAAGACCACCAAAGTCGCAAATTTGGCTGGTTTTCTTTCCTAACTGAAATTAAGTTAATAAAACATTCTAGAGAAGACCCAGTCAGGGTCAGTAACTGGCACTTCTCTCTTTGAGAAGGTTCTGTTTTCTCCTCCCAGGAAGGTGCCAAATGGTTGATTTAAAGTTTCTGGAGTGCAAGTTCACTGGGGATGAGACTAAAGAGTTGGTCGCTAAGGACCTTCCAACTCCAGGAGTACAAGACAAAGACGCCCCAAAATTCTAGGTGGACCTCCCCCTCACTGAGCCATGACATTCTAAAATGAAATGCCAGAAGCTTTCTCTCAGCATCTCAGACTCCGGGAAGAGTGGAGTTAGCCCCGTGAGCCATCTGGGGGATCAGGGTAACTCAAGGATCAAAGTGTCTGTAGACATCTCCCCAGGTCTGATGAGGTAGAAGCTCTGGAAATGGCTGGCATTTTCCAAAGAGAGGCCTAGAACAAGCCATGCTGGGAGACAAGGAAATGACCCCAAAAGGAAGCGCGAGGATGTGGCGCGATGCCTGAGTCTCTCTCCTGGCAGCCCCGTCAGGGTCCTTGGTGTTTCCGCAGACACACGCTCTTCACCTGGTGCTACAGAAGGCTGTTCCTGTGACTCCCGAGATAGATGTGAACGATTCAGTAGGCTTTACTGTTGTTTCCTATTTCTTCTCTATTTTAAGCTTAGGGAAACTTCAGTCTGGAGATGAGCCAAGTAGAAGTGGGGCAAACAGATGTTCCATCTCCGGAGAAGCAGGAGGCCATTGTGAAAGCTCATGGAGGGAGCTCTGGGGCGCTCACGGAGCACTGGGCCAGAGCCGAGCTGGGAGGCGGGGCTGCTGCCCGTTCCTTTCCCCCTGAGGGGCAGAAGCAGTGGGCCCACACTCTTCCTTGGTCCCAGTGAACAGACTGAGGGTGATGGCCCCAGAGCTCGGCAGGACAAGGCCATGGCTTCACAGGAAGCAGTGATCTCTCTGTTGACACAGGTGTGTGCCAATAGGACCACCCACCTCCAGCAAACTACAAATCCCCTCTTCCATTTGACCTTCATTGCTCATTCGCTCAGTCTTCCCTCTGGGCAGCCCGCAAAACCCTTCTCTTGAGAAAGCAGGGGCAAGACACAGTTGAAGAAAGTTTCTCAAGTCTTTGTTTTTTCCAGCCAAGCTCTGAACCAAGAGAGATCTGGCCACCCCAGTCACCCTAGCCCGGGAGCCATCTGGAGGGAAATGGCAGGGTCTGGCTGTGGACCACAGTCATTACTATGGCTAAAGAGAGTCAATATTTGACTTGAAGCTTTGTGGGTTAACAGACTGGATACTACAATGCTGTATCAAATGCGTTCTTCCCTTCTCCTTTGTTTCTGATGAAATCCTATGCGGGCATGTCTGTTCCCTTCTGGTTTGGCTTTGGTCTCCCAATTACTGGCCGACTTTCTACAACTGTCTGATTTATCTTGTGGGCTAACAACAATAAAGCACATACGAAATGTGAAAAGGCAATATTTCCACCTGAATTTTTCCCAGGATTTAAAATATTTGCTTTTCCATCTTTGGGGCTTGAGACAGACTGAGATGTCTGCGTCTAAGCCAGCCATGATTTAAAGCAAAAGAAACAAGGCTGGTTGAATATTGCTTATTAGACCTTAAGGCAGAATGAGATTCTTCTGCACGGCTTTCTCGGACTAAGACAATTAGTCTGGGCCCTGGTGATATTAGAACTCTGCCAATCATTAATCAAGAGTGCAAAGTCTGTAAAGGGAACAGAGCTAATCAGAAGCTTTGGTGTTATTAGACAGAAGCCACGGTGAGAGTCATACCTGAGCTGGAATCACATAATCTGCCACATCCCAGACCCGGAATCCAAGTGTAGAAGTGTTGGTTACAGTCACGCCTTTGGCTTTGGTAGTAACTGAGCTGACCACAGAATCTGTTTCCTGGTAGCCTTTTTCCCACACAAACACCCACCTACAAAATAGAACAGGCCCCTTAAATTGCCATTAGAATTCTGGAAATTTGAACTGATGCTAGGGAACCTCTGATAGCCAAAGGCTGACAGTATAACATTCACTAATCACATGACTTTGCAAAACTGCTTGAACTTGGGAGACTCCACTTCTACTTCTGCAAAATGGGTGTAAAACCCAAACCATAGGGTGGTTTGTTGGAGATAAATGAGATGACACAGGTAAAGCACTTGGCACAGTGACCAGCACAAAGAAAGTACTCACGCTGTCTTTATTAGACATCTGAGCACTTTCAACACACTATGACCTGCAGAATTACCCAGAGATAATAAAAATTATGGTAATAGTTACCATTTGAGTGTTTTCAGGTGCCAAGCTCTATATATGCATTAACTAACTTAATCCTGACTACTTTCTAAGGTAGATATCATTATTATTCTCTAGTTTTACAGAGGAGGAAACAGACACAGAGAGTTTAAGTCACTCGCCCAAGGTCACACAGCTAGTGAATGACAAAGTCAGCATATAAACTCATGTCTTTTGCCTCTGAAGCCTCTTTTCTTGCCTTGTATGTTATACTCCCTGTAGAAAAAGAGAATCTCACTGCTCAAGTGATTTTATACTTGTTTTTTACTTTTTCTCCAAGAATTCAGGTCACATGTATGCTTCTCTTCTCTGGGAAGAATTGGAGGCATTACAACCAGTCTGAATAATTAAAAAATCTAAAGGCATTAGCGCATAGTGGTTAGGACACTGGAACACAAACAGAAGCCAGCGATCACGGTTCATTTCTCAACTGCACCATTAATCAGGCATAATTTTGGCCACGCTGTTTAATTTCTCTATGCCTCAGTTTTTCCCATCAATAAGATGGAAATGATAATAGGATTTCACAGGGTAGTTGTGAGGTTAAATGAATTTTGCATATCAGATGTTTAGAACAATATTTGTGTTACCATTGTAGACTGAAATTGGCCATGACAGGAGTATTTACACCATGGACATTGGCCAATGCTATAAATCAGAACTCCTTCCTGCCAGCTGTTATTAAACACCTATCAGCGACTATTACTGTTGCTATTATTTCTAGAAAAAAGAAACAAGCATCCTTCTCCTCTCCTTATAAGCCCTAGCTGCTGAGATTTCAAAAAATCACTGGTTTTGGTTACTTATAAGTTAGTCTGGTCTGAGCAGTCTCTATATTGTCCATCCTAGAGACAGCCTTTAAGGCCTTTTCTTCAGGGGTTCCAGGAATTTAGCTGCAATATAAGATTTCACTTAAGTCTATTCAGGCACACAGAAACTTAGGGCAGGAAGGTTTCTATTATTTTACCATAGTGTGCAGTGAGTTGCTACAGCAGAGACACATGGTTTTACGGGAATCACTATGTTATTACCTATTTACTCATATGACAGATAACAGAATTAGATCATGGAGAAATGCATGTTTAGTCTAAGATGAACTGGATTAGGAAGATTTGAGATGTGTTAAAGAAAGAAAGAAAGAAGCCCTCAGAGTTCAGATCCTGAGTCAGTTTTGATCACAGGAAGATGGATAAATGCAATGCATTTACTGCTTTATAGATCCTCATGATCAAAGTAGCAAACACTCCAGGACCCCTAGAAAGCTGTGCTGCCCAGCAGAAATAGAACACAAGCCACATACATAGTGTACTTTCTAGTGGCCATGGTAAATTAATTTTAGTGATAGATTTTATGTTATCCAGTATATCCAAAACATTTTAACATGTTGTCGATGTAAGATGTATTAATGCGGTATTTTAATTTTTTGGTTGTCTTACACTATGTTTTTGAAATCCGGTGTGAATGTTACGGTGATAGAGTATCTTGATTTGGAGTAGGTATATTTCAAGACCTCAACAGCTGCAGATGACTAGGGGCTACTGTATCATACAGTGCAGCCATAGACACTTCCTGTAGTCTAGAACTTTAAAGATACCCTGAGACAGAGTTAAACTAATCCTCCCCCTAGTATCAAAAGCCAAGAGGAAATAGCTGGGAGCCTTTCATTCTAAATACTTCCAATCCGACCCAGCAATGCGAGTTTAGTTAACCAGTAATTTGCAGGTCTCAAAATTTAAGGGGGCATCACAATCACTGGGGGGCAAGAAGTTGGTGGTGGTGGTACTTAACGAGACTCACTAAATCCAAACCTGGGAGTAGGCCAGGTGGTTCTGGTGTACAGCCCATATGTGTGGGAAGCCATTTCACTGAATCCTCTTGAACTCAACCGCTGCTGGGCTGATGGTGTTAGAAGCCATACCTGCCTGATGGTATGAATTCCGTGGATAGTGTTAACATTCCAAGCCCCGCCCCAGGGTGGAGGACCTGTTACTTTATACAATTCCTCAGGTGAGTCTTTTGTGATCAGGAAGGTTTAGGAAACACTAGGACATTGGTTCTCAAACTGCTCCCCATCAGAATCGCTTGGGGAGTCAGTCATACTCCATAGCCAATTAAATGAGAAGGTCTGGGGATGGGAGTCAGCAATCAGTACTTTTAAAAGATTCCCCAAGGTTCTAATGCGCAGCTGGGGACCACAGCATTAAGCCTTTTAAGAAAAGGAATGCCAGAGCAGGTAACATCTGTCAGCTCAGCAGCTCTAGACACCATTAACACCCCAGGTGGATCTTGAAAGTGGGCCCAGTTAATTTCTACCTCCTCTCGAGTTTCATTAAATTGTAACGGGTGCACTCAATTAAAATTAAGCATTTGGTGAGGGGACAGAAGGTGGCAGGATATATGGAAATATAAGAGGGCAGCATGGGGAACGATAAGAACGTTCCTAAGAACGCCACAAAACGAAGTGAACTAACTTTATGTGCTTTTTAGAGTGTGACCTCTTCATCAGCTTGGGTTACCACGCGATACCTAAAGGAAAGGGCCGGAAGCCACTGGCCCAAAAGGACCCAAACGGAAAGTCCAAGCCTTGGTTTCTGTGTGTAGATCATCAGAATGGGAAGTGAAGAGCAAAGACTGAAACGTTAAGGGCAAAGCCGAAGGACAGCGTGGAGCAAATCAGGGAACAAGAAGCAGGAAGGGTGAGGATGAAGATCTAGGCAGGCTTTGCTCTGAAAATGCACAGTATCAAAGCCGTCTGCTGCCCGGCAGCCCGGCCCACCTCCCGGCCCTCCCGGGACCAAGATCCGGGGAGTCGTAGTCCTCCGCCTCTGGTGGCCGCCCCCCGGACAGCGCCTGGAGGCCACCTGCGGGGCTCGCCCGGTGACCTAGGCCAAGAGCAGCATGTGCACGGCCGGGACCCAGAAGGGGAGTTCCTGGCCGTCGCGACTCGTCCGGACCCCCGAACCCCTCGGGGACGGCGCCCGCGGCCGCGCTCACCCGATGACGTAGGCCAGGATGAGCAGCTGCACGGCCCGGTTCATGAGCCCCACTTTACGGCTGCGGATGAGCACGATGCGCGGCGTGTCGTACTCGAACAGGAAAGAGGCCAGCCCCACGCACCAGCCCGCCATGGCCCGCTGCCGCCGTGCCGGCCGGCCCCGCGCTCTGCGCCCGGCGGCCCGGCCCGCCGCCTGCTACGCGCGCCCGGGAGCCCCGCCCAGGCGGCCCGCGGCCCGCGACGCCGCTACTCGTGTGGGAGGGCCCGGAAGGAGGCGGCGCTGAGTCTCGGGGCGGGGGCCCGGCGGAGGCGACGTTCCCCTCGGGTACGAGCGGCTTTCCCGGGGGGGTGTGGGACCCGTGAGGAGGGAGCGAGCTCTGCCTTGAGGAGGAGTGACCTCGTCAGTAGGGCTGGCGAGAACCAGCCACCCCCGCAGATTGCATTGGCTCCACCAGAAAGGGGTGACCTCCTCCCTGGGGACGAATGACCCTCTGGAGGGCCGGGGAGAACGAGTAACCGTCCTAGCGGAGATAGAGCCGTGGTGGAGAGTGACCGCTCCCTTGGGAAGGAATTACTACTTGGGGGGCTAAGGGGGGGGGTGCTACTGAGCTACTCCTTTAGGTGGTCTAGGAGGTACGAGTAACCTGTGGGGGGTGGGGGGACTGGGACACCTTAGGAGAAAGCGCAGCCCCTCGGGTGGTCCCAGCGGTGCCTTCCCAACCTCTGGAGGAAGAACTAAATGTCAGGTGTCCTAGGAGCCCTTGGCTGGAGTCACACACCTTTTACAGTGGCCCTCTGGGAATTGAAGCCAGGCTGCAGCCCTACTCCCAATCCACATGCTTCCTTAGTTACAGGACGAGGGAAGAAGCATCCTGAGCCAGGGAGGGGTTTCGGTGACCAGCCTTTTTCAACTGAAAAAGTTTTATCACAACTTTAGGGACAATTGGAAAATGAAGGGAAGTGGAGGAAACCCCCACAGTTCCACTCCTCGAACATAATTTTCCACGTGTGTTCATTCCCTTTCAGGTATGTTTTCAAAGATACATTTTATATCGAGTTTCATTAATGCATTCAACATGTATTAATGTATTCAACATGTATTAATCAATATGCCAAGCCCAAACAGCCTGCCTTCATGGAGTATAAATCCTCATAGGTAGAAGTGTAGAAAATTTTAGTTTGTAAATCACAGGCACTGATCATGTTTTTTCCTGATTCATATGACTCGCATTTTCTGTGTTATTAGAGACTTGTCATAATGATCATTTTAAACAAATGGAGTGTTTCTTCCGGAGGGTATGCCATGATTTTCCTAGCCGTTCTCACCTGATTGCTTCTGGTTTGTGGAGCCTATGCATAATCTTGGATAAAATATTTTAGTTCATTTCCTGGATATGAGGTTCCTAAGCCATACCACCTTGTTTTTCCAGATTAAAAGTGTATAATAAGAGAATATGAAGGAAATAGACAGCAACTCTCTCTAGAGATGGAATTTTGAGTTAGAAGAATAGAGCTGCCACCTTCCTCAGTCCAAAGTGGTCCTAGGAGAAGGTGGTGATTAAGTTTCAGTGAGATTTTTATTCATTCGACAGATGTTACTGAGAACCTGTGGTATGCTTGGCAGCATTCTTGATGCTAGGGATAGGAGGGTGAATGGGTAGATGAAGTCTTTGCCAGTGTTGAGCTTGGTGCTGTTGGGAGGGCTTAAATTCAGTGTAGAAAAGGAATATATAGCTGCTTAATTCTTATTGGAAGGGGACTTAAAAATGCTTTCCTTAAGAGCCAAACTCAGTTCCAGCTCTTGTTAATGTTTATCCTACAGTGATGAGATGGTCTCAGCGTTACAAATCTTGACTTTAAATGGTTTGCGTGTGTTTTCTGGGTACCTGGCTGGCTCAATTGGTAAGCACATGACTCTGGATCTTGGGTTTGTGAGTTCAAGCCCCATGCTGTGTGTAGAGAGTACTTAAAAATAAAATCTTAAAAAAAATAAGTGGTTTGCTTGTGTTTTGGAACAAGGCAGGTAGGAAAAATGTGTAAGTTTTCCTAAATGACTAGTTGGTATTAAATCCTTAGGACCAACAAGAGAAGCTGATCTTGAAATGATTAGGAAAAGAAAGTTTTTCATTTATATTCTTGCCCTTACTTTATCTGTTTTTAAAAACAGCTTTCTTGAGGTGTAATGGACACATAAAAACCACATATTTAAAGTGTACAATTGGGACGCCTGGGTGGCTCAGTTGGTTGGACGACTGCCTTCGGCTCAGGTCGTGATCCTGGAGTCCCCAGATCGAGTCCCACATCCGGCTCCCAGCTCTACGGGGAGTCTGCTTCTCTCTCTGACCTTCTCCTCGCTCATGCTCTCTCTTACTGTCTCTCTCTCAAATAAATAAGTAAAATCTTAAAAAAAAAAAGTGTACAATTTTATAAGTTTGACATATATATACACACACATACACATGCACATACGTACATACCCATGGACGCATCACCACAGTCAAAATAGTGAATCTCTCCAGTGTATTAGCCAGCATAATCTTAGTTTGTATAAAGTGAAAGTAAATGCTGATTACAACTGGGACTTTTCACAAACCTACATTTTTTTTATTTTTATTTTTATTTTAAAAAGATTTTGTTTATTTATTTGATAGACAGAGATCTCAAGTAGGGGGGAGAGGCAGGCAGAGAGAGAGAGGAGGAAGCAGGCTTGCTGCTGAGCAGAGAGCCTGATGCAGACAGGACTCAATCCCAGGACCCTGGGGTCATGACCTGGGCCCAGGGCAGAGGCTTTAACCCACTGAGCCACCCAGGCGCCCCCTACATTTTTTTTTAAGTTAAACTATTGTTTATACAGATTAAAAGGCCATCTTAGTCAGGAAAATAAAACATGTTCTTTGTAACAAATGCAAACAATATAGAACTGGATAAAACAAAAATTGGGAGTCCCAGACTCTTCCTACAGAGGTAGCTTCCATACTTTTAAAGTCCCATTAAGAAAGAAAAATTGCTGCCAATTCTTTTTTGTTATTTCTGATTTTTGTTACACTTATTGAAAGATTTCCTTTGGGGGCATCTGGGTGGTTCAGGTGGTTAAGCATCTGCTTTCAGCTCAGGTCATGATCTTGGGGTCCTGGGATGGAACCCCACGGTGAGCTCCCTGCTCATCGGGTAGGCTGCTTCTCCCTCTACCTCTGCCATTGCCCATGCTCAGGCTTGTGCATTCTCTCTCTTAGGAATAAAGTCATTATTATTTTTTTAATCTTACAAAGCTGCTGTGTAGATTTTTTTATTATGTTCAATTAGCTGACCTATAATACAGCATTAGTTTTTGATGTGTTCAACAATTCATTAGTTGCCTGTAACACCCAGTGCCCATCACCACACGTGCACTCTTTAATACCCATCACCCTGTTGCCCCACGTACCTACATCTTAATCACATTCAGTTGCATATTTGTCATATGCTTAACTGAGTGTAGTCAGTTACTGAAACCATGGGAATTTAGTTTAAAAAAAATGAGATTTTCAGTAAAGGTGCGGAGACAATTCAATGAGGAAAGAAAAGTCTTCTCAATAAATAGTGTTGGGGGGCGCCTGGGTGGCTCAGTGGGTTAAAGCCTCTGCCTTCGGCTCAGGTCATGATCCCAGGGTCCTGGGATCGAGCCCCGTGTCGGGCTCTCTGCTCGGCAGGGAGCCTGCTTCCTCCTCTCTCTGCTTCTCTGCCTACTTGTAATCTCTGTCTGTCAAATAAATAAATAAAATCTTTAAATAAATAAATAAATAAATAGTGTTGGAACAACTGGATATCCACATGCGTACGATGAAGTTGGACCCTTCCCTGTCTCTTATCATATATAAAAATTAACTCAAAATGGATCAAACACCCAAGTGTAAGAGCAGAATTGTAAGGCTCAGATAAAAACATAAGTATAAATCTTTGTGACTTTGGATTAGGCAGTAGTTTTTTAAGACATGACACTGAAAGCACAGGTAGGTGACAAAACAAAAAATAGATAAAATTTAAAATTTCTGTGCTTCAGAGGACACCATCAAAAAAAAAAGATCACAACAAGATACCACTTCTTCCGCTAGCATGGCTATAATTTAAATTGTTCTTTTTTTTTTTTTTTTTAAAGATTTTATTTATTTATTTGACAGAGATCACAAGTAGGCTGAGAGGCAGGCAGAGAGAGAGGAGGAAGCAGGCTCCCCGCTGAGCAGAGAGCCCGATGTGGGGCTCGATCCCAGGACCCTGGGATCATGACCTGAGCCAAAGGCAGAGGCTTTAACCCACTGAGCCACCCAGGCGCCCCTAGCATGGCTATAATTAAAATGAGGGACAGTCAAGAAGATGGCAAGGCTGTGGAGAAACTGGAAGACTTACACTGCTGGGAAAGTAAAATGGTGCAGCCCCTGGCAGTTCCTTAGAATATAAAACAATCACCATGTGACCTAGCAGTTCCATTCCTGACTATACTGTACACCCAAGAACTGAAAAGATATGTCCATGCAAAAATTTGTGCATGAATATTGACAACGTCATTCATAATAGCCAACACGTGGAGATCACCTAAATATCTCTCAGCTGATGAATGGAAAAACAAATGTGGTATGTCCAGACAATGGAATATTACTCCGCTGTAAGAAGGCAGGAAACACAGATACATGCTGCAATGATCCCGAATCTGGAGAACATGATGCTAAGTGAAAGAAGCCAGGTACAAAAGGCCACATATTACATGATTCTGTTTGTATGAAATGTACAGAATAGGAAAATCCATAGAGACAGTCAATTAGTGGTTGCCTAGGGCTGGGGGGAAGAGACAATGGGGACTGGTTACTAATGAGTACGAGGTTTCTGTTTGGTGTGAGGAAATGTTCTGGAAATTACGTAATGGTGGTAGTTGCCGAATCCTTGTGACTATCCTTTTTTTTAAAAAAAAGATTTATTTATTTATTTGACAGAGAGATCACAAGTAGACAGAGAGGCAGGCAGAGAGAGAGAGAAGCAGGCTCCCTGCTGAGCAGAGAGCCCAACATGGGACTCAATCCCAGGACCCCGAGATCATGACCTGACCCGAAGGCAGCGGGTTAACCCACTGAGCCACCCAGGCGCCCCTCCTTGTGACTATCCTAAAAGTCGCCTGTCTGTACATTTCAAAAGGGTGGCTTTTATGGTGTGTGAATCGTATCAAATTAAAAAGAAAAAAGAAAAACAGGGAGTAGATCATCAAGGCCTCAGAAAAAATGTGTGTATGCAGTAATGGGGCCAAACCTCATGTTCTTTCTTCAGAGGGAAGCACCTCAGACCCTTACCTAGAGCTGAGATTTTCTTTCTTACTTTCTTTTTTTTTAGATTTATGTGTTTACTTGAGAGAGAGAGAGCAAGAGGACAGGAGTGGGAGGGAGAGAGGGGGAGGGAAAGAGAATCTCAAGCGGATGTTGCACTGAGCACGGAACTGATGCAGGGCTTGATTCAGGACCATGAGATCACGTCCAGAGCTGAAACCAGGACGCTTAGGCAGCTGCACCACCCAGGTGCCCGCACAGAGTTTATTTTTAATTTAGATTAAGTTCTAACATTTGGATCATCTGGTTCCTTTGGTGCATACTAAGCCAGTTTATCACAACACTCCTCTAAAAACTACCCTCCCTCACAGAGCTGGCCCCGGCAGCCAAGGTTATACTATGTGACCTTATCAACTGGGCCACACAGGGAACCTAACCTGAAAGGCCAATCAGATTCTCTCCTCTGGTACTATGGCACTGGGAGAGAAGCAGCCCTTTGTTCTCTGCAAATGACTAGAACTGAGTTGATGTAACCTTCTGGTTGTGGCAGAGTCACATCTATAGATTAGCCCAGCAGGGGAGTTTGCAGAAACAAGAGTGAAACAGATAGACAAAGGGACACAGAGGTGAGAGTGACTAAGAAAATGGCCTCTTCGGTTTCTAAGGAGTTTCTGTTTCCTGCTTCTGCCCCCTTGGTTTGCTTTGCCACCATTGGCTGATAATAAATGTTCACTTTTCCCCCTTAAGCTAGTAAGCCTTGAAATTTGGAATTGAAAATACTTTGGCTATGATAGTAGGTTCCAAGAGGTGAAAAATGTACTGTCACTGGTAATGTGGGCATTAAATGTTTGTGTGAATGCAGCGGATTACAGGTAGGAGGCACTGCCAACAGGAAAAGCAGTAATAAATTAATAGCCCGTAAAAATAAATAAGTCCCTGTGAAAAGCAGAGCCAAGAACTCCAAAAAGGTCACCATTTACTTGAGAGGCTTGTAGTGGCTGACCTTGGTATACCTGAGGTTACAGTGGTTGTGAGCTACAAAAGGCTCATTAGATGAAGCTGTATTTTTTGTTCAGGAGTATCTTTAATGGCAAAAAAATGTTTAAATGAAGTGTTCAGGCATTTAAAGATGTAAGATTCACTTATCTGGCACATAGACATTGTGAAATACATCATTGTATAACATAATGACAGATACATCTAGTCCAAATGTTTAATTATATATACCTCCAGAAACAGCATATTCCCTAAATAAAGAATAAGTTGGTAGCAAAAGTGAGGAATAAATTATTTTATAATTTTGCTGCTTCTTTCCCCGGGGAGTCCTTGAGACTGAAGCTGTTATGGAATACAGAAGAAAAAAAAAACCAAAAAACCTCACTATTCTCTAATAGGCCATGTGCCGACCACAGCTAATCCTCCATCCCAGATCAGTGGCTCCCAACCCTATCCCACCCATTGTCCCTTTAACAGGAAAGGTTTTCTAAAAATCTCATTAGGAGCCCTGAAAGAAATTAATATGCGCTGTAATCTATTTACACTCAAATATGTGTATACATGTGATATTTGTATATATATTTGGTTTGCATTTTCATAATTAATGATATTGAATTTTTCACGTGCCAGTCTCTACATCTTGGAGAAATGTCTGTTCAGATCCTTTGCCCATTTTTTCGTTGAGTGATTTGCCTCTTTAAATTTTGTGAGTTCTTTATGTATTCTAGGTACAGTTCTTTAACAGATATGTGCTCTGCAGATGTCTTCTCCCATTCAGTGTGGGGAGATTACAGTATTGAAATGGAGAAAATGGGAAGTATGATATTCTTGCAGATGGACTGGATCTATTTCTGTCACTGTGTTTCAAAATCCCAGCGCATTTGACATTTGGTCTCAGATGTAAAAAAGACTTTGGAGACCACAGCCTTTGGACGACAACAGAGAGTAGGGGATAGTTAAGGGGAAAAGCTGGGAACTCAAGAAGCGATGAAGTAGTTGTGAGAGCGACCTATAAGGAGAAAGGTATTCAGGAATGGATCCCGTGTGCCAGACCCTGGGATATGATCATATACTGGTTGTGCACCCTTAGAGCTAGTAACTTTTCAGCATTGTGTTTCTTCATATGTCAAATGGAGATCGGTGTTACTGTGTCAAGTACGATATTGTCTTTATGAAGGACACTGTTAAATGCTTTCTAGGGTTCATTAATTCAGTCTCTCCCGAAGCACAAGGTGGGCACTGAGGAGTAAACAGACTTTGAGAGCCCACACTAACCGCAGAGTCGGGATTTGAGTCCACATTTGTCTGATTCCAGAATCTTTGCTTTTCACTATTTCATAATGTAGCCTTCAAATGTTGTGAAGTCACTTGGTTTGCTCTAAATCTTCATGTAATGTTATGTGGGATTGTTTTTATGGTTCTGTTGCCTGCTGTGTACTAAGAGTAAGGCATACTGACGATTCCGGGGATCAACTTGACACGGGAGAAACCTTGCTGGTAGAGATGATAGTTATTGGAAACCCATATGTTTTGTCCTGTTCCCTGATAGGAGCATACAATGTAACCAAATATCTTTCAAATTTACTTATGAACTATTAGATTCTAAATATTTGGAAGGATTAAACAACAGACTCAGGAAAATAAGACCCAAAGATATGGTCTCATTAGTGTCAAGTCTCATAACTTTCTAAGATGGGGTCTTAATGACTGTAGGAGGCAGAATAAAACCCTGCATCCTGGATCCCCGTTGTAATCCAGGAAACTTGTGACTTTGTTGCCTTCTGTGGCAAAAGATACTTTGCCAATGTGATTAAGGATTTTGAGATGGGGAGATTGTCCTGGATTATGCAGGTGAGTTTATTCACAAGGGTCCTTTAAAAAATGGACAGAAGGGGCTGAAGCATCAGTCAGAAAAGGCCTATCACAACAGCAGCACAGGTCAGAGTGATGAGATTGCTAGCGAGGGGCCACATGAGCCAAGGAATGAGGCTGGAAAAGGTCAACAGGTGAATTCCCTGTAGAGCCTTCAAAGGAATGCAGCCCTGCCAAGGCCTTGATTTGATTAGCCCACGAGACCCATTTTGGGTTTCTGACCTCCAGAACTACATAATGATATATTTGTATTGTTTTAAGCCACTAAATTTGTGGCAGTTTGTTACAGCACCAATAGGAAATGAATACAGTTACTAACTCCGTAGAAATATTATGAATATAAGAGTTGTAATTCAGATTAAGCTAGAAAGGATTTTATTTACCATTAATGATTTTAGTCACTAGTCTCTGGACAGTTTGGTTTGTTTCCTTCTGGGAGAATTTTGGTGTAAGTTTTTCTGTGTACACTCAAATATGTGGCAAGAGACCAGGGCTTGAGGGAGAAGTGTAGCGCTAACTCAATTAGATAAATGATTATTCCCCAACAAAATAAGTTTTAATTATTTTATTTATTTATTTATTTATTTTAAAGATTTTATTTATTTGGCAGAGAGAATAAGAGAGCACAAGCTGGGGCAACAGTGGGGAGAGAGAGGGAGAAGCAGACTCCCTGCCGAGCAGGAAGCCTGATTTGGGGCTCAATCCCAGGACCCTGGGATCATGACCTGAGCCAAAGCCAGATGCCCAACCATCTGAGCCACCCAGGTGCCCCCAAAAGAAGTTTTATAAGCATGGGGGGGGAACCCTCTCACCCAAACGAAATGAGAGCTTTAAAAAAATTCAAGACCATTTGTGTGAATTTGGATTTTTTTCTCTTAAAAAATAAATGGAAAAGTAAATCTTTTTAACAGAGTAAAAACGTTTGCCCCACTTAATAGTTTTGTGGTAACTAGGTAGGAATCCTATTCAGTGGTAGAAAAAGATATTGTGGTAGGTGATGTAAAGAGACAAAGGCTGCAAAGCACATATGTTTAACTTTAAAGTTTGTTTTTTTTTTTTTTTAAGATTTTATTTATTTATTTGACAGAGAGAAATCACAAGTAGATGGAGAGGCAGGCAGAGAGAGAGAGAGGGAAGCAGGCTCCCTGCTGAGCAGAGAGCCCGATGCGGGCCTCAATCCCAGGACCCTGAGATCATGACCTGAGCCGAAGGCAGCGGCTTAACCCACTGAGCCACCCAGGCGCCCACATATGTTTAACTTTAGAAGTTTAGAGTGATTCGAATCCCACTCAGGATGTACGTGGTACAGCTTAAACCAGGGGAAGTCAATCCTTGCGTGATAACCATCCCAGTTTGCCTAGGACTGAGATGGGATTTTCAGTGCTAAAACTGGGGAAGTCCCCTGGCAAACAGGGTGAGTTGGTGATCCTTGGAAGGACTAAGTCGTCTAGCTTCAGGAAGGCTCATGATAGCGTGGACCCTGACCAGGCCCCCACCAGCCATGGACTCTGCTTACCATACTTCCCCTCCCCACAACCCCGCCCCGGGGTCCACCTCAAGCATCACTCTTAAGAGACTTGTCCTGGTTAAACTTGAATTAGATCTGTTAACAAAAACCAGAAGGGGTTACTGCAAGAAGCAGGGATGCTTTCTAAGAAATGTAATCTCTAAACCTGACCTTCCCTGATTTTACATCAAACAACTTCAGGCTTACCTGGAAGTCTGAAGAAAAATGAAACAAAACAGTAGCAAGAGCAAAAAGCATCAAGGATGTACTTTTTTTTTTTTTTAAGATTTTATTTATTTATTTGACAGACAGAGATCTCAAGTAAGCAGAGAGGCAGGCAGAGAGAGAGGAAGGGAAGCAGGCTCCCTGCTGAGCAGAGAGCAGGCTGGATCCCAGGACCCTGGGATCATGACCTGAGCCAAAGGCAGAGGCTTAACCCACTGAGCCACCCAGGCTCACCAAGGGTGTCCTTTTTATGGGACTTGTCTCATAATGAAAACCCATCTCCTTTGTGCTCTAGTGAAGACAGTTTTCTGGAATATACGGATTGTGTGTTAATCTTCCCCAATCCCCAATGATCATTGTATTTTATTAGCCAAGGAACAGTCTCTATCAGATCTAAATCCAACACAATGGAACCCAGGTTTCTTTGGCAAAAGAAACACAGAACTTTCTATTCCAAAAACCACCTACATGTGAGTGATACTTAAAGGACTAAAGTCCTATTTTACAGTTGAGTTAAAGCTCCGTCTCATTTGTTTTTGATAAAACACTCTGGAAATGTTGCCTTTTTCTTATTATTATGCCCCCTCCTGTCCTAAGAGATTTGGTAATAATTGGTGGCTAAGAGAGAAACGAAAGCACAGAGGGAGGGACCTGTCAGACTCCAAAAACGTTGACCTGATCATAACATTCTGAATTTCTGTTGTCTGGATGCAGATAGCAATAATCTCTAAGTTCATATAAGCAAACCACAAAGCCTTCTGTTGGGATAATCCCAGGTCTTTTCTGTCCTTAAGTGTGGTCTGTGACAACTGTGCACCGGAGTAGTCTGGTAACTCTGAAGTGTTAGGTGTGTGTGCTATGAGCCGCGCTGAGATCCATGAGGTGTGTAGAGTGCGCCATGGGTTAGCTCAACCAAGAGCAAGTGTTTGTGGAGGATGGCATCTTATCTCTACAGTTGCTTCCCCTTTTCTGGTTTTATCATTTCTCTCTTAGTAGGAAATTAAATGGGAAGTTGGGTGATATGCTACAGTTATTTTTTGGAGTCAGCTGACGGTCAGCTGACTCTTTCCTGCCCTGAGAATTATCCAGAAGGCTCATCTCATGCTTCTTGCAATTAGCCTATTTATTAGGGGTGGGATCCATTGGCCACAGCCTTCTGTTTGGCTCAAATCTACCATTTGGCTTTGGTTTTGGTCTCAGCCTCTGGAAACCCAAGTAGTCATATGATTACTTCAACATCATTTCTGGCCTGTCTGAACTCGTATGCCATCATGACTGTGGGATTGCATAATTAACCATTGTCTCCAGCCAGAGTGTCGATGTCAGCAATCTGAATGAAGCTTGTTACTATGATGTTGTTAATACATTAATATTCACTTTTGAATGTAGGTGTAACTGGAATGAAAAAAGTCTCCTTAGGTTCTTTGTATGTTGAAATTTTGTCAGTAGTTGAAATATACACTTAGATTTATAACTAATGTGAAATAACGATTGAAATGATTTCAGTTTCCAAAATAACTAAGAACTCTCAAATAGTTTAATAAAACAATTTCTGGGCAGACTATTCGGAGAGGTTTTTGGTGACTAAGTAATAATTTGAATAAGAGTAAAGGCATATGGGTGCCTGGGTGGATCAGTCGGTTGAACTTGATTTCAGCTCAGGTCATGATCTCAGTCAGGGTCCTGGAATCAAGGCCCCAGTCGGACTCCATGCTCAGTGGGGAGCCTGCTTGAGATTCTCTCCCCTCCCTGCCCCTCCACCACCTCTCTTTCTCTCTAAATTAAATACTTAAAAAAAAAAAAATAAAGGCCTAAAGATATTAGATATTTAAAATACCAGTGAAGAAAATCTGTAACTTACTCTTGAAAATATTCAGATAGTATCTTCAAGCAGTTTGCAGAGCTTCAGTTTATGGGATCATCTCCATGAAATTACATCATTATCAGAAACTCAGTTTTCAAGTACAGAAGTTGAGGAGGATATGTCTTTATCATGATGATATGGCATCTAGAGGGAAGGAAAATTTGATAATTTTGTGGCGACATCTCGGTCAGCAGTGCCCTATTCTGGTAAAGCAGCCAAAAGTATCTTAGCTCTAGCTTTGAAACCTTAAATGGTGAACATCTAATCACTATCCAGATGTTCAGTGGACCAATTTACAAGGACAACCCTAAGGAATTAATGTTCCTATATTATAAAAATCAAACTTGAAAATTTGATTAGTAAAATACAGTAATAAAATTGAAATAAGCCTTTGGAAAATCTTCAGATTTATTCTTGTACTTATGGCAGTGATATTGGGCTGTGGTTATTGATTTTAACACTCAGCCATCTGGCCAAGTGTGTATTTGGCTGGTGTGTAAGGTGTATGGTATGTATGTGTATTCACATAACATAAAATTAACTTTTTTTAAGCTTTATTTATTTATTTTAGAGAGAAAGAGTGTGAGCGTTGGTGGGGGAGGGGCAGCGGGAGGGGGAGGGAGAGTCTTAGCAGACTTCATGCTGAGCATGGAGCTCACAGCCTGAGATCATGACCTGCGCAGAAGCCCAAAATGGGATGCTTAACCAACTGCCACCCAGGCACCCCTAAAATTAACCATTTTAAAATGAACAATTCAGTGGCATTTAATACACACACAATGTTGTGCAACCCCTACCTTTATCTAGGTCCAGATCACTTGTATCCCCCGCAAAGGAAACCCTACACCCATTAAGCAGTAGTTCCCCCTTCCCCCTCCCTCCCAGCTCCTGGCACTTGCCCATCCGCTCTCTGTCTCTATGGAGTCACCTAGTCTGCATAGTTCATGTAAATGGAATCCTTCAACAAGTGGCATTTTATGTCTGGCGTCTTTCATTTGGGATCATGTTTTTGAGGTTCATCCACATGATAGCGTGTATCAATATTTCATTCCTTTTCATGGCTGAATAATATTCTTTTGTATGGATATATCACATTTGTTTATCCACTGTTTAGAGGATGGACATTGGGGTTGCTTTCACCTTTTGGCTAGCGTGAACAGTGCTGCAGAGGACACGTATGTACAGGTATTAGTCCGAGTCCCTGTTTTCGATCCTTGCTGTATGCACCTAAGAGGGGGATCGCTGGGTCATACTGTAATTCTGTGTTTAACTTCTTGTGGGACCACCAAACTGATTCCCCCCCCCCCCATTATTCTTTATACCCAAGCTGTGTGCACAGTTGTCTGCTGAGCTAGAAATTCATAGTTTCTTTGAGTGGCTCCCCAGGTAACCATGGTGTGGTAACGCCGTGTCGCTGGAAGGATCAGATTCCAGAGACCTTTGCCAGGATTTACAAGTTGTCCTTGTACCTGGGCAAATCTGCTGAAGACAAACGCCAACATCTGTGCTGGGAAGAACTCACCCGCCCTCGTGCTGGCTTACCGGGGACGTGCATCTGTGCAGGCACCAAATAGTTACTCAGCATGTGGTGTTTACCGGGAACCAAACAGGCCAAGAACTCTGCCTCAGGAAGCTTACATTCCAGTGTCAGGAGACAGGCAGCAGACAATAAAAAGAATAAGTAGGGGCAGTCAGAGACGGCCACGCAAATTTATTAGCCTGTGGTTGTTTATAATTCTCTTAATATTGAAAAAAAATTTTCTGTTTAGACTGTCATTAAGTTCTCTTTTTCTTTTTTTTTTTAAATATTTAATTTATTTAATTGACAGAGATCACAAGTAGGCAGAGAGGCAGGCAGAGAGAGAGAGAGAGGAGGAAGCAGGCTCCCTGCAGAGCAGAAAGCTTGATGCCGGACTCGATCCCAGGACCCCGAAATCACGACCCGAGCCAAAGGCAGAGGCCCAACCCACTGAGCCACCCAGGCACCCAGTTCTCTTTTTCTGTTGTTTATTGACTTCTTTCTCTTAGACACACATCTCTGACAAGACTTCTGTCTTTTTACTTTTTTCACAGAACCAGCTTTTAGTTTTGTTAGTTGTCTCAGTTGTTTGGTATTTCATTGATTTCTGCCCCAAGAGTTATTATTTCCTTCTTGTTTCTTTCAGTTGATTCTGTTGCTCCTTTTCCAGGGTTTCAGGTCGAATGCTTGGGCTCCTGTCTTTTTGAACCTTCCTTGTTTCCTGATAAATGTATATGGAGCTATATGTTTCCCTTTAAAGTAGTGCTTTTGCTGTGTCCCACCAGTTTTGACATGTGCTGTTTTCATTATCACTCAGTTTTACACATTTCAAAAATCACTTAGCAGTATGTTACTTGGCTTCTGCATAGTTTTAAAATCCATCTTTAAAAAATGAATTTCTTGGGTCGCCTCAGTGGCTCAGTCATTAAGCATCTGCCTTCGGCTCAGGTCATGATCCCAGGGTCCTGGGATCCAGCCCCACATTGGGCTCCTTGCTCAGTGGGAAACCTGCTTCTCCCCTCCCTCTGCTCGTGTTCCCTCTCTCTCTGTCAAATAAATAAATAAAATCTTTTTAAATAAATAAATAAGGAATTTCTCATTTCATTGAAATGCAGTTGGAGAGCCTAGTCTGTATCATATTGATTGCTGAAGTGATTCATGTCTGCTTTTGTCCATGCTCCATGTGCACTTTAAAAGAATGTGCATTCATGGCTGGGTGTTGAATTCTCTATAAGTCTCTTAGCTGAAGGGAGGCCCTCTCTAAGGGAGTACATTTAAGCTGAGATTCGAATGTCAAAAAGAACCACCTCTGAAAATCTGGGAAGAAAGGATCCTAGGCAGAGGAGATAGCAGGTATAATGGCCCTGAGGTAGGGACAAGCATTGTATGTCCCAGGAGCAGAAAGGGGGCAGTATGAATGGAGCATCGTGAGCAAGGAAGAGAGTCAAGTGAGCTAAGATCCTGAGAGGAGGCCAGGGCCCAGATCAAGTAAGGCCTCACAGGCTATTGTATGGACTTTTAATTTAATTTAATTTAATTTTTAAAAACATTTATTTGAGAGAGAGAGAGAGAGAGAGCACAGATGGAGGGTGGTGAGTGGAAGGGGCAGAGGGAGAGAGTCCCAAGCAGACTCCCTGCCGAGTGTAGAGCATGGTGTGGGGCTTGATCTCATGACCCTGAGATTGGGACCTGAGCTGAAACCAAGCGTTGGATGTTTATCCAACTGAGCTACCCAGGCACCCCATGGACTTTTGGTTTTAATTACCACAGTACATTCATTGACCACTTGCCAGGTGCTGTGCTAAGCAATTTATATAAGCTGAACGTGAAGTACAAATTGATCACATTTTATTTTATTGTATTTTTTTGAAGATTTTATTTATTTATGTGTCAGACAGAGCGAGCGAGCACACAAGCAGGGGCAGGAATAGGCAGCGAGAGAAGCAGACTCCCTGCTGAGCAAGGAGCCCAGTGTGGGACTCGATCTCAGGACCCTGGAATCATGAACTGAGCTGAAGGCAGACAAGACACTTAACCGACTGAGCTACCCAGGTGCCCCTGATCTCATTTTATACAGTAGAGGAATCACTTTGATATTAAAAGTAACTTAGTGATCATATTTAGCCCTGTCCTTTCTTTTTGTAAATAAGAAAACTGAGATAGTCTCGAGGATTCTCGTAGCGAGTTGTTTGCGGCCCAGGCTCTGGACATCCCTGTCTCTTTGATAGATAAGCTCCTAAAAAGGAGAATTCCATTTTTATATAATTTCATTGAAATGTTACTGAAGAGAATCTTACCTTGTTAGGAACCCTCTGTAAACCAGAGGTCCCTTTTACTCATACTATGTGTGGATTTTGTACATCTAGATTTTTATTGATTGGTTTTATTTCAAGTAAGTGCCCCACAGAGACTCCTTCCTCTCCTAAAACACTCTGCTCCCTCTAATTTTACCCTTCTGCTGCAGGTTGACATTTGGATGTGTTCCTATGAGGCAGCAGCTTCACTGCCCTCTCTTCTCCTGGGGTCTACCTTCATTTCCAGGACGACCCATCTTACCCTTTTTTGATGCGGCCTCTGTGGCACATTCAAAAGCCTCCACATCCCAGAAACATTCAGTAATTGCCCACTGGCGTTGCCTGGCTGGCTGCATGTGGGTTTTCCCACCTCACCCGCCTTCGAGGCCAAGCCACTTTGGCCTCCTGGCAACATAGGGGCAAATGTGGATGGACTCTGAGCAAGCAAAGCTGAATCCAGGGCCTGCGCCAGGCTGTCCTCACTTTGAATGGCCACTGTGCCCATTCGACGCCTGCCTGCCTGGGAGCCTAACTCAACCCAGGGATCAGCAAGTGCCCTTGTGAACCTTGTCCTTTGGTGCTTTATCTGACCTTGAAGGCAGAGTTATTCCCATCAGAAAAGGAGGTATTTTTTCCCTGTTGGTGGATGGCAAAGTCAATGCCTCGGGCAGCGTCAGTGCTTGAGTTCCACCCTAAGAAAGCCAAAGGTGAGGTTTATCTCCACGAAACCCGAAACCCCGGCTTAGCTCTTCTTCCTAGCAGATCCTGGCGGGTCCTTTTCTGGCTTGCTGGCCCTTCTGGGGATCTGTAATATTTTCTTTTCTTTTCTTTCTTTTTTTTTTTTTTAAGATTTTATTTATTTGTTTGACAGAGAGACAGTGAGAGAGAACATGAGCGAGGAGGTCAGAGGGAGAAGCAGACTCCCCATGGAGCTGGGAGCCCGATGTGGGACTCGATCCCGGGACTCCAGGATCATGACC
>NC_081564.1:7623748-7632974 GCF_022355385.1 Mustela nigripes
CTACTCATCTGTTGGTGGATGCTGGGTTGTTACCATCTTTTTTTTTTCTTTTTTAAGGTTTTATTTATTTATTTGACAGAGCTCGCAAGTAGGCAGAGAGGCAGGCAGAGAGAGAGAGGAGGGAAGCAGGCTCCCTGCTAAGGAGAGAGCCCAGATGTGGGGCTTGATCCCAGGACCCTGGGATCATGACCTGAGCCAAAAGCAGAGGCTTTAACCCAGAGCCACCCAGGTGCCCCGAGTTGTTGTCAGTGGACACTTGTGTACAGGTGTCTATTTGAGTCCCTGCTTTCAATTCTGTGGGGTATATACCTGGAAGTGGAGTAACTGGATCCTATGGAGATTCCGTATTTAAGTATTTGAGGAACTGCCAAGTCCATGCATTACATTTTATATTAGAATACATTTGTCACAATTAAAAAGAAAGAAGGGAGGGACGCCTGGGTTGCTCAGTTGGTTAAGCATCTGCCTTCGGCTCAGGTCAGGATCCCAGTGTCCTGGGATCAAGTCCCATGTCAGGTTTCCTGCTTAGCAGAGTGTCTGCTTTTCCCTCTGCCTCTGACCCTCCCCCCTGCTCATGCTCTCTCTCTTTCAAATAAGTAAATAGAATCTTTACCAAAAACATAAAATAAAGAAGGGAGGTGTATTTGGTAGCACTGTCATAACAAAGCACCACGACAGAGTGGTTTAAGCAATAGAAATCTGTTTCCTCACAGTTCTGGAGGCTGAAAGTCTGAGATCTTGGTGTTGGCTTCTCTCCTTGTCCACTCCTATATCGTCACATGATTTTCCCTCTGTGTCAGTGTCTTAATCTCCTCTTCTTAGAAAAACACCAGTCAGATTGGATTAGAGCTAATTTTACCTTAGTTACCTCATTGAAGACTACATCCCCAAATCCAGCCATGTTCTGAGATGACGGGAGTTAGGACTTCAGTGTCTGCATTAGTGGAGGGGGGCCGCAAAATTTACCCCGTAACAGTAGGCAAAGAGCCAGCCATAGGCCAACTATTCATTGACTTCCCCAAACAAACCATGGTAGAGGAAAACCGGAAGGATGGTTTTTAATTTTGATTTTTGGATTTCAGGAAATGGCATTGACCTTTTCTGATATTCCTCAATTGATTTGTCATTATCCAGGGCATATTCCAATGAGGAATGAGGTAATGAGGCGGCACTTCTTTGTCTTCCCTTTTTTTTTTTTTTTTTTTTTTTAAGATTTTTATTTATTAGGGGCACCTGGGTGGCTCAGTTGGTTAAGCATCTGCCTTTGGCTCATTTCATGATCCCAGAATCCTGGGATCAAGTTCCTCATTGGGCTCCTTGCTCAACGGGGAGCCTGCTCCTCTGCCTGCTGCTCCCCCTACTTGTGCTCTCTTTCTCTCTTTCGACAAATAAATCTTTTTTAAAAAATATTTTTATTATTTGAGAGAGAGCGAAAAAGCTTGTGTGAGCGTAGTGGTGGATGGGCAGAGGGAGAGAGAATCTCAAGCAGAGTCCCCACTGAGCACAAAGCCGGGTGTGGGGCTCGATCTCACAACTTTGAGATCAGGACCTGAGTTAAGACCAAGAGTCAGACATTTAGCCGATTGAGCCACCCAGGCGCCCCTTCTTTGTTTTCTTAAATGTACATTCAGGGGACGCCTGGGTGGCTCAGTTGGTTAAACAGCTGCCTTCGGCTCAGGTCATGATCCCAGCGTCCTGGGATCGAGTCCCACATCGGGCTCCTTGCTCCGCGGGGAGCCTGCTTCTCCCTCTGCCTCTGCCTGCCTCTCTGTCTGCCTATGCTCGCTCTCGCTCGCTATATCTCTGACAAATAAATAAATAAAATCTTAAAAAAAAATGTACATTCAGGATTAAAGGTTCTTAACAACTACTCTCTGTGCCGGAAATAAAAGAGAGTGCTCTAATTAAAGGCTCACATTCTCCTTAAGGAAAAATGTCACATAGATGTGTTCTTCCTCGAACATCTCTCAATATCATGTGCTCTCCTCCTTTGGCATCCTTTTAAGTTGTTGCATGTGGCTGTATTACATGAGTGTGCCATCATTTATTGGACTAACCCCCTTTTGTTGGATCTAAAGGGATTTAACAACATTTTTTCTTTTCTTCTATCCCCACCTCCAAATTAGTAGTCCAGGTTGCTTACTGAATCACTCCTCTGTGGTCCCAGGTGACTTCCTAAGTAATTTCCCATCCCAGGGTTTCTCTCTAGCCAACATCCTCGTGGCTGCCTGAAGGATGTTTTTGTTTGTTTGTTTGTTTGTTTGTTTGTTTTCCTTAAAGATTATATTTTTTATTTGTCAGAGAGAGGGAGAGAGAAAGAATGAGCATGCGCACAAGGCAGGGGGAGCAGCAGGTAGAGGAAGAAGCAGGTTCCCTTCTGAACAAGGAGCCTGATGCATCGCTGGATCCCAGGACCCTGGGATCATGACCTGAGCGAAAGGCAGACTCTTAACTGACTGAGCCACCCAGGCATCCCTGCCTGAAGGATGTTCTTTTGTTTGTTTGTTATTAACCTATAATGAATTATTTTCCCCAGGGGTACAGGTCTGTGAATCATCAGGCTTACACATTTCACAGCACTCACCATAGCACATTCCCTCCGCAATGTCCATAACCCCACCACCCACTCCCTACCCCCCACCCCCAGCAACCCTCAGTTTGTTTTGTGAGATTAAGAGTCTCTTATGCTTTGTCTCCCTCCCGATCCCATCTTGTTTGATTTTTTTCCCTCCCGACCCCCCACAACTCCACCACCCTGCCTCTCAAATTCCTCATATCAGAGAGAATATGTATAATTATCTTTTTCTGATTGACTTATTTCATTTAGCATAATACCCTCTAGTTCCATCCACATCGTTGCAAATGGCAAAATTTTGTTTCTTTTGATGGCTGCTTAGTATTCCATTGTATGTATATATACCACATCCTGAAGGATGTTCTTTTTTTTTTTTAAAGATTTTATTTATTTATTTGACAGGTAGAGATTACAAGTAGGCTGAGAGGCAGGCAGAGAGAGAGAAGGAAGAAGCAGGCTCCCTGCCGAGCAGAGAGCCTGATGCGGGGCTCAATCCCAGGACTCTGGGATCATGACCTGAGCCGAAGGCAGAGGCCTTAACCCACTGAGCCACCCAGGCACCCCCTGAAGGATGTTCTTAACTCACTGCTTTCCTTGTGTCCCTGTCAGCCCAAGAATGGCTCTTTCTTGACTTTGCAATTGGTCCAAACACTTCTGCCTTTTTTTCTTCCCCCCAGGATTTTCTGCACATCAGTCTCTTTTCATCTTCTACTTTCTTCCCATTCTGGGGAGCTAGCCAGGTCCCCCAGCAATCTGAGTACATACCATACTCGTTCCCTTCTGGGCCTGGCTCATGCTTGTTGTTCCTTTCAAGAGTGGCTCTTCTCCTCCCTCCAGATGACGTTTCTGGCCTCTTCATCCAGGGAGGCCCAGCTCCTGTCTCGAGAGCTTCACAAATTCCCTGTAGTTACCCTTGCCTATATGGATTTTGCCTTTCTTTGCAGTTTTGGTTCAGTGAGATGGGCCCACACAGCTCATGAAGCAGTAAGAAAACAAGGCTTTGTCCCTCCCTGGATAGACTTAAAAGACAAAGATGTGTTGTAAATGTCCCCGCCACACCGGCCATATGACAGTTCTTGGAACATGCTCACTTTTTTTCCCACTTCCGTGTTTGCCCTTGCTGTCCCTCTGTTCCTCCAGCGCGTCCCAGCCAGCTTCTTCCTGACATTCGGATCCAGCTTAAATGTCACTTCCTTGGAGAGGCCATCCCTGATCCCTATCAGAAGTAACCCCGTGGTTCCTGTTAGGGCGTGCTGCTTGTTTTTCTTATGCCCTTTACCCCAACGTGTTCTCATCTCATTTCTTTTCTTTTCTTTTTTTTTTTTAAGATTTTATTTATTGGGACGCCTGGGTGGCTCAGTTGGTTGGACGACTGCCTTCGGCTCAGGTCATGATCCTGGAGTCCCGGGATCGAGTCCCGCATCGGACTCCCAGCTCCATGCAGAGTCTGCTTCTCTCTCTGACCTTCTCCTCACTCATGCTCTCTCTCACTGTCTCTCTCTCAAGTAAATAAATAAAATATTTAAAAAAAAAAAAAAAAAGATGTAAATTAAAAAAAAAAAAAAAGATTTTATTTATTTATTTGACAGACAGAGATCACACGCAGGCAGAGAGGCAGGCAGAGAGAGAGGAGGAAGCAGGCTCCCTGCTGAGCAGAGAGCCCAATGTGGGGCTCGATCCCAGGACTCTGAGATCATGACCTGAGCCGAAGGCAGCGGCTTAACCCACTGAGCCACCCAGGCGCCCCTCATCTCATTTCTTTATACATTGCTCACCCGCTTCCTTCACTGCACTTAACCTCCTGGACAACCTGGCTTGTTCACCTGTTTATCCCTAGTACCTGCATAGTGCCAAGATGGGCAGTAAATGAGCGATTAGTGAGATTGGATGGAATGGGGGGCAGAAAAAGGGGACATGGACAGGAGGCATGGAAACGGTCACTTGAATTTCTGGTTTGGGAGATTGAGCTGATGGCAGGTGGTACTACTAGTAACTGAGCTTGGGATTTCTGGAGGAGCATCTGTGGCTGAGGTGGAGCAAGCAGAAGTAGTGACTTCTCCTTTGTACTCATTTGATTTGCCTCTAAACTGTTTCAGTGGAATATTTAGAGGTTATTAAATAGGCACCATCCAAATCACAGTAATAGTTAGACATATGGTTAAACTTTAAAAAATAATAATAGCTAACATATTAAAAAATTTAACTTTATTTTTTTATTAACATATAATGAATTATTAGCCCCAGGAGTACAGGTCTGTGAATCGTCAGGCTTACACAATTCCCAGCGCTCACAATAGTACATGCCCCCGCCAATGTCCATAACCCAGCCACCCTATCCCTAACCCCCTTAGCTAACATTTAAAAAAATGATTTATTTTAGAGAGCGTGCAAGTGGGAGGGACAGAGGGAGAATTAAATTAAATTAAATTAAATTTAAATTTAATTATTTTATTTGTTTGAGAGAGAGAGAGCAAGCACAAGCAGGTAGAGGAGCAGAGGGAGAGGGAGAAATGGGGTTCCCCACTGAGCAGGGACCCTGGGATCATGACCTGAGCCAAAGGCAGATGCTTAACCAACTGAGCCACCCAGGCACCCCCTTTTAAAATTTTATTTGTTTATTTATTTTAAAGATTTTATTTATTTATTTGACACAGAGAGAGATCACAAGTAGGCAGAGAGTCAGGTCAGGTGGGGGTGGAGGCAGGCCCCCTGCTGAGCAGAGAGCCCAATGAGGGGCTTGATCCCAGGACCCTGAGACCATGACCTGAGCTGAAGGCAGAGGCTTAAGAGAGAGAGCACACTCATCAGGAGTAAGGGGGAGGAGCAGAGAGAGAAGCAGGCTCCCCACTGAGCAGCAAGTCTGATGTGGGGCTCTATTCTAGGACCTTGAGATCAGGGCCTGAGCCAAAGGCAGGTCCTTAACCTACTGAGCCACCCAGGCGTCCCAAGAGAGAATCTTAAGCAGGTTCTGAGCTCAGCCTAGAGCCTGACACGAGGCTCAGTCTCATGCCTCTGAGATCATGACCTGAGCTGAAATCAAGAGTCGAACACTTAACCAACTGTGCCACCCACGTGTTCCCAATAGCTAACATTTATTGAATGCTTATTCTGTAACTGGCAGTGAGTAGGGTACTCTACACGCATTTACACTTACATTTAAGACTTAAAACAACCCTTGGACACAAAGAAGCAAGTGAGGATTCTAACCATTAAATGAGCTAATTAGTGACTTAGCTAATTAGTGACTCAGGATTTGACTCTAGGTGGTCAGTTTCCAGAGTCTCTCTCCTACTGTACCACCATGCTGGAAGAGGCATGTAATGGACCCAAAGCCAAGATGAGTCCTTTGCCTTTGAGGAGCTTATTTTTTGCTTGGGGAATAAAATATAACTCATAACTTACTATACTGACCAGGCTTGCATTAAGCACTCATTCAAACCTGTCAAGTATGGCAATTATTTGGTTAAAATGGCCAGTCAGTATTGGGTACCTCATGCGCTGACTTCAGAAGACCTGGTCTCATGTGACCTTGACAATTAAGAGGAACTGAGGATGTTAGGAATGCAAAATCCTCTCCACAGATCATCATTTATTTTGGAAACATAATTTATAACCCTTTATAGCCCAACAGGAAAAGAGGAAACCAAAAGATCACAGTAAAAGCCAGAGAAGATAGTGATGACTAGATCTCTTCAAAAGAGAGTCGGAGTTAGTCAGGGGGCACTTGGGATTCCCAGAATGATGACTGCATGGGATTAGAATATGTGTTAAGAAATATACAAGCAGCAGGAAGTGAAACCACATCCAGTGCACCCATTGCTTAATTTTTTTAAAAAGATTTTATTTATTTATTTGACAGACAGAGATCACAAGTAGGCAGAGAGAGAGGAGGAAGCAGGCTCCCTGTGGAGCAGAGAGCCTGATGTGAGGCTCGATCCCAGGACCCTGGGACCATGAACCGGGCCGAAGGCAGAGGCTTTAAACCACTGAACCACCCAGGTGCCCTGCATAATTAAAAAAAAAAAAAAAAGATTAAAAAAAAAGGTGTTTTTTTAAAAAAGATTCAATTGTGTCATTAACTGCTGGGGTTAGCCTGGACCCCTTAGGTTGAGGCATCTATGCCAGAGATTGTCGTCCACTTCAGGTGCCATCACAGGTCCCAGGGTGTCCCCTGTACGTCAGACCAAGTGGCTGTAAATTGGGGGTTTCCATAACCCTGTTCTCAGGTTCAGTCATTTACCATAATGGTTCACAGAACTCAGGGAAACCATTTTTTTTTTTAAAGATTTTTATTTATTTGTTTGACAGAGATCACAAGCAGACAGAGAGGCAGGCAGAGAGAGGGAAGCTGGCTCCCTGCTGAGCAGAGAGCCCAATTTGGGGCTCAATCCCAGGACTCTGAGATCATGACCTGAGCTGAAGGCAGTGGCTTTAACCCACTGAGTCACCCAGGTGCCCCGGAAACCATTTTTTGTATTTACTGGTTTATTATAAAGGATACAGACCACAGCCAGATGAAGAGGTACATAGGGCAAGGTCCAAAACAGCCCTGAGCACAGATGTTTCTGTCCCTGTGGAGTTGGGGTACGCCACTCTCGTAGCATGTAGATGTGTTCATTGATTCAGGAGTTCTCCAAATTTCGTAATTGAGACATTTTTTAGGGGAGCTTTATCATGTGGGCACAATCAATTTTTAACTCCGTTTCTAACTCCTCTCCACTCTAGAGGATGAGAGAATGGGGCTCAAAGATCTAAGCTTCTGATCATAGCTTGGTCTTTCTGGCAACCAGCCCCCATTCTGAAGTAGGGAGCCCATCAAGAGTTGCGCTGTTAGAACACAAGACATTCTTATCACCTATTATCACCCAGCAGATTCTAAAGGATTTAGGAGCTCTATGTCAGGAATTGGGAGCAAAGACCAAATATATATCTTATAATGTCATAGTTGCTCAAAATATATGCTGAATGAAAGTGTCAATGCCTGACTGTGATTTAGGGATCTTCTGAGAAAAGGAAGTAAAAGGAACACTTCAGTAATCATAAATTATACATTATCTTTTATAATTAAAACAATGATATTTTTATTATCAAAACATATTATCTAGTTAAGACATGTGAATACCAAACTAGAATAGGGTGTATTTATTTATTTATTTATTTCCAAAGATTTTATTTATTTATTTGACAGACAGAGATCACAAGCAGGCAGAGAGAGAGGAAGGGAAGCAGGCTCCCTGTTGAGCAGAGAGTCCGAGATGGGGCTTGATCCCAGGATGCTGAGATCATGACCTGAGATCATGACACTGAGCCATCCAGGTGCCCTAGAATTAGGATGTATTTAAAAACTGGTGCCCTTTGAAGAGAGAAATGCAAGTTCATTACCAATTCTACATGAAACCAGCTAATGTTACAAGAAAGATCTCTAATACAGACATGAAGTAGTGAATACTGGGCAATTACCCTACAGAATAATGGGCTTAACTACAAGAAAACAGATCCTATAAAGTGTGATTCTCCTTGAGATGCCTTTGCTGATGACATTAGTTTATGCGGTCAACTAAAAACCAGATACAAATATGATGCACGTTATTGTTGGAGGTGTCAGACATTACACACTGTTGACATAACACATCACCCTCTCATCTAAAGCATCTGTGGGGAAGGAGAAAGGGGATAGTGGGAAGATCCAGAGCCCAATTGTCATTACAAATTCTGACTCCATTTGGGGCCTCCAGGGGTGGTAAAAAAACACACTAAGGATAAGGCATCAAGAAATAAAATAAAATAAAGGTATAAAGTTTCAAAGGTTTATCAGAATGGAATCTGTAGCTCATACATTAGAATTCTAGGAGCAAAATATTAAATTCTGAAGTCCCATATAACCAACTGTTCGAATACATTTCTTACATATAAGAAGTCATGTATCATCTCCTATCTCTGAAAGACAGTAAAAATGAAAGTCCAGTCTGGCCTAATTTATTCCTGAGTTTATTTATTTATTTATTTTTTTAAAGATTTTATTTATTTATTTGACAGAGATAGATCACAAGCAGGCAGAGAGGCAGGCAGAGAGAGAGGAGGAAGCAGGCTCCCTGCTGAGCAGAGAGCCCGATGCGGGACTCGATCCCAGAACCCTGAGATCATGACCTGAGCCGAAGGCAGCGGCTTAACCCACTGAGCCACCCAGGCGCCCCTATTCCTGAGTTTAAAGCCAGATAAAATCCTGGGTCAAAAAAAGAAGTGTTTTGCTCATATTCATGTTACATGAATACAGTAAAACGCACCTGGTTTTCAAAACATATCAAAATGGTACACTTTAGCATATGTATTAAGAAAACTCATAGACCCTTCATCATTTACAGTGTTGAATAGTGGTCTTTATTTATTCTTTAAAAGAATTGTTTAGAAATAATCAATTCTAATATCAGAACCATGAAAAAGAAATCCTGAAGGAAGATCCTAAAACCTCTGACTGTCCATTTTCACATTCTTAGAGGTCACTATACAGAAATAGTAAAGGTTTGGGTGTGAGTTGCTTTTTTTTTTTTTTTTTTAAAGATTTTATTTGTTTATTTGACAGACAGAGATCACAAGTAGGCAGAGAGGCAGGCAGAGAGAGAGAGAGGGAAGCAGGCTCCCTGCTGAGCAGAG